>NC_056734.1:772915152-773215152 GCF_019279795.1 Protopterus annectens
GGTATTGCAGGGGTCCTCTCTGGAGTCTTGAACCTGGTCTCAGTTACTGCACAGATGTCGATGTTCTCCATTTTTAGGAGTGCCTCGAGAGAGTGCATTTTGAGGTTTAGAATTCTAGCAATGAGTAGCATTGCCTTCAGATTTTGGTAGCTTGTATCTGTTATGGTGGTGGTTTTGTCTTTGAACCTTGCCTAAAAAAGGCACTATAGGGGTGGCAAGAGCTTTAGCCAGTAACTTGAATCCCAGGGGTGACAGGTGCAGACCATCTCTGGCAAAGCATTGTGGTTTGTCGGTCATGTCGTCCCATGCAGACAGATACTGGATCCCCTTTGAATGACATCAGAAGCTTAGCCAGTTAAGTCAGTCATTTTGTCCTTATACTGTGGTATATTTGGATTTGGATTGGAGTCTTACCTAATGTTAGTTGCACCTGGAGAATTTCAGATCCAGATCCATTGTGTTGAGCAACTAGCCTGGAGGTCTGAATATCCTTGGTGAATATGGCAGGATGCTACTCAGGGCTAGTGTCTTACCTGCCTGGGCCACATGATCCGAGAGCTCTTCCGTGTCTTTTTTCATGTAGTCCATGGAGATACATCTCAAGTCATTCACTCCAACATGGACAATGACAGAGTCGTATTTGTACTTGTTGTGGAGTGACTTGAGTGCATGTTTTATGTGGCGGATCCTGGCACCTGACAGACAGCTGACTGTAATTTTCTCCTTGCTCAGCCTGGTGAGTGGAACATCAGTGTCCCTGACTATAGAGTCACTTACGACTAAAGTGTTGGGTACGTTGTATTGCCTTAGGGGCTGTTGTTGGGTGGCATTCTGGTGTTGTGAGCTATGTGTCACTTTGGTTGTGACTGGTGTTTGCGTTTCAGCTTCAGAGGTATTTGTTGCTTGGGCAGGTTAATGTTAAGGGCCTTCACATATGTGGGTTTAGTGTTGCTATGTGTGGGTGTTGATGGTGTGGGTTTTGAAGGGCTATGTGTTGCTTGAGGTGTAGTGCAGGTGTTAACCTTCTTCTCTTGACTGTCTAGCACAGTCTTGGCTGGAGAGAGCTTTGCTTCCAGTTTCACTATGTAAGTGCACCTCTCGCAGGTTGTAGTGTTGGGTGGTAGGAGAAGAGGGTTGTCTGTGTATATGAGGCGGTTGCTGCATTACCCCAGTATGCCCAGATTCACCAGGTGGACAGGAGAAATCACTGGAAGCTGACCCTTGGACATGCCTGTTTAGGTGCTTTTTGTAAAGTGCAAGAGCTGTTTTCCCTTACCCTTCAAGGTACTTTGCAATTATAGGCTGTTTATTGCCTACGATAAATTACCCCTTATTAACAAGGAGAGTTGAGTGCTTGTATCAGTTTAAGGCTTCCTAGTGCTTTCCAGCAGATTCTAGAGCAAGTGCTAGTCACAGGGGTTCAGATTTTAGTGCTACTACTGAGAAACCAGCTAGTTCTAAGGGAACATTTGAAGATCAGACTTTCTGGCACCTGGAATAGTTTAACCATAGCCCTGCAGTGCTGCACGATGCGAAAAATGCACAAACACACTCATTCTTAAGCCAGAAAGTTTAAAGGGATATAAATCAACCCAAAATGGCTAATGGCTGAGGTAGAGAGGTCTTGGCTCCAGCCGGAGCCGAAACATGCTTCGAAGCTTGGGCTAATGGCTAATAAAATTACACTTTCCGAGCTGGAAACCACTCTTCTAGTATTAGGCAGTGCAATGGTCACCACTCCCACTGGTTAGCAGTAGGACTCCCTCTACCACACCCAAGGTCTGGATAGCTCTGAACACAGAAAATAAAGTCCTGAAACCAGCAAAGCCTGGGATCTGGACTATACTAGCTAGGAAAGCCGGGAAACGAGCAAACAAGATAGTATTTTTTTTTGTTGTTAAAACAGGCTAAACAATGCAGTGATACAGTAAATAAACACAGAAAAGGCTAACGCACTTGAGTGTGTAGCCCTAAACAGTAAATGCAATTAAAACTCTACATAATTAGCAAATTAAAACTTTTTGAATGACGCA
Source organism: Protopterus annectens (assembly GCF_019279795.1). Lineage (NCBI taxonomy): Eukaryota > Metazoa > Chordata > Ceratodontiformes > Protopteridae > Protopterus > Protopterus annectens. The sequence goes on from NC_056734.1 coordinate 772,917,186, forward strand.
AGGCATGTGCACAACTGAAAAATGATTTAAGAGGCAGTAATACAGTAGAATAAGTAGCTAGTCTACATATACAGAAAAGCAGCTAAAACACACAAAACAGTTCAGATGCAGTACAACCTAGAGCACTTGAGCCGTAGCAATATTAAGACAAATACAGATGTTAAGTTGTCAATCTCGCCTTCATTCTTGCTGGATGGGTTCGGCTCCGACTCGGCACTTGTTAAGCTCGAGAATCACTTTTACCAGCTCGAGGCAGCCCTATATCCCATGATGCAAGGCGGTAATTACCCAGATCTCGTTTGCCGCTTCGCTCATGAGGTCACCTTCTTTACCAGCTCCTGGTAAGTGAACTTTCTTTACATTTTCAAAGAGATTCAACCACCATAGTTTTAAAATTTTTACTCCCTATTAAAGTTAGTTGTTCCATGATTCACTTAGACCCTATTCCCGTTAGTTCCTCGACCCCTTTTTATAATTTTTCTGTCAGTCAGGCCTTAGGCCTTCCCATCCAACTTTTTCCTGTCAGGATTTTTTGTGTAGGTGTGTTTGTGCTTTGCGTTAATTAGAGTAATTAAGGACTGAGTGTGTTAGTGTACTACTAGGTCATGTCAAAAGACACTAGGGTCTCAGGTTTTAAGAAGTGTGACTCGTGCTGTCAGAAGATGTCTCTGACAGACGGTCACACTTCTTGTATTTATTGCCTGAGACCCCTACACCTGCAGGACTCCTGTGCTATTTGTCATTCTTTCAGCCAGGGAGTCCTGCAGGAGCGTAGAAATAAGTTGATCCTCAGGGGTCTCCTTAAGCCTGAGAGCTCCCCGGCTAAGGTCAGTTCCGGGAAGCCCTCTAAGCCACCCAAGACCCAGACTTCGGTGTCCAAGTCTGTGGCCTTGGTTCCGACTCCTCCAGAGTCGATATCGGCTCCATCTGGAGCCGATCCTTCCTCCTTGGAAGTTTCTGTATCGGCGCCGATCGGCACCGATACCCTGGCTTCTCCGGCTGGAGCCGATACCCTAGCTTCGAAGCATGTTTCGGCTCCGGCTGGAGCCAAGACCTCTCTACCTCAGCTCGGAGCCGACGAGCTGTCGGCTCCAACTGGGACCGAAGTTTCGTCTGCTCCGATGGCTCCGTCGAGGAAGAGGTCTAGATCTCCTTAACTGGATTCTATCCACTCGGCTCCGGCCTCCCCTTACTTTCGGAACGGAGCCATCGGAGCCGATCGTCAAGGTCTTCCAGGCTCTCAGACCATGATTTGGAGAGAGTGGTGAGTAGACTACTAAAATCACAGGCATTGGCCCAGATGCTCCATAGCCCGTCTCAGCAGACGACCGCTATTCCACACCCTCTTGAGATTTCTCCTTCGACTCTCCAGAGCTCGGAGCCGGAGATTATTGGTACCATGACTGTTGCGGCTTTGGAGCCGATACCACACCTTTCGGCTCCGTCGTCTTCGACTCCTATCTCCTCCTCAAGACCATCCTTGGAGGGATCCGGTTGTCGGGCTTCCCTGGTCGGTTCCGGGGGGGCGAGTGGCATCGGACCCTTGTCCAACCCCACTCTCCCTCTCGGGGCTTCGGCCTTGGTGAGCTCGGCGCCGACATCTGCTTCGGAGCCTTCCCTTTCGGTGGGGCCGGGGATCCCCGTTTCTTCGGAGCGGGGTCTCTCGGCCCTCCCTGGGAGGGGAGCCTTTGAGGTGATGAGGAGTGTGCTAGCCCCCGAGCTTAGTCAGCAGTCGGTTCCTTTAGCTCCTCCCTCTATGGTGCCTGTAGATGTCTCTTCCCACTCTCTTGCTCCCGGACCCAGAGATCCATCGCCCCAGGTTTCCCCACTGGGAAGAACTTCCTCTTCCGAGGTTTCTCCTGATCCTTCAGAAGAGCCCCCGCGTAAGAGGACCTGCAAGAGGAAGCACTTAGACTCCCCTGAGTCTACGACATCAGATACCGACTTAGATGAGTCAACCTAGAGCACTTGAGCCGTAGCAATATTAAGGCAAATACAGTTTTAATAAATGCACTTAAATATACTCTATATTTCCAAAATGTTTGAGAAGCACAGTCAGAACACGAGGTTCAGGCTTTTTTTTTTTTGTTTGTAAGAAAGGGAGAAAGGAGGAACAGAAGGAAAGAAACTAAGTGGGTTAGCCTTCTCAGATGTTCTCTCTGTATTAGGTAAAATGAGCTAATGACCCTAAACTGGGAGGAGTGTCCCAGATCAAATTTATAGTCGGAGGTGGGCAACTGCAAAGCCACCAAGTATAGCCTACAAAACACTACAGAAATGTTTATCACAGCAGTGAGCCACAAAATGAAAGTTTTTAAACAGATAAAGAAGTAAGGCGACTCTACAGAATGCTTTTAACTGCAAACAAATCAGTTATATGATACACTCCTTGGTAGGAAATCAGAACAAACAAATAGGTGCTAAACAAGTACAGAAAATACCTTTCACATAGTGACACCAGCTATAAAGCTTTACAAACAGTGTGACAGTAAAAAAAATATTTCTCAGGCCCTGTAAGGCAATTTAGTTTAACCGTGCAGATTAGTTAATAGCAATAAAATACAGTAAAAAGTATGAGGCAGGCAGTAAAAATTGCTGTATATAAATTGCTAGAAGCAATAACCAGTATAAATAAGCCAAAAAAACAGGATACTTGTTATATATCTCAGATCAGAGTTGTAGTCAATGCCCCTCCTCCACTCGGCTCAGTGTGTATAGACAGAAATCCTCTCAAAGTTAGGGCTTAAATACCAGAAGATATAACCTTAGACAACTTTTTAACAGAGGCCTATCCTTCTCCTCCATTAAGATCCATGCCTCTGCCATCTCGGCTCATTACAACACTGGGCCCCACCCCTCTTCTCTCACCTTCTCATCAAACAGTTCCTGAGAGGGGCAAACAACTTAAGGCCACCAAATAGAGCACCCATCCCTGCTTGGGACCTTAACTTTGTACTGGAAAAGCTCATGATACCCCCTTTTGAGCCTGCAGCATCAGCAGAGTTAAAATTCCTCTCTTGGAAAACAGCATTGCTTCTCGCCATCACTTCAGCTAGAAGAGTGTCTTGAGCTACAAGCACTTATGGCTGTGGAACCCTTCATTATTTTTCATGCTGACAGGGTCTCCCTCAGGAATAATCCATCCTTTATGCCTAAAGTGGTGTCCAGTGTGGCTCTCAACCAGTCTATCCATTTGTCAACCTTCTACCCTAATCCTCAAAATAAAGGGGAAAGGATCCTGCACTCCTTGGAAGTGCACAGACAGCTCAGATTCTACCTGGATAGGACTAAGCCCTTCAGGAAGTCTGACCAGTTACTACTCAGTTTTGCACCAAGGACAGAGGGCAAGGCCATTTCAAAACAGACAATTTCCAAATGGATAGCACACTGTATCCATTTCTGCTACATACACCATGGGAAACCAACGCCTCAAGGGGTCAGAACACATTCCACTAGGGCAACTTCTACCTGTACAGCATTCCTCAGGGGAGTCCCTACCAGGGACATTCTGGAGGCTGCTACCTGGAGTTCTGTACACACATTGACTAAGCATTACTATCTGCCTATATTTTCCAAATCCAGGGCAGGTTTTGCAACTGCAGTCCTGCAGGGCATACTAGCCAGCCTAAACTCTTCTTGACTGCCTCCACCCTTTCTTCAGCTTTGGGAATCAACCTAAGTGTGATGACTGCAACAGTGAAACATGAACATAGTACAGTTGTGTACACTTACCATAAAAGTAGATGTTAGAGTGTATTCACTGTTGCAGTCCTGGTTTCCCTCCCTCCAGCCCCCTTCTGTCTCTCTCTCTCTCCTCTCTTTGTATATTACTCACCCCTTTCAGGGGTGTTGGTATTGGTATTTGCTTTTTACTGATGGTATTTTTCCCACCGTAGCTTAGCTCCCTATTTGGGGGCACCTGACATCTGGGGCAAGAAAAACTGATGTAATGGCGTCGGCTGCATGTTTTTATACCCCTGACTACCTGATATCAGTTCTGGAGTGACAGCAACTGACACAGAAATACTAAGTCTCTGGTATTCAGGCCAACTGAGGGCTTACCTGCAAGTAGATAACCCAAGTGTGATGACTGCAGCAGTGAATACACTCGAACATCTAAATTTATGGTAAGTGTACACAACTGTACTTTGTCCTTGAATCAGTCAGTACAGCTCCCTTCCTTTTTCCCTTCTCTTCAGTCTGCTAGTGAGAGCTTCCTGCATACCTTGGATTGCTCAGACAGCTCAAGTACTGTTCGGAAAAAAAATAGGATTATTCGTACGTTTGATCAGCTTTTTGTTTCCTTTCATCCCAGGTCTTTGGGTTTGGCAGTTTCTAAACAAACCATCTGCTCCTGGATATACAAGGCCATTTTCTTTTGTTATTCGTTTCATGACAAATCTCCTGTTTACTTCTGTTAGAGCTCATTCCACCAGGGCTTTTGCCTCTTCTGGTGCTGCCTTCAAGGGGTCAGGCACCAATTCCATCCTTGAAGCTGATACTTGGTCTTCAGGGCACATCTCTGCTAAGCATTGTAAGTTGGATGCGATTTCTAGGGCCAGAGCAAGTTTTGCTTAAAACCATTTTGTGTGAGTTTTTTGAGGGCTCTTAGACTTCCACCTCCATTTCTGTTTCTTGATCGTTTTTACTCTCCCTTCTATGAAGAATACTGCAACAGTGATAGAGAAGGAAAAAGTGCAGTTGTGTAAAATCTTAACCATAACTGTAAACATTCTTCTCTTCACTGTTGCAGTATTCGCTTCCTCCCTCCAACCCCCTCTTGTTTGTTTTGCATTTTTTCCCCTTCTGAATGTGCATGGACTCTTTTCTCCTGTGGTTTCCGTTCTTGTCTGGGGCTATATTTAGTTCTAGCTAATTGTGTCTGTACTTCCCTTTTACACCCTGCGTTCTTTGTGAGCAGCATAAATGTAATGTATGGCGCATACAAAATCTTTTTTTATGCTTTTTCATACTGGTCGAGTGTTGGGCTGCCCTGGGTGGGACATCCCTTCTGTGAAAGAATACTGCAACAGTGAAAAGGACATCTGCTGTTACAATAAGTTTTTACACAGCTGTGCTTTCTCCATTTTTATGGACTTGGCCAATGGCAATAACCACAAGTTAACTCACTGTCTGAATCTACTTTGACAGTACAGGGAGTTTTGATATACCCTCGTCAAGAACATCACATATTTTATGCTTGGACTTTGATACCTTTTAGGTAACTTTTTTAGAGACTGTGCAGCAGGTAGTAAAAGAGGCAAGAAATCCTGCTACTATAAAATCTTACCTTGGCATATGGAAAAAATTTCTACTTAGTGCCTACCCAATAACCAGGGCCCTATCTGAGACTGCACAATTGGTACTCAAATATTTGCGTTATTAGCCTCTGGGCTTCATACTACTTCGTCAGATTACATATTGTGGTCACTTCTGTGTGTCTAGCCATAGATTCTTTGTTTTCAGTATTTCTTAGTAAAGCAGTTTCTGATGAGTGTTTCACCTTAGATCACCCAGCAGTCAGGTTGCTCCTTCCTAGGATCTTAACTTTATGCTGGAAAAGTTAACCACATCTCTAGCCTGCATGTAAGGCAGATTTAGATTTCATTACATGGAAAACTATTCTTTTGGCTATGACATCTAAAAGGTGAGTATTTGATTTGCTAGCTCTCATGGTGGTTAACCCTATCTATTCTGCTTTTGAGCATAGGGCATCAGTAAGAACAAATCCCTCTTTAAAGCTGAATGTTATTTCGGAGTTCTTTGAATCAGGGCTTCAGTCTCCTATTGTTCCATTCTAACCCTCAGAACCATGGAGAAAATGTTACTCGTACTGTGGATATGCATAAGCAGTTCTGATATTAGCTTGACAGAGTAGGATCCTTTAGAAAAGCCATCAGTTACTTTTCTTATGTTGGGACCAGTAAAGGGCAACCCTTGTCAAACACTGTTTCCAGTTGGTTGTCCTTGGCTGTCGCCTTTTGTTATAGCTAGTATGAGAAAACACTTCCAGGCAGTATTAAGACACGCACTGAGGGTTTTGTATTCTTTGGCATATTGGAAAAAAGGTGGAGCTGCATGGTCCTCTGTATATACCTGTACAAGGAATTACGTACTGGATTTTTTTTTGTTTAGATCCAGGATTGGCTTTGCTATGCCCATTCCCTGGGGACTCCTGGATCTGTATCCTTCCTTCTTCCAAGTTGGTTAGGCTTTTGTAATCACTCCATATAACCTAAAGGCTACTGCCATGGTGGGAATGATGAACACAGTACAGTTGTAAGTACCACTTAAAAACAGTAGATGTTGAAATTCCTCACTGCTGCAGTAGTTGCACCTGCCCTCCATCCCCTAGTGGTGTATAGGGTTATTTTTTGTTTAGTTCAGGAAGAGTACACTGCTAAACTTTGTCTTAAAGTTCTTCAGGTTTTCCACACTGATGATTATTCGCTTAGACTCTAAGCATGGAAGGGAATCAGCGCTATTGGAAGCTGACTGGTTGTTGCCTTGGACAAGATACAACCCATATAGCCTAAAGGCTACTGCAGCAGTGAGAAATTCAAACTCTACTGTTATGAATACATGCAACTTACACAACTGTACTTAATTGTTTTGTCATTTAGTTGTCGCCAACTCTTCATGACCTCAAGGACTTCATCACAGCAGGATTTGTATGTCAACAACTGTGCAAGTTCTTTCACACCGTTATGCATTACTTTAGTAGTGCTGTCCGTCTTAACCTCTACTACCACCTTCTTCTCCCTTTGATCTTTCATAGCGTCTTCTCTACCATAGTATCTTCTCTAGTGAATACTGTCATTATATTATGTGGTCAGTGTACGTGAGTTTGTTTTACTGTCAGACCTTCCACTGAACAGTCTGGGTTTATTTCTTCAGGTACTGACTGATTTGGGCATTCCTGCAGTCAAAGGATTTCTGAAATGTTTTCTCCAGCCCTGCAGTTCAAAAGCATTGATTTACTGGTGCGCACAGCCTTACCTATAGTTCAACTCTCACAGTCCTATGCTATTACTGGGAAAATCACAGCTTTGACTTTGTGTTTTTTGTTAATTTTAGACAGCAATGACACAGTACATTATCAAGGTTTGTCATGGCTTTCCTTAAAAGAATCAAGTGTCTTTTAATTCCATAACACTTGTAGAGATCTCCAATCTCAGAAAAATAAAATCTGTTACAGTCTCTACTTCCCTACCTGTTAGTGAAGAATCGATCAGGGTTGGTGACATGATTTTAGGGTTTTTGATCTTGAGCAGAAAATCTGCTTTTATTTTTACTTTTGTTTTCATCAACAGGCTATTTCAATTCTTTTATACTTTCAGCCATCAGAGTGGTATCCTCCCCATATCTGAGGTTAATATTTTCTTTTGGCAATTTTGATTCCAGCATCTGATTCCTGTAACCTAGCACAATGCTGTCAGCATATAAAGTAGGTGAGTAGAGTTACAATATGCAGCCTTTGTCACACTCCTTTTCCACTCTTGAACAAGTCATTCATTCCATATTTGATTCTGTTATAGATTCATCAGGAGGCAAATGAGGTGACTTATCACTATACCACTATACCTCTAAGAACTTACCACATTTTGTTGTGGTCTGCACCGTCAAAAGCTTTAAACTAGTCTGTAAGGGAGAAATAAATATTTTTCTGGAACTACCTTACTTTCTGTATGTGTTAGCAGTTTTACCCCAGTTACTTGCCCCTTCTTAAACAAGCCTGAACATCTGCCTGTTCTCAGTCTGTGTATTGTTGGAGTGTAGTTTGCAAGCTGTTGAGTATTACCTTCCTAGCATGCGAGACAAATGCATTTTTTCTATTATATTCATACTCTACACAATTGCCCTTTTTGTGACTGGAATTTTAGACCTTTTTCAGTCCTGTAGCAACTGTTGTGTTTTCCAAATTTGCTGGCAAATTTAAAGCAATACTGTAACAGCATCATTTTTGCAGGTTTTTAAACAATTCAGCAGCAATGCTTTCACTTCCTGCAGCCTTGTTATTAGCAAAATTATCTAGGGTCCATTTAGAGTTCAGTATGCAGGGTATCTGGTTCCAGATTAGGTAACATACCATTGTCTGTATTACTGATACAAAGTGCCTTCTTGTATAGCTGTTCTGTATATGTGTGACACCTCTCTTGCTTTGGCTAGATCCCTCCCATCTTTTTCTTTTATCTTGGCTGTTTGTGCCTGAATGTTTCCCCTTAATGTTACCAGTCTTGGACAGCTACTGTCTTTCACCCAGTTTTTTGTACTCCTGTTTTTAAAGGGTCTGTATCATATAATCGACATTTGAAAATGGCGAGTCACCTTTACTCGACATGAAAATGTAGAACTCTTTAAGTGTGCCGAACGGCCAAATCACCAATTTTTTCCAAGGGAAAGGAATCGGAAGGCCAACAAACAAAGCTGTGCCCATCACAACCCCCCCCCCCCCCCAACTAAATATTCTAACTCCGAAACAGCACTACAGTCAGGGAAAGGGCAGAAATCAGTGATTTGGCCGTTCGACATTTTCGTGTCGAGTAAAGGTGACTTGACATTTTCAAATGTCGATCTTCTAATGTAGATCCTTTTTAAATGTGTCCTTATCCTTATCTCATTTGCTGTTCTGGAATCTGCGTTCACGTAGACATATTTTCCATTTCTCCATTTCTTTTTGCTGTCTTCCTTTCCTTGTCCACTTCTAAAGCTTCCACCGATAGACATTTAATTTTGCTTGCTTAATCTTCTCTCTGTTTAGAATGCTTTTTAGTTCTAACAGTCTGCATCAGGTCTAATCAATTGGTCTTAGCTAAATCTAAAACTTTGTCTCAACTTTTACTTTGTGTTTGGATGATTACCAACTGGAACAACAAATCAAAACATGCAGAAATTAACATTATTCAGTTTTCACAAAGTCAAGTTTTAGAAGAAAGGGTTAAATAAAGTATTTGTAAAAACACACAAGTACATTTAATTTAGCAAACTATAATATTTCTACAAAGATTGAGTTGACAAGGGAAATAAAAAAAAATGTGGACTTTAAACCATAGACTATTTGTTGAACTATGTCAGAGCATTTTAAGTGACAAAGAAGATATGTTCTCCAATAAACGTTTGTACCATCAGAAATTAAGTGGAATTTTGTTTTGGAGCTTGTGTGTCTCCATTGATGTGGGTAAGTAGCAATAGAGTTCCACTGTTAATGTAGTTTCCCCCAATATCTCATGGGTGATAAAAGACCCAGAGCACATTGTAGTGGATAGAACGCAGTTGAATGTTTCTGAATAGATCACTTTCAGTAGCCTAAGCTGTATGAATTATGTCTTGCCAAGGGTACGACAGCTGGTCAGCTCCCAGGCCTTATGCCCTGTAGCCACTGTGTACAGCCCAGGAGAGCAGTACAATGTTAGTGGCTATGTTGCCAAACCTTCAAAACTATTTTGAAGCGTGCTGAAGTGGTTGGTTGGCTAGTGCTCCTCCAAGGTTAGGCATTTCAGTACCTTGTTACGGAATACTGTCCACTTTATCAGTTTAATTTAAGGCTGAGATTTGTGTTTTTAGTGGTTGTCACTAAAAGAACATTTACTTTTTTCAGGATTTGCTGTTGGGAAAATCCTGTTAAAATATCTCTTTGAGAAAAAGTTTTATTTTGTCAAAAAGTATAGTTAAGGGCTTGGACTTGAGGTTTTGTGAGTTGTCGTTTAAAATGTTTACCTCAAAACTTAAAAAATTCCGGTCAGGTGGTTCACCTGACTCTTCAAGGTACTGCTACTTGTTTGTCATGCACTTTTTCAGTAGAGCATGGACCAGGTTTCTGGCTGTTCTGTTTTTTCCTCCCCGGTCTGAAAGAAGAAGAAAGCTGTACAAGAGTCCCTAGTTTTTTCAAGTCTGGTTCCTCAGCCACCATTTAGTTGCTGTGCTGTGGCCATTTCAGATACCTTAGGCCACTCATCAGTTTCTCTCATTCCCTCTGGTGTTGCTTCTCGAGAAGCCTCAACAGGCCAGGAAATGAGCACATCTTCTATGGCTGTTCGACTGCCATCTTTGAGCAATTGACAATCACACTTGTTGTTATTGGAATAAAGAGCAGATAATGGTTTTTTTTTTTTGGGGGGGGTCTCTCAGGACATAAACAAAGATTAGACATTTTTCTGTTTCTAATAGGGTTTACAGGGATGATTGGCTAGGCTTTGCTAAGGCTGTATTTCAAGCCTTTGAATCTGTAAAGTCTAACTTTTCCCAGATTTTTTAAAAAAGGTTTTCCTCTGTCACATTCTGATTCTTAATCTGAAGGATAGGAATTAGATTTGGAAATAGTTTCTCAAGTGTCTGTGTCACATGAGGGGGAATCAGATTCTGAAGAAAGCTTTTCTTGAGACCCCCCCCGCCCCCAGAGTTCTTTTTCTGATCCTGTATTTAGAATGAAAGAATTGTTTCAGTGTGAACAGAAATAATTGCCAACAAAGGTATGACTTGTTATAAATAGATTTTCCTCAGCCTGCTGCTTTTCCTCCAGTCTTGCCGGCATTAGGAGATTTTTTTGACAGCATGCTGTTTGTCTCACAATTAACCTCTTGATCCCCAAAAGACTGATAAATTAAATTATATATGGTTAGTCAGATATGCACATGTATTTTCAAATGCCATATGAGACAATGCAATGAATTCTTTATCGAAACCATCTTCTGCCAACATCTTATGGCAGCTAACCCTGCTCCTGACAAGGATGGAAGAGCATTTGATAGATATGGGGAAAAAAGTTTAACGTTAATCATTCCACTGCTGCAGTAGCCTCTAGGGTCGTATGAGTTCTGTCTTACCCAAGACATAAATGTTCAGCTTTCAAAAGCTCTGGCTCCTTCCCACACCTGCACTCTTGACTGCTGATTGGCAAGCCCTGAGGAGAGAAAATCAGCAGTCGGAGTGGAAAGCTTCACTATTTTTCTGCCACCTCATGAATCATCTTAGAGCCTTCTCAAGAGCAGCAGCCAGCCTTCAGCTTCTTTCTTTCAGATAAGTCCCCTTTGGGGAAATACAGATTTGCTACTTATTTCTATGTATTATTTTAATGGTAATTTCCTGTCAGGAACAGCTGTTTTAGGTTTGGATAATTGAGGGTCATTTTTGTGATGAAATGTACTGCTTTTGTAAATGTTAGACAATTTATGTGAAGGTTTGTATGAGAAAATGTTTTTATTTGGACAGAGATTACGAGTTATGTAATGCACATCTGTGATAACTTCCCTGCCATTTTTTGTATGTCAGACTGAAATTTCTCCAGAAGGGTTTCTGGCAAAAATGGTGTCCTGCTTCTGCATTATACTGTCAAAGACTTGGGAAGTGTGTGAAAGTGAAAGTGTTGCTTGTTGCCATGATTTGACAATTTGCTTTCTGAGCGAGTTTAACACATCCAAAGCATCCTCCTCTATTAGAGCATGGATACATCCTGCTGGTCCAACTTCCATAGTTCCTAGAAAGAAAAACAACTTAGTTGCTGACATTGTGGGTTCAGTCTTAGCCTCAGTCAATGGTGGATGCCTCTGTAGTAGCTGATGTCCTTCAAGAATGCAACTGCAGTCATAACATATGGGTTGTCCTGCCTCAGGCAGCCCTCGGTCGGCCGGATTCCAAAGTCTGGGTCCGGCGTCGGCCGGTGTCGCCTCCTCTCCAACGTCAGAACGGCTGGAGTATAAATGCATCGGCCGACGCCATCTTCTTCAGTCTTTCTTGCCACGCGGTGCCCGAAGCAGAAGCAGTTCGCAAGTGCCGGTCGGTCAGCTCCTGTGTTTTCAGTACCGAAGTCATCTAAAAGCTAAGTACCCCGTTGGGGAACATTTTTTCTTGCCTCAGCCGATGTCAGAACAAATTGAGAAAGTTAATAATTGTTTGTCTTGTGGTAAACAAATACCTCATAAGGACTTCCATTCTTATTGCCTCCCTTGCCTGGGCCCAGACCACGACGTCTCGTCCTGTGCTGCCTGTGCTTGCTTTAATAAGCGCCGGGCAGAATTTGCCGAAGACTTTTTTGGCGAATCTTTCGCTTATATCATGCCGTCGGAACAACCGACATCTCAATCTACCAAAAAACGAAAGGACCGGGACCGACATCCTCGGCCCGTGTCCTCCACCGATACTCCTCCTAAACCCTCCGCGAGTGCTTCGGTCCCTTCGGAAGCGGTAATTCAACCGCTCCAGGCCGACGACACAGCGTTAACACATCCTTCGGTCTCGGAGTCTACACCGGTGCCGGTTGTTGATTTTCCTCCAGAAACCGAAGTTCTGGATCTACCCGACACCATTTCTGTGGACAAGGTTACTCCTGCACGTGGGGCAGCTAGGCCTCCTGTATCCATGTCCATCAAGGCCTTTGCACGTGCTAAGGCCGCCAGCCAGGCCAAGGCCCATCCTAAACCTACTGCCCAGGCCCTTCTGATAAACAGATCATGTCACTTGCTGCAGATCTTATTTCTCTTGTCAGGGGTCTCACCTCATCCAGACAGAGGTTCTCAGCCGCCTGCAGAGAAAAGGCCCAGACCTGAGCAGGCCGACAACCTCTCTTCAGATGAAGCCTCTGGGGACTCTGAGCATTCAGATACCCAAGAAGAATCCTTCCAGGCCTATGAGGACTCTGATGCTGAGGAATCAATTCCCTCTGCCTCTCCTCCAGAGGATTTTTCATTTGGTGAAGTCCTACACTCTATGAGGGAGCATTTTAAATGGCAGGGTCAGGAATTCTCTGATTCCAGGAAAAGACTACGTACCTTCCTCAAGCTTCCCCAGCACAGACCTTTAGCTATCCCTCCAGTTATGGATGTCCTGGATGATGTTTTCTCCGACTCCAGTGCTAACCCTGATTCTCTCCCTCCTGCTCCTGTCAAGCCAGACAGATATTATTGGGTCCCTGACACCCACAAACATCTCTTTAAGTCCCATTCTGTGGATCTAGAAACTATTTCACAGGGCCCCAAGGGAGTGGCTACTTCCACAGCCAAGAACCCACTGCCAGCGGAGAGGGAAGCTAGGTCCCTGGAGAGATGGGGTAAAAAAGTTTATACCTCTACCACCCTGGCCATAAGGTCACTTAACTGCCTTTTTCATATGTTTCAGTACCAGGATTTTTTACTGGATGATTTACGGAAAAAGCTAGCCTCTCCTGAGCCCAGTGTGGTTATGATGCATTGGAGGCTTCATGTAGGGCAGCTATGACTGGGGCTGTTATACGTAGACATGCTTGGTTAAAAGAACAGCCACTGCCAGACCATGTTAAAGTAAAGTTACTTGATGCACCTCTGGAAAAACAGAAGCTTTTTGGTGCTAATGCACAAGATGTGTTGAAGTCCATTGAGGAAAAAGCTAAATCAGTACAGACAGTCAAAGATTTCCTCCAGGTTCAGCCACCCAGATTCAGCAGGAATTGGCCTTCAAAGAATTGGTCCTTTCCAGATACTGACAAGTTTCAAAGGGGAAAAAACAGGCGTGCCCGAGGTAGAGGGCAATACTGAGGCTCCTACAGGGGCCGCCAATGGCAACCACCAAATCAAAGAAGTGGCACAGGCAGTCCAGCTGCACCACAAGGACAACCACAATGACTTGACTTTCATACCGCCTACAAAGGTTCAAAGAGAAGCACCTTTGGGCGGAAAATTATCCTTATTCTCAAACAACTGGCATATCTTAACCAAGGACAAATGTACTCTGGATTTAATAGACAAAGGTTACAGATTCCACTTCCATACTTTACCAATAAGACGAGGCATGCCAAACCTGCCACTTCATCAAAGGGCAGAGGCACTCATTCAAGTTTCAAAGCTGTTAAATATAAAAGCAATAAAAAAGGTCCCTCCACAGGAACAAGGCCAGGGATTTTATTCAAGACTGTTCCTTGTTCCAAGAAAAGAAAACAAATGGAGGCCTATACTGGACTTGTCTACTCTAAATACTTATCTCATTGTGCCAAAGTTCAAAATGCTGACGTTGCAGCAACTCCTTCCCATGCTGGGCAAGGGGTCTTGGCTGGTCACTCTGGACCTCAAGGAGGCATACCTGCATGTCCCAATCAGACAAAGCTGCAGAAGATACCTCAGATTTCTTGCAGGGACAGAGCATTATCAATTCTCAGCATTGCCGTTTGGCTTATCTACTGCCCAGAGTGTTCACGAAATGCCTGGCATCAGTAGTGGCACACTGCAGACTCCAGCGGATTCAAATATACTCCTACCTGGACGACTGCCTCATACAAGCAGACAACAAACAAACCTTGATAGCAAACTTGGACTATGTCATTCAATTACTACAGGCCTTGGGATACACAGTCAACATTCAGAAATCAAGACTTCTGCCATCCCAACAGATTATTTTCCTAGGAGCCAAACTGGACACAAAAACACAAATGGCTTATCTCACAGAGGAAAAACAACAGCAGTTACCAGAGTACTTCAAAGGCCTAGCAAAGCTCTCCCAGCTGACTGCAAGGAAAATCCTGCAGGCCCTGGGGTTCATGGCATCTTGCATTCTTCTGATACCTTTGGCAAGACTTCATATGAGAAAGCTGCAATGGTACTTAAAAAGCTTATGGTCCCAACACAGCCAAAGCCTAGAGGATGTAATCCCACTCATTCCATGTCTACAAAGAGAATTTTTGTGGTGGGCTCAAACAAGTCAGTTAAACAAAGGCATGTCTTTCAACAAACCTCAAGCAGGTCAAATGATTACAACAGACGCCTCAGACCATGGATGGGGCACATGGAGGGCAGATGCATTCAAGGTCAATGGACACCAAGGAAAGGCATCTGCACATAAACCAAAAAGAGATGTTGGCAGTGATACATGCAATCGAAGTCTTCTAAAAAATCACTTCAACAAGGACATTTGCTAATAAGGACAGACAACACCACTGTTATGTGGTATATAAACAAGCAGGGAGGCACTCATTCTTATCCCCTCTGCAGACTAACAGTGATTCTCTGGGAAAAATCCCTAAGTCTGAAGATACATCTGCAATCTCAGTTTGTGCCAGGCAAGGACAATGTACTGGCGGACAAGCTGAGCAGACATTTCTTGGATCCACACGAATGGATGCTGCATCCTCACATTTTCTCACAAATAACAAGGACATGGGGAAGACCGGACATAGATCTCTTTGCTTCTCACATGAATCATCACCTGGAAAAGTTCTGTACAAGAACCCACCATCCTCTAGCCTGGAAAACGGATGCTCTCTCCTTCAGCTGGAATTCCCTAACAATTTATGCATTCCCTCCTCTACCACTGCTGACCAAGGTGATACTGAAGATCAAAGCAGAACAACCAACAGGCATTTTGATAGCTCCAGACTGGCCAAGGCAGCACTGGTACCCATTGCTGTTGAGCATAACTCGGACCAAACCGTGGCCTCTGCCACTATGGCCTCTGCTTCTAACACAACACAATTACAGGACTGTTCATCAATACCTGAAAACATTGCATCTGACAGCCTGGAGGTTACCATAACTCCTTCCGATATCTCTCTTTCCAAAAAAGTTCAAGAGATCTTACTGGAAGCACGCAGACCTTCCACCAGAAAAACCTATTCGGCCAAGTGGAAGAGATTCATCATCTGGAATGCTAACAGGGGTCAGGATACAACAGTATTGAGTATACCTCAGATATTGGAATACTTGGCAGAAATGTTTCATGCTGGTCTCATATTCTTCCATAAAGATTCATGCCTCAGCAATCTCAGCAAAATACAATTGTGATCCACCTGTGTTTTCGCATCCTTTGCTAAGACAGGTCCTAAGAGGGATAAAGAATATCAAACCTCCCAGGAAACCGCCAGTACCTGCATGGGACCTCAATTTCGTCTTGGAAAAATTAACTCTTCCTCCCTTTGAACCAGCAGCAACTTTAGAAATGCAATTTCTCTCATGGAAAACGGTTTTCCTATTGGCAGTCACATCAGCAAGAAGATTCTCGGAGATACAGGCACTCATGGCAGTGCCTCCTTTTCTCATTTTTCATCAGGACAGAGTCTCTCTAAGAACCAATCCTTCATTCATGCCAAAAGTAATTTCCAGGGTGTCTCTAAATCAAGCCATTCACCTGCCTACTTTCTACCCCAATCCTCAAAACAGGGGGGAAGCACTGCTGCATACTTTGGACATACACAGGCAACTACGCTACTACTTGGACAGAACTAAGGCCACCAGAAAGTCTGACCAACTGCTTGTAGCCTATGCTGCTGGAGTACAAGGAAAAGCAATCTCCAAACAAACAATTTCCAAATGGATTGGACACTGCATCAGATTCTGCTATTCTTTTCATGGAAAAAGTGTGCCAGCCAATATTAGGCCACACTCCACCAGAGCTATAGCCACATCCACAGCTTTCCTAAGAGGAGTGGCTACAAAGGACATTCTAGAGGCTGCTACATGGAGCTCCATGCATACATTTACCAAGCACTACAACCTGCCTTTATACTCCAGATCCCGAGCAGGCTTTGCTTCGGCAGTCATGCAGGGCATTTTAGCTACACCATCACTTTCTTAGTTCCAACCACCCCCAGCTTGGCTATGGTATTTAACCCATATGTTATGACTGCAGTTGCATTCTTGAAGGACATAGTACAGTTTTGTACCTACCATAAATGTAGATGTCCGATAGATATGCAACTGCAGTCGGATTTTCCCACCCTCCTACCCCTCTGCAACCTTCTTTATGGGTCCACTCCCCCTATTCCTATTAGCTGGGGGTGTCTCCTATGGTGTATCTGTTTATTACTGTTGTGCATGTCTGGAATTGTTTATCCATTCACCAAATTTAGCCTTCCTAGGAGGGCATCTGGCATCTGGGGCAAGAAACACTGAAGATGGCGGCGTCGGCCGATGCATTTATACTCCAGCCGTTCTGACGTTGGAGAGGCTGACGGCTGGCCGACCCAGACTTTGGAATCCGGCCGACCAAGGGCTGCCTGAGGCAGGACAACCCATATGTTATGACTGCAGTTGCATATCTATTGGACATCTACATTTATGGCAGGTACAAAACTGTACTTTCCTCAGACCACCCTTTGCTGGGTTCGACTGGTGTAGTCCTTTCAACCACCACAAACCAGGGGTCAACCTCATCCTCTTATGCTGTTCCAGTGTCTTGACTGGACATGGGAGGAACCATCTTTCTTAAGTAACAGTGATGCATCAGGGAATGCTGCATCAGGTACATGGAGGAAGAGACCGCTTGATGTGGCAGACATTTCTTCTCCATGTTGGACATCAAGGACACCTATAAAGAAAAAAAAAGTTAAATATTGTTCATCTGAAGACATGGTATCTATTCGAAAAGATGCTGTTCTTGCCTTAGCCAAAAAAATTGTTGCAGGCAATTAATTCAAGTCAACAGAAAACAGTACCTACTAATCAGGTCAGCAGAAATATTCTTGAGGAAGGCATCAAAGGATTCCGATATGCACAGTGACAAGGCTTCTTCTTTATATTCTCAAGCTGATGTCTCGTATTCAGAGGAAACTTGGACCTCTAAACTTCCTTTGGATAAATTTTCTTTTCTCTGAGTATAGCCAGGATGACTGAGGTGTTTTATATGGGAACAAATAGATGTTCCCCCTGTACTGAGGGTATATGATGTGTTACAAGTGGATATGTCTCATTTTATGCAAGCCTTGGAGAATGTATTTAGTGCTGCCTGTATCAACCCTTATTCTGAACCTTCAGCCCCCACAAAAGCAGATAGACTTTACACAGTTTCTCAAACTAGCAAGCATTTGTTTTTTTTTTTTTCCACCTTGAGTCTGACCCTGCAGCCATTTTCACATCTTCACCAGCAGGGAGCATGTTCTTGGTGTCCTAAAACCATTACCTCATGGACAAGGAGGGGAAGATATTGGATAGGTTTGGTAAGAGAATATTTTATTCCACTTTGACATATAGAATTCTTAACTGTCAGACACGTGTGCTTTTCTTGGATAGTTTGAAAGAATTAGCTGCCACGCTACCCACCTGAAGGTAGTGCTTGTCTGAATTCTGTGGTTTCTAACATTTTAAGTATCAAAACGTGCTTTAATGAGTGTGTATGATTGTGCAGATATTGTGTCTAGGGCACTACTTTTGTCACAGTTTTGAGGTGGTTTGCCTGGGTATGTAGTCAAACATTTTCTGGTAATGTAAAGTCTGACATTATGAACTCTGCTTTAGATAAGGTTTTTTTTTTTTTTTTTGGCCCATCTTCTACTCGAGTCCTCAAACAATTTCATGAGTGAGGGAGATTAAATGTGGGAGTTGCAAGCTTTTTCAGCAAACTCTTGATTTCAAATCACCCAAATTCACTTTTTCATGTTTAAGAAACAGAAATTAAAACCCCTGCCTTCTCAAATCAAACAGGGAATTAAAAAGATTACAGTAAGAAATGAAAAGAATCCATTCCCAAAAATGAGGCACTCGATTTCAGAATGACTGTACCAGAAGAGGTATTAAAATGGGTTTTGATGTTCCAGATAAATATTCAGAAATCCTTCTTTCCCCTATCACACAGGCTTGTCTTTCTAGGATGCAGCCTTATTTTGGTGAAATTAGATTTTTTTTTAATCTGGAAACTTTTATGAGCATCCTAAATCACCTTAAACTTCAGCCAGAGAGCATCTCAGGATCCTCAGGTTCAAGGCAAGCAAATTTAGGTATGTTCTTTTCTCCTTTACCTCCAAGCCAGTCTTTAACTACGCACTCCCAAGATTTCACTTATGGGACAATTTCAGTGGGGATAAAAGTGTAAGGCCTATGGTATTCCACAGACAAACCAAATCACATAAATGTCTAAGATGTTGGCTGTGATCCATGCCTTAAAATCTCATCATCATCAGTGGTATCCTGCACTGCTGCAGGTGACAACACCACAGTGATGTGATACATTGGCAAGCAAGGGGACCAGGTCGTACCCTCTGTGCAGGCTGGCTGTGATGGCTTGGTTAGCCCTACAGCACTTCTTAGCCCTCCAAGCGTCTTACACTCTGACAGAGCAAAAGATAGTGGCAAACAAGCTGAGCTGATTGCCAGGACAGACAGACATGAATGGAAGTTAATCAAGGCACGTCTTCCATGAAACTACCCAGTTGGGGGGAGCACCTCAAATAGATCTGTTTGTATCTTTTCAAAGCAAACAGCTGAACTAATTCTGCACCAGGACTCCTTGCAACCTGGCCAGGAGAACAGATTTATTTTCTTTCACATGAGTGGAGTGTTCTTTTATGCATTTTCACCCTTTTCAGTAATATCCAGGAAAATTCTCAATATTCAGAAAGACACTACAAAAATTGTGGTGAAACTCTTTTGTCTTATAGAGTTGGCCAAGGGCAGTTACCAAAAGCTTCCTCATAAACCAAACCTACTTGCATGTGATGGGGATAGTTTGATATTTTAATACACCTCATTTCAAACATCTTTAACTGTCTGCTTGGATGATTCAATTCTACTTCTTTTTTAGGCACCACTTTTTAGAAGATATTCAGCAGGTACTAAAGGAGGCAAGAAAACCTTCTACTAGGTAATTTTATATTGGCAAGTAGAAAATATTTTGTAGTTGGTAGCTAGCCAAAAACCAGGGCCTTATCAAGGTTATGTACCATTGGTGCTCAAATATTTGAGAGTTACTATATTCTGGCCTCTCATTCTCTTCTATCAAGGTACATCTTGCAGCCATTTCAGCATGTCTGCCATGGATCTCCACTTATCTGTTTTTGATAAAACAGTTAAAGGAGTATGTTAAGTTGTCAATCTCGCCTTCATTCTTGCTGGATGGGTTCGGAGCCGATCCTCGGCTCCGACTCGGCACTTGCTTTAGCTCGAGAACTCCTTTTACCAGCTCGAGGCAACCCTATATCCCATGATGCAAGGCGGAACTACCTCAGATCTCGTTTGCCGCTTAGCGAAAGAGGTCTCCTTTGCCAGCTGAGGTAAGTTTTTTCTTAGTCAAATAAGAAAAAGTGTAGTTAGGGTTTATTTTTCCTGTTAGTGTTAGTGTAGTCTGTTAGTTACAGCCCACCCTATTCCCTATTTTTTTCAACCTTTTTATAAACTTTTATAAGTTTTAATCTAAAGTAGTTTAGTCAGGCCTAGTTCCCTTTTGTTATCCCTTCCTGTGTGTTTGTGTAAGGGATTAATTTGTGTGTTTGTTGGGACTGTTTGTGTTCTATCCTCTTAGGATGTCAAAAGAAGGCAAGGTCTCAGGCTTCAAGAAGTGTGACCAGTGCTGTCAGAAAATGTCTCTGACAGACGGTCACACTTCTTGTTTATTGCCTGGGGCCTTTGCACCTGCAGGACTCCTGTGCGTTGTGTCATGCTTTTAGCCAGAGAGTCCTGCAGGAAAGGAGGAACAAACTCATCCTCCGAGGTTTACTTAAACCTGAAGGTTCTCCTCCTAAATCAGGGTCAGGAAATCCTCTTAAGCCACCGGGCTCAGGCTACAGTGTCCAAGCCTCCTCCGGTGGTCTCCGTCGGAGCCGATCGGCTCGGCTGGAGTCGATACTTCTTCTACTGAGTAGTGGGTTCGGTGCCGGCTGGCTCCGATACCCTGACTACTGTGGCCTTGTCGGCTCGGCTGGAGCCGACACTTTATCCAGCATCGGGCCGAAATCCTCGGCTCCATCTGGAGTTCTAGGGACTTCGGCCCGATGGCTTCGACCAAGAGATCTCGGTCCCCTCTATTATGAGTATCCACTGCTCCGGGATCTCCTCTTTTGTCGGAGCGGAGCCATCGGAGCCGATCTTCGAGATCTTCCCGGCTGTCTGACCACGACTTGGAGAGGGTGGTAAGCAGGCTGTTGAAGTCTCAGGCACTGGCCCAAATGCTCCATAGCCCGTCTCAACAGACTTCGCTATAGCCCCAATTTTGAACTTCCTCCTCCGACTCCACACCAGAGTCCGGAGCCGGAGCTGCTTGGGACAGCGACTGTGTCGATGCGGAGCCGATACATCCTTCGGCTCCGTGGTCCTCTGCTCCGATCTCCTCCTTGAGACCTTCCTTGGAGGGATCCGCCGTTGTTTCCACTGTCTGCTCCGAGGGGCTAGTGGCATCGGACCCTTGTCCGACCCGCTCTCCCTCTCGGGCTTCGCTTTGGTAAGCTCGGCGCCGACATCGGCCTCGAGCCTTCTCTCCTTGGAGCCGACCATTCCTGTCTCTTCGAGCGGGTATGTTCTGGTCTCCCGGGAGAGGAGCCTTTGAGGTGATGAGGAGTGTCCTGGCCTCTGAGCCTGGTCAACGGTCCATCCCTCTAGCTCCTCCCTCATCAGTGCCTGCAGATGCCTCTTGCCAGCCTCTTGCTCTCAGGCCCAGGGATCCATCGCCCCAGGTTTCCCCACTGGGAATTTCCTCCTCTTCCGAGGTTTCTCCTGACCCTACAGGGGAACCCCCTCGGAAGAGGACGTGTAAGAGGAAACACACAGACTCCCCTGAGTCTGCTACATCTGATACTGACTTAGATGAGTCGGAGGGTTCCCCACGGTCCCCCTCTGAGGATGTCTCCTTTTCAGACATCCTTGAGCTCCTCAAACAGAGGGGAATTGGCCTCCATTGACCCCTCCGAGGATGAGTCGGTTTACCTGGAGGCTTTGGATCCCGACCCTCCACCTCCTGGGTGTCTCCGCCTTCGACCCACTCATGCAGGTAGTGGCTCGAAGGCGTGGGCTCCAGATTCTGTGGAACCTGTCCCCAGAAGACCATCCAAGTACATTACGGCCCCTCGGATAAACAGTTCCTTTCCAAAGGTGTCTCTGTGGATGCTATGGTGGTGGTGGCGGCCACTAAGAAGGAACTGGCGGATCCTTCAGTACCTGTCCATCCTCCTAACAAGGACTCTAGGACCATGGACAGGTATGGAAAGCGGATGTTTTCTTCAGCGACCTTTGCTATGCTCGCTGAATTACCTTTGTCACTTCACCAGGCTTCAACGAGATATTCTCAAGGAACTGGGTGAAGTAGTCCAGGATCCTTCTGCTGCTGGGGCTCAGGAAAAGATTGCCTCACAGCTTGCTATCCTGAATTCCATATCTAACTCCTCCATGCGGCTCATATCTTATGCGGCCGATGGAGCGAGCAGGGCCGCAGGCACAGGAGTTGCTCTTAGACGCCAAGCCTGGATGCGGCTGTGTAATTTTGCGGACCCCTTTAAGGCGTCCTTCACTAATACCCCCTTTGATGGTTCGGCTTTGTTCGGACCTCAAGTGAAGGATACCTTGACCAGGTGTGTGCAGGACGGTAAGACTCTTTCTGCCGTTGGAGTCCAATTTTCCACTCCTTCTAGACCATATCCCAAGGGTCAGAAAGGGGGGAAGATGTGGTTCCGTAAAGCCCAAGGAGCTACACCGGACACACGTGGTCAGTTTACCCCCAGAGGCAGAGGGAGTAACAAAAATAGATGCCGCCCTAGAGGCAGGGGGGGTCCTCAGAACCAGGGCAACAGGGAGTCTCTTCCTGAGAAGCCCTTTCAGCATCCCTGAGGTGTTGCCCGACTGTCCACCCTTGGAGGCAGTCGGGGGAAGGATTTCACTGTACCCAGTAGCCTGGCAGTCTCTATCCCAAGAGAAGTGGGTACAGTCGATTATATCCGAGGGTTACAAGATCCCCTTCGTGGGTTTCCGTACCTCTACAATCCCTTCCAGACATCTCACCCGGTCAAAGGGATTTGGCAAAACAGGAGGTTTCAAAACTCCTAGAAAGAGCCGTCCAGACAGTGCCGGCAGACCAAGTAGGATCCGCGTCTACTCAAGATTCTTTTGGTCCCCAAAAGGACGGGAGAGTGGAGACCAATATTAGACCTCAGCAATCTGAACAGATTTGTCAAAAAGGCAAGATTCCGGATGGTCACGCTTCAGTCCATTCTGCCCTTTCTGGGCAAGGACAACTGGATGTGCTCGATAGACCTTCAGGATGCGTACTATCACATAAAGATTCACAGGTGCTCCAGGAGGTTTCTCCACTTTCGGCTAGGGACCAGTCATTACCAATTCAGAGCCCTGCCCTTTGGCCTCACTTCAGCCCCCAGAGTGTTTACCAAATGCATGGCAGTGGTCACAGCTCTCCTGAGACGTCTAGGATTCCAGGTGTTTCCTTATTTGGACGACTGGCTCCTCTCCGCCACCACCAAGTGTCAGCTTCTTCAGTCCAGAGACTACACCCTTCAGCTTTGCAAGAATCTGGGAATTTCAGTAAATTTGAAAATCTTCTCTGCTGCCTTGCCAATCTATCACCTTTATAGGCAGAGTTAAATACCGTCAAAATGTTAGCCAGACTAACAGATCAAAGAATTCTGGACATCCAAAATTTGTTCGGCTTCTGTTACAAAGCAAAAGATCAAAGCCAGGTTTGTCCTGAAAGTTCTAGGTCTAATGGCTGCGGCCATTGTTCTTCTACCACTGGCTCGCTTTCACGCGTCTCCTGCAGTGGATGCTTTTCACGCAGTGGTCGATCACAATCTTCCGATGAGACACAAGATCTTAGTGACACAGTCGCAGGGCTCATCTGGGCTGGTGGATATCTTCCCTCTTCTTAATCGGGCCGACCCTTTGTTCCCCTCCTCCAGTTGCCACAGTCACCACGGATGCCTCTCTGATCGGGTGGGGGGCATTATCAGGGCAGGATGGTCCACGGACGTGGCAACCCATAGAATACCATCTGCACATAAATGTCCTGGAGATGAGAGCAGTGCTTTTACGTTGCAAGCCCTCGATGACTTTCTTCCCACGGGACTATTGCAGTACAGACGGACAACATGTCCGTGGTCTGGTACATCAACAAACAGGCCGGAACCAGGTCCTATCCCTTATGTCGAAAAAGCTCTCAGACTTTGGCAATGGGCGATCTCTTCTCAGCGGTTTCTGATAGCAATGCACATCCCCGGCAGGTCCAACCTATTGGCGGACAGGCTAAGCAGATCTATTCTGATGCCTCACGAGTGGTCTCTCAATCAATCTGTAGTGGATCAGATTTTTCTGAAGTGGGGCACTCCTTGTTGCGATCTTTTCGCTACCCCTCAAAACAACAAGTGCCCAGACTATTTCACTCTATTTCCCCTTCCAGGCCAACCCCTGAGAGACTCTCTAACCCAGGATTGGCCTCGGGGACTTCTTTATGCTTTTCCTCCCTTTCCATTGATTCCACAAGTCATTCAGAAAGCCACCGTTTTGAGAGCCAAATTGATCCTCATTGCTCCTTTTTGGCCTCGACAAATTTGGTTTCCGTCTCTGCATCTTCACCTTCTGGTGCAGCCCTGGCATCTGGACCCAGTTCCAGATCTTTTGATCCACCAGTCGGATCAGCAGCACCGGGCCATTCATTCTCTCAACCTCACTGCTTGGTTGCTCCACTTCCTTCCCTAGCCAGGCTACCAATGATTTCTGACTCAGTCAGAGACATTATAGTGTCTTCTTTGAAGTCGTCCACTAGGACTATTTATGCTAGCAAGTGGCGACGATTTTCGATTTGGGCAAACTCCAGAAATATTGATCCTTTTACTGCTCCATTACATTCTGTTTTAGATTTCCTAGCGGAGGTTTTCATTCGATCCTCGTCATCTACAGTCAAAGTACAACTGGCTGCTATTTCCAAGTATCATGTTGGCTTGCATGACAATAACATCATGTCTCATAGATTATGCAAGGCCTTTTTGAGAGGAGTTTTTCTCCTAAAGCCACCTATAAAGCATCCTCCTCCGCAATGGGATCTAAACTTAATGTTGGCATCCTTGATACTACCTCCCTTCGAACCGTCTGCTTCATTTTCTTTGAAGTTATTGACGTGGAAGACTATATTTTTACCGGCTGTCACTTTTGCAAGAAGGGTTACCGAGATTCAAGCTCTCTGTATTCGTTCACCTTATTTGGTTTTTCATAAGGACAGGGTATCGTTAAGAACTAACCCTTCTTTTCTCCCCAAGGTTGTATCTCAAACCAATATTAACCAATCTATAGATCTACCAGTCTTTTTCCCTAACTATTCCGACAGAGCTGAACAGAAATTGCATTTTTTGGATGTCCATCGTCAGCTCAGGTACTACTTGCATAGGACTGAACAAATTAGAAAATCGGACCAATTGTTTGTCTCTTATGCAGAAAACAGGTTAGGTCTTCCAGTTTCTAAAGTGACCTTATCCAGATGGTTGACTTCCACCATTTCCTATGTGTACTCTCTCAGAGGCAAACAACTATCTTCTAAGCCAAAAGCACACTCCACCAGGAGTCTATCCACTTCTGCAGCTTTTCAGGATAGACTTCCCATTGATACCATTTGTGCAGCAGCTACTTGGGCCACGCCTCATACCTTTGTTTCTCATTACAAGTTGGATTTGGCCTCCAGAGATAGGGCCAGTTTTGGTTCCACAGTTCTCAAGAGTCTGTTCCGTTGAGCCACCCGGGATTCAGGTTCTAGGGACGCGGTCCCATCCAGCAAGAATGAAGGCGAGATTGACAACTTAACATTTAGAAGTTATGTACCTACCATAACGTTCCATGTTAGTTGTCTTCTCTGCCTTCTTTCTTCCCTCCCTCCTTCCCCTGGCCTGGACAGATCTTGAAGAGTTCCTAATAGTTTGTTTCCTCTGGATCTTTGTTATGAGGACTTCTTTTAGGAAACTTTGTTCCTAATTTGGTTAGGATAACCTTTAGCAGGGTAAGTTAGCTGCCAAACGAGATCTGAGGTAGTTCCGCCTTGCATCATGGGATATAGGGTTGCCTCGAGCTGGTAAAAGGAGTTCTCGAGCTAAAGCAAGTGAGCCGAGGATCGGCTCCGAACCCATCCAGCAAGAAAGAAGGCGAGAGAAGACAACTAACATGGAACGTTATGGTAGGTACATAACTTCTAATTTATACCCATGACATTCCTTTAAACAGGTTGCTCTTTCCTGGGATTTTAACTTTGTACTAGAAAAATTAGCCATATCTGTTTGAACTTGCTCATCAGCAGGTTTAAGGTACATTACTTAGAAAACTGTTCTCATTGCTGTGATGTCCAACAGAGTATCTGAGTTACAAGCTCTCATGGCGGGTGAACCCCTGCCTTGTTTTCCATATTGACAGGGCATCATTAAGAAAAAATCCCTCATTCCTGCCCATATTTGATTGAGTTCACTTTGAATCAAGCCATCAGTCTCCCAATGTTGTATTCATAACCTCAGAACCAGAGAGAGAGGATTTGTCATACTCTATACATGCGTAAACTGCTAAGGTGCTATGTTAAGAGAACCAAGTCCTTTAGAAAAGCTAACCAGCTTTTTATGTTGTGGCAAAGACAGATAACTTGCATGCAAACATACTCTGTGTAATACTACAGGCAATAACTTTTTCATCTGTGCATACTTTTAAAGCACTACCAGTCAGTTCCTTATTAGGATTTACTAGAAATGTCCTACAGGGGCTTCTGGACTCTAAAATTTCCTCCTATCTACCTTTCTTTCGAAGTTCTGGTTATCTACCCATTTAGCTTAGGCTTCTGCAACAATGATCTAATGATGAACTTAGTACGTTGGGTACACTTGCTATAATAGTAGATTTTCAAATAGAACACTGCTGCAGTAGGAATAAACGCACCCCACCCCCTTCTTATTGTGTTTTATGCCAAGGTGTGGATATTTTTTTTTATTCCTAACATGTACCTTACTAGCAGGGCTCTTTCTTCCTTTACTCTGAGGCAATAAAGCTCTGAAGGTTTGGCATCCTAGCCACTGACATTATACCATTCTCTTTGAGTTGTACAGTGGGTAGGGCACATGGATAATTCACCAGCTGTAACAAATATAGCTTAGGATAGTGCAACAGTAATCTATTTGAACATCTACAGTATAGTTACAGGAAGTTTTCTTATATAGCTGGTCTTTACACTGCAAAACCAGGGAAAACATCCACTAAAGATGTGCTTAACAAGTTAGAGAGCCACTCTTAGCAGGACTTAGGGGTTTTAATGAAAGCTTGTTAATCACAACTAAGCCCCATTAAGATTGTTTCATTCTATGGGCTAGCAGTGCTGGCTGATGAGCAATGACTGAAGGCAAAATAGCTTCAAAATTTGTTAAAACTGCTTTCTTCCACACTTAACAGCAAACAAACAGTTAAACTTAAACAGCAAGTGTAGCAGAACAGTGTCTAATAGCATATAAAGCTGTTACCTCTGCAGAGTGGCACTTTTGTTTCTAGCTACCATTTGTGACCCTGCTGTACAAGCTTTCAAAGCCCGTAAAAGACTTTGCCCTCCTACACTTTATGGGACAGGTAAAGCTCTTTGCACTACAAAGAGGAGTTTGTGTTATCAGTCATAGCCCTTTATTATGCGTTTTCAACATTGATCCAAAAATTCACCTTTTGAACTTCACTATGAAGGAGAATTTCTTGGCATGCATATCTCTTAACATTTCTGTTGTTGTCTGTCCAGTGTTTCTAAAAATGCTATCTTGAAGCCAGTTAAAGCATTGTTGGCACCAGTTGAACTAGCCTAAGAAAAAAAAAATCATATTTTTATGACTGCCATAAGCATTTGCTCACTAAAATCAGCCAGTAGCTTAATTTTCTCTGAAAGAGTGGGGACAGATTTTACAAGTACAGCATCAGTGGAAGACTTGATGGTTTATTTCTTCTTAATTGTACATTAAAGCATGCTGGCGATAAGAGAGAATAGGGCTGGTTTCAGTATTCGTTGAGACCGGTATCCACCAGGTGTGTAAGATTCTTACATGATATGCATAGTTTGTCTTGAGACCTTTTGACTGGGTAGAATTCATGGCATGTTGTTCAGCAGTATGCATTCCTCTTTAAAATCAAGTTGAAATGCTTGAAATTAATGTGGCTTAGTTACATTCTTGTTGTTTGTAGTGCTGAATCCCATTAAGACCAAATTTATGTCTTAGAATTTCTCACCCAAGCAGTTTAAACTGCTACTGTTTTGAGCACACCCCAAGTCCACATAATGTATTTCATCTTCCACATAGAGCTGCACACAGATGAATACACATACATGTAAATGTAGGTGATATGTGTGTATTTGCATGTTTAAAGTCAGTATTTGGTACCTTAGTACTGTTGTAATTGGAGCTGTGACATTTGTATTGCACTTTATAGCACCAGAGGATCAAGGTAGATATACACATACAGAAGAAAAGTGGGTTTTCTTTGTGTTTGTCAATTCTGGATTATACTCCCGTATGTGTGTGGAGTGTATCTGAAGTACTGAGCAGCAAAACGTTTAATCGTCAGTCCATTGCATAGCATGCAAAGACACTCACTCACTTTGCATAGGAGAGGTGATTTGTGAATACCACCCACAGATTTTTTGACTGGTTTATAATACAGTATAGTCTTGTCTTATAAATGTCATTGAAATTATAGTGTCATTTTTTTGTATAATTATGTTGGAGCTCAAATTTTGGATACAAAAATGAATCCTGTCATGGGCCCATGAACAATGGTCTTGTAAGTCTACTGATACAGTCAATTTGTCAATGGAACAGAGTGTCTGACATCTTGCTGTCTGTTCAAGATGTTTATCATTTCACTGTGATAATGTTTATATTTGCATTGTCTGTTCTTTACATATTTTCTCTGTGGAGGCTCCGCAAACATTAACTCATCTAAGATGTGTTTCCTGGTTAATAATTTAGTATTCGAGGATGTCCTTCTGTTGTAATGTTGCAGTGTTCTTTGCGTATGGGGTATACTATGCTCCAAGCAACCTGATGTCTGTCCAGCATACAACAGTTTTCAGCATTTGCAGGTATGTCGGACGTCACATTTACAGCTTGTCGAACATCAGCAATAAAAGGATGTATGTGCAGTCTCTGCTGCCATTCCGAATGCTTTACTTATTCAGAATGCTTGACTCTTATGTTGGTCTGCTGCTTCCAGATAAGTGCCCCATTGGGGTTTGTTTATTTATTTTGCTACTGCCTTTTTTGTTTAGTTTATGTCATCCAGGAAGGGAAGTGTAGGTGTGGAAGGCAAATTCCACATAAGGACAGGCAAATTCCACATAAGGACAGCCACGATCTTTATCTGTTTTGTTTAGGCCCTAATCACGACCACTGTTCCTGGGTTTGTCAAGCCTTTGTCCCAAAGACCTTGCAAAGTCGGCTTTGAGCATATACTTGGAGAATCCACATTTGAAAAGATTAGCTAAGGACGTTATGGAGTGTTCTGTGAGTCCTTTGGCTGAGCCAACTTTAAAGAGGAAGGTCAGTAAACCTAGGCCTGAATCCTGTTCTGCTGCATTTCTTTCTGCCAACGTATCCATTGAGGTTATTGAAAACCTTGAGGTACACTCTGAGGTTGGCTCTGGTTCTTCATCGGGTACCACTTTGGAGTCCGTTAGAGAATCCAATCTAGGAAGGTTCACAGAGGCAGTTCAGGCATACATTTCGGGCAGACAAGTAGAACCACGGCTTGTTGTGTTGGAAGGGTTCAGAGACGTACCTTACACTGCAGTTAGGGAAGAGGTCCCAGTGTCAGTCATTGAAAGCATGCCTACATCAGATCCTTCTACTCGTCATCGAGCAGAGATGCATGTTAAGAAAAAACAGAAAACAAAGCTTGTTCAATCCCTACTTTGCTTCACTCTGACTGGGATACTTTTTCACAGGGATTAATTTAGGCTTTAATGGCTCTCAAGCCTTCCACTGCTGTTTCAGTTCCCTCTCTTACTTCTTCCCCTTTTAGAAGGATTAGGGAACAGGAGTTCTCACAGGATGAGGCTTCCTCTGCTGAGTCCTTGGCATACTCAACTCAAATTACATCCCCTTTAGAATATGCTTCCCCTGAGGAAGAATCCGGTGTAGCCGATCCTCCAGTGGAAGGGGAGACTATTAATAAGATGAGAGAATTTCTTTAAATTGGACTGTCCTCAGGTTTCTGAGGTGCAAAAAAAGATATGACCTTTTACAAATGGAATCTCCTGTTGTGACACCTGTTTTGCCAGCATTTTTGAATGCTTTCTCTTCTATTTCTAAGGCCTCGGATTCACAGGCTCTTGCTCTGAAAGGCCTGATAGATTTCATAAGGTGCCTGATGATTGCAGATTCCTTTACAAATGTCCTTCATCTGATCCAGCTGTGGTATCCATTGCATCTGATAAATACTCTAGGTTGTAACCATCTTCTAAGCTTCTTCCTTCAGGTAAGTAGACCAAAATTTTTGAAAGACTTGGGAAGAAAGTTTACACTTCTGCCATTTTAGCTTTCCGAGACATAAACTACCAAACACACATCTAGGTATTCCTTGGCCCTTCTTTCTCAGGCCTCGCAAGCTCTTTCAGAGCTTCCAGATTCTGACATTAAAAATCAAGTTATGTCCCTTTTAGGAGTTTCCTCTCAAGTGGCTAGACACTCAATCAAATGCAGTTATGGTGCAGCAGAAGCATCATCTAGAGCCGCTGCTTCTGATTCTGTCCTTAGAAGGTGTTATTGGTTGAGGCTTCAGCCCACTGCCAGATGACATCAAAGCAAAACTGATGGATGCTCCTCTGGATAACAATGGTCTGTTTGGTACTGCAGCTGCAGATTTATTTAAGTCTTTACAATAAAATGGAAAAGAACTTCAGGACTTGAAACACATAATCTGAAGTAGGGACTTCATTTGTCAGCAACCTTTGGGATACGGATCCGATCTCGGATCCGAGCCGGCAACTTCTATCATAGCATAGATCCGAGCTCCTAGCTCCTCCCCTTACCCATAATCCCCTGCCTACCCTGACTGACCTCAGATCTAGTTTGCCACTCTTCAAGCAACAGATAGATTCCAGAGCTCTTAGTGTTTTTTGTGAGAAAAATGTTTTCTTTCTTCCTTTCTGATTGAGTGATTGTGTGTGCGTGGTAGGTTTACCCTTAACGCTAAAACTTATTATATTTAGCTTTCTTCAGCTTAAATTTTAATTTAAAATTTTTCCTCTCTCCCCCGCTGGTCGTAGCGTGTGTGTGTGACTTGAGTGTAGGGGCCTAGTGAGTGTGCTTTACTTTAATTATGTCGGAGGCCCCTAAAGCCATTTTTTTCGAAATGCACCGAGTGTGGTCACAAGCTTTCACCAGCTGATGGCCACATACTGTGCGTTAGGTGCCTTGGGGTTGAGCACCTCTATTCGGGTTGAGCGATTTGCGAGGCGTTCAACCCCAGGGCACTTAAGGATCGGAGCTGGTTCTGGCGGGCCTTTTACCCCCAGACTCTGCTTCGGCCTCTGGTACTTCGGTGACTGCTACCCCCCCGGTAGCGGTCACTCCTGCCTCCCTTCCTCCGACCGGGACTCAACCTCCCGCTTCGGCTCCGGAAAGAGAAGCGGAGGGAGAAGCACCTTAAGCGGCGGGCCGAGGACTTTTCATCGGCCCTGCCCGCAAAGAGGGCTTCTCCGTCCAGGTCTTCTCGGTCTCCTCCTCTTTGGATCCGATCACCTTGCTTCTCCCCGGGACCCGAGGAGGAGGTGACCCGGTCCCCGTTCAGGTCATTGAGGTGGCACTCCAGGTCTGCCTCGGTGGCCTCTTCGAGGTCCACATTTAGCATGTCAGATGCGGACATGGACCGGATGATGAGGAGATTCATCCAGGCCCAGATGCAGATGGGAGTGCTCTTGCCTCCCTCCGGGGCTCGACCCTTTGCCCTATTGCTCCTTCTGCTCCTTCTCTGACCCGTTGGATCCGGGGGTGGGACGGAGCCGACCGTGCTGGGCACGTCGGCTCAGACAGCTCCCTCGAGTTTGTCGGATCCGACCTCTCGGAGCCGTGGGCCGAGCTTCGGATCCGAGGGATTCGGTGTGCTTTTGGCTCTGTCCCGGTCGGTGCACACTGGTCCCTCAGATCCGACGTTCTCGGCGCCGGGTCCGATCTAGCTTCGGATCCAAGTGGGAGTCAGGTCTCGGATCTGTCTGAGAGCGGCACCCCCTCTGCTTTCACTGCAGTGGAGAGGGCACTGTCGAGTGCTTCCAGGCCTCCGGTCCTGGCATCGGCTCCCTCCCGCACTCCTTCTCATCTGGTCCTGGCTCCCCTCATCCGGCCATCGGGGCAGCCTGCCTCAGCACCTCTAGGAGTTTCAGTGGAACAAGATGCAGTCCGTGAGGACTCTTCGGACAGCCCCCCCCCCCCCCCGAGGAGATTCCTCACAAGGCAAAGTGCAAGAGGAGGCACATAGACTCCCCTGAGAGTCTCACCGAAGATACGGACTTAGATGAAGGGGAAAGGCTCCCCTAGGTCACCCCCCCCCGAGGATGTCTCCTTCGGAGACATCATGGAAATGCTCAAAATCAGGGGCGGGTGGTCTGCCCCCAAGGCTTCCTCTGATGAGTCCGTATTCCTTGAGGCAAGGACCATCTACCTCTTGGGTGTCCCCTCCACCCGACCCCTTGGTGGATCTCATATCCACTAGGGCTTGGAAGGAACCAGACACCATAGAGCCAATCCCCAAGCGCCTGGACAAAATTTTGAGTCCCCCTGCAGAGAGATCACACTGGAACAGAGGTCCCCCTGTGGATGCCATGTTGGTGGCTGCAGCCACCAAGAAAGAGTTGGCTCAGGAGAGCCCCACGATTCATCATCCGAGCAAGGAGTCTCGCACGATGGACCGTCTTGGGAAGCGGGCCTTCAGTTCAGCGACCTTCTCTATGAGGGCCTTGAACTACATGGCACACGTTATTTGGATGCAGCGGGATCTAATTAAGGAATACGCTGCTCCCCCCCCCAGGGTCCATGTCGGAGGGAGACAAGGATCTGTACTCCTCCCGAATGGCCACCCTCCGCTCTATTTCTAACGCCTCTATGCAGCTGTTGTCACATGCTACGGAGGGAGCCGCTAGAGCAGGCGGAGTCTGGCTTGTCATGAGGAGACAGGCCTGGCTCCGTCACTGTGACTTCTCGGAACCCTTTAAGGCGTCATTCGCGAATGCCCCTTTTGATGGTTCTGCATTGTTCGGCAAAACCGTTCGCGACACTCTTGTCCAGAGTGAGAAAGATGGGAAGACCTTGTCTGCTGTCTGAGTCCGCTTCTCTGCGCCGCAGAGGTCCTTTTCCAAGAACCAAAAGGTCAGAAGAAGATGTGGTTCCGAAAATCGCATCAATCCCAGTCTGCTCAGGACAACCAGTCCTCTCGTGGCAGAGGAGGACACGGAGGACGCCGCCCCAGAGGCAGAGGGAGTCCCAGGAATTTTGGGTCCAGAGAACCGTTCTCTGAGAGGCCCACGCAGAACCCCTGAGGGGTTACCCAGCTGCTCCACTCTGAAGACAGTCGGGGGGCGTTTTTCGAGGCACCTAGCAATGTGGGAGTCCATAACAATGGATCGCTGGGTGCTTCAGATATATCCAGAGGTTACCAAATTCCCTTTATCGTAACCCCCAGAATCAGAGGCCTCCCCAAGTACCACCCAGTCAGAGGGAGGCGGCTGCTGCAGAAATTCAGCAGCTTCTGCAAAAAAGAGCCATCCAGCCCGTCCCCCCAGATCAAATCGGATCAGGGTTTTACTCCAGGTTCTTTCTGGTGCCAAAAAAGACGGGGGACTTGAGGTCCATCCTCGACCTCTCTCTCCTAAACCTGGCGGTACCCAAAGAAAAGTTCCGAATGGTCACGTTGCAAACCGTCCTCCCCTTATTGCGGGAGGACGACTGGATGTGCTCCATAGACCTCAAGGATGCGTACTATCCCATTCTAGTGGACAGGCGTTCCAGGAGGTTTCTCCGCTTCCGGCTGGGAGCCAGTCACTTTCAATTCAGGGCCCTCCCCTTCGGCCTCACCTCAGCCCCCAGGGTGTTCACCAAAGTCCTAGCAATAATAGCGGCCCGACTCCAGGGAATTCAGGTCTTTCCATACCTGGACGACTGGCTCCTTATGGCCCCAACAAGGCATCTACTTTGTTCATGCAGGGATTATTTCCTCAGTCTTGCTCCACTATTAGGATTAACCATCAACATGACCAAATCCTCTCTGACCCCTACACAGGTGTTGGATTTTATAGGGGCGAGACTGGATTCCAGACAGATGCTTGCGTTCTTGACTCCAGATCGGCTTCGGAACCTGATGTTGCACGTGCAGGCCATCCTTCAACTGCAAACTCCTTCGGCGGAATTGGTCCTGAGGGCTTTAGGATCTATGGCGGCTGCAATCCCTCTGCTGCCATTGGCCCGGTTGAACATGAGGGTCCTACAGTGGACCCTCCAGGTACAATGGTCCCTGTCTCGCAACCCCCTGTCTCATCCCATTTCCTTAAGCAAGGTTTGCAGAAGGTCGCTCTGTGGTGGCTCCAGTCTCCCAATCTCCACACGGTACGTCCCTTCTCACTACCACCGCCAGTCGACACAGTGACCACGGATGCTTCTCGCTTGGGGTGGGGGGGGATTTTTCAGGCAGGACAGTCCAAGGCACGTGGAACGACGTAGAGACCTCTTTGCATATCAATGTCCTAGAGATGAGGGCGGTGCTTTTGACGTTGCAGGCCCTACACAGCTCTCTTCCGGTAGTGACGATTGCAGTACAGACAGACAACATGTCAGGCATCTGGTACATCAACAAACCGGGGGGAACCAGGTCTTACCCCCCTTTGCCGCGAGGCCATGAGAGTGTGGGAATGGGCGATTTCCACCAACTGCTTTCTCATAGCAACGCACATTCCGGGACGGTCCAACATTCTAGCGGACAGGCTGTCATACTGTCCTGACTCCTTACGAATGGTCTATCAACCCGCGAGTTGCAGAGCAAGTATTTGCCCGATGAGGGCAACCTTGTTGCGATCTTTTTGCCTCTCCTTCAAATGCCAAATGCAACGATTACTTCGCTCTGATCCCCTCCGGGAGTCCCGAGACTCTCTAGTTCATGCTTGGCCTCCCGGTCTGCTTTATGCTTACCCTCCTCTTCCCCTGATGTTGAAATTATTGCAGAAAGCCAGGCAGTTGGGGAGCAAGATGATCCTCATTGCCCCATTCTGGCCTCGTCAGACGTGGTTCCCTTACCTATGGTCTCACCTAGTGTAGCCACCATGGATTCTGGATCCCCTCCCGGATCTCATTTCTCACTCCCTCTATCTTCCGTCTCCGAACCTGGTCAACCTCAAGCTGACGGCTTGGTTGCTCCAGTTCCACTCCTCATAAGGACTCCCGGGATCTCATTACCTGTCAAAGCCATTGTTGTAGCAGCTCACAAGCCTTCCACCAGGAGGGTTTATCAGAGTAAGTGAAAACGCTTCACCATTTGGGCAGAACACCATCGTTTAGACCCTTTTACAGCCCCGATAGCGTCGGTTCTAGATTTTCTAACCTCTCTCTTTCACCAGGGGGGTTAGTTCTTCCACAGTCAAGGTACAACTTGCAGCAATCTCATACTATCACGTGGGGCAAGAGTCTGGCCCTCTTATCACTTCCAAACTGCGTAAGAACTTCCTCAAGGGTACCTTCCTCCTTAGGCCTCCAGTCAAAGAGGTGGTACCTCCATGGGATTTATCCTTAGTCTTGCAGGCCTTGACTGGTCCCCCTTTCGACCCGGCGGCCACAGTTGATCTCAAATTTCTGTCTTGGAAGACCGCCTATTTGGTGGCCATAACTTCAGCCAAAAGAGTATCGGAATTGCAAGCTCTTTGTGTCAAACCACCATATTTGGTCTTTCAACCGGATAGGGTTTACCTCAGGATCAATCCGTCCTTCCTACCTAAGGTATCTTCAGAAGCGAACATCAATCAATCTTCCAGTGTTTTTCCCCAACTTTCAAAACAAAAGAGAGTACAAGCTGCATTCCTTAGACGTACACAGACAACTACGTTTTTATATTCATAGAACTGCTGATCATAGGCAATCCGATCAGTTGTTTATCTCCTTTGCCAAAAGTAATTTCGGAAAGCCAGTTTCTAAAGTTTCTCCCTCTCGATGGATCTCGAGTTGTATTCTCTTAGCATATCAGAACTCGGGAAGGCCTGCACCTCAAGGAGCCCATGCTCATTCTACTAGGGCCGTTGCCACATCTGCGGCCTTTCAAGCTAGGGTTCCACTGGATGACATTTGTTCCGCAGCCACTTGGGCTTCATCTCACACCTTTATCAGCCACTATAAAATAGATGTTGTCTCCCGAGGTAGGGTGTCCTTTGGCTCTGCGGTGCTCTGGAATATCCTTCCATGAAGGCCACCCAAGATTTAGGTAGCTGGGGACTCTGTCCCAAAGGTTGTTGACAAATGAAGTCCCTACTCACCATAACGTTCCATCTGAGTAGGTATCTTCATTTGTCTGCAACCATCCCCCCCTCCTTCCCCCCTGACCAAAATGATCGTTCTTGTGGTTTTTAGCATCTGTTCCCTTTGGGACACTTTTATCAGCTGTGCTATGGGGCAAACTTGATCTGAGATCAGTCAGGGTAGGCAGGGAATTATGGGTAAGGGGAGGAGCTAGGAGCTCGGCTCTATGCTATGATAGAAGTTGCCGGCTTGGATCCGAGATCGGATCCGTATCCCAAAGGTTGCAGACAAATGAAGATACCTACTCAGATGGAACGTTATGGTGAGTACATAACTTCTTATTTGTGTCACCTGTCCCTAAATTCTACAGAAATATTCATTCCATGACCTCTTATTAGAAAACAGATATGTCCCGCCGTCTTGTTCCTCTTCTTCCAGAGCTAATAAAACAATCAGAAGACCTCAGCCTAAAACTACTCGTTCAGGTCCCATTTCCAGGTGGGGCAGGTTGTCTGTGATGATCAACCACTTGTCTTACTCCTTTTTCTCTTTTGTCTATCCCTCTCTATTCCAACTTGGGCAAGTATAACTCAGGATTTCTGGGGTCTCTCTGTTGTTCTTACATGGATATTTCATGACTTGGTAAAACTTTCCTCCTTTCAGGGGCATTCCTCAACCTCCTCTAAATCAGTTGGATTCGTTTCCACGAATTCTAAAATAATTAATTGTTCAGGGGACAATTCAGCCTGTTCCTCTAGAATAAAGGGGAAGGGAGTTTTATTCATGAATGTTTCTTGTGCCCAGAAACAATGGTCCTTGGAAGCCCATTCTGGGCCTTTCCAATTTAAACACTTTTCTAAAAGTTCTGACTTTTCGCATGCTGTCTTTACAGTCTGTTTCCTTTAATTCCTCCTCAGGCCTACATGGCCTCTCTGGGCATCAAGGATACCTACCTTCACATTCCTATCTGTCCTCTTTACAGGAAATGTTTACATTTCTTTGTGGCTTTCTTGCACTTTCAGTTCTCTGCCTTGCCCTTTACTCTGTCTACTGTCCCAGGGGTATTCACAAAATGTTTGGCCCTTGTTATTGCTTATTGCAGGGTTGGAGGTATTCAGGTATATGTATACCTGAACAATCTCCTTTTTCTGGCACCACTTCCACAGTCTACTGTCTCTTCCATATGTTACTGCCAGGGAATTTCTAAGACTACTGGGTATTTATGGCATCCACAGTACCTATGGTGCCACTGGCAAAACTTCACATGAGGAAGTTTCAGTGGTACCTAAAATCTGTTTGGATCTACCATTCCCATTCTCTGGAGTTTGTAGTTCCTCTTCTCCCATGCCTGAAATCACAGCTTCTTTGGTGGATTCATCAGTTTTCTCTGAATCCAGTCCTTCCTCTTCACCAGCTTCATCCAGTTCAAGAGTTGTTCACATACGCCTCAGACACAGGTTGTGGGGCAACTCTTGTGTCAGAGAAGGTCCAAGGTCTCTGGTCTCCTTCTCAAAGGAAGGAGCATATCAGTGTCAAGGAGATGAGGCCTCTCATTCTGGCTGTACAGGCTTTCCAACCAGCACCTATGAAAGTATTTACAGACATCACCACAGCCCACTGGTATGTAAATGGGGGGGGGGTGTATGTTCTTTGCAGGTTGGCCCTCATAGCTTGGAAAGTGGCAGATCAGGACAAGGTGACTCTTCAAGCAGTTTACATTTCATCCACTCAAAATTTCGTGGCAGACTCGCTAAGCAGGGCCATGACTCAAGAATGGGTGCTTCACAGGGATATGTTTCTGGACTTGGTCCTTCAGTGGGGTACTCCTCTAGTGGATCTTTTTGCCTCCCCTCTGAACTGACAACTTCCTTTTTTTTCAACCTGAGGTTGCATGTACAGGCCATCCTCCAACTTCAAGCTCCACTGGCGGAATTGGTCCTGAGGGCTCTAGGGTCCATGGCGGCAGCAATTTCTCTGCTGCCCTTGGCCCATCTGAATATGAGGGTCCTGCAGTGGACCCTTCAGGTGCAATTGTCCCTGTCTCGCAACCCTCTGTACCATCCCATTCCCCTAAACAGGACTTGCAGAAGGTCGCTCGTGTGGTGGCTCCAGTCCCCGAGCCTCCACACAGGACGTCCATTCTCGATGCCTCCTCCCATCGCCACAGTGACCACAGATGCTTCTCGACAGGGGTGGGGGGGCATTATTCAGGCAGAACGGTCCAAGGCACGTGGAACGACATAGAGACCTCCTTGCATATCAATGTCCTAGAGATGAGGGTGGTGCTTTTGACGTTGCAGGCACTTCACAACCTTCTTCCGATTGGGGTGATTGCGGTACATACAGACAACATGTCAGTGGTCTGGTACATCAACAAACAGGGGGGAACCAGGTCTTATCCTCTTTGTCGCGAGGCCATGAGAGTGTGGGAATGGGCGATATCCACCAACCGCTTTCTCATTGCAACGCACATTCCGGGATGGTCCAACATCCTAGCAGACAGGATCAGTTGTACAATCCTGACTCCATACGAATGGTCTCTCAATCCTCTAGTAGCGGAGCGAATATTTGCCCAATGGGGGCAACCCTGTTGCGATCATTTTGCCTCTCCCTCAAATACCAAATGCAACAGTTACTTCACCCTAATCCCCCCTCTGGGGGAGTCCCCGAGAGACTCTCTAGTACATGTTTGGCCTCCTGGTCTCCTTTACGCTTACCCGCCACTGCCCCTGATGCTAAAACTTTTACAGAAAGCCAGTCAGTTGGGGAGCAAGATGATCCTCATTGCCCCATTCTGGCCTCGTCAGACGTGGTTCCCGTACCTATGGTCTCACCTGATTCATCCGCCCTGGATTTTGGATCCTCTTCCGTATCTCATTACTCGCCCCTTGGGTCTTCCGACCCCCAACCTGGTCAACCTCAAGCTGACGGCTTGGTTGCTCCAGTTCCACTCTTGATTAGGACTCCTGGAATCTCCTCATCAGTCAAAGCCATTCTAGTAGCAGCACACAAGCCATCCACCAGAAAGGTCTATCAGAGTAAGTGGAAACGCTTTTCCATCTGGGCTGAGCACCGTCATTTAAATCCTTTTACAGCGCCTTTAACATCGGTTTTGGATTTTCTATCTACCCTTTTTCATCAGGGGGCTAGCTGTTCTACAGTCAAGGTGCAACTAGCAGCGATTTCGCACTATCATGTAGGGCATGAGTCCTGGCCCTCTTATTACCTCCAAGCTCTGTAAAGCTTTCCTTAAGGGTACCTTCCTCCTCAGACCTCCTGTCAGGGAGATGGTACCCCCATGGGATTTAGCTTTAGTTCTGCAGGCCTTGACTAGCCCCCCTTTCGAGCCGGCGGCCACAGTTGATCTCAAATACCTCTTTTGGAAAACGGCCTTTCTGGTGGCCATTACTTCGGCCAAAAGAGTCTCTGAACTTCAGGCTCTCTGTGTCAAACCACCGTATTTGACCTTCCATCAGGATAGAGTTTACCTCAGGATCAATCCGTCTTTTCTGCCTAAGGTATCTTCTGAAGCAAGCATCAATCAATCTAGTAATCTTCCCATGTTCTTCCCCAACTATCAGAACAAAGGAGAGTATAAGCTGCATTCTTTGGACGTGTACAGACAACTGCGCTTTTATATTCATCGAACGGCTGGTCATAGAAAATCCGATCAGTTGTTGGTCTCCTTTGCCAAAACCAACCTAGGCAAGTCGGTTTCTAAAGTTACACTGTCACGATGGATAGCGAGCT
Source organism: Protopterus annectens (assembly GCF_019279795.1). Lineage (NCBI taxonomy): Eukaryota > Metazoa > Chordata > Ceratodontiformes > Protopteridae > Protopterus > Protopterus annectens. Next base: position 772,957,078 of record NC_056734.1, read on the forward strand.
GTATTCTCTTAGCATATCAGAGTTCGGGATGGCCTGCACCTCAGGGAGTCCGTGCTCATTCTACTAGGGCCGTTGCTACATCGGCTGCTTTTAGATCTAGGGTTCCCTTGGATGATATTTGTTCCGCAGCCACTTGGGCTTCATCCCATACTTTTATCAGCCATTACAAACTGGATGTTGTCTCCAGAGGTTGGGCGTCCTTTGGCTCTGCAGTGCTCCGGAATATCCTCCCATGAAGGCCGCCCAAGATTCAGGTAGCTGGGGACTCTGTCCCAAAGGTTGCTGACAAATGAAGTGCCTACTTCAGATTAAGAAGTTATGTACTCACCATAACGTTCCATCTGAGTAGGTGTCTTCATTTGTCTGCAACCATCCCACCCGCCTTCCCCCTGACCAATATGATTCTAAGTAGGAGTTGTGTTACATGAGTCCCTTCTGGGACACACTAGCAAGTTTTTATATGGGGCAAACTTGATCTGAGGTCAGTCAGGGTTGGCAGGGGATTATGGGTAAAGGGAGGAGCTAGGAGCATGGATCTATGCTGTGGTAGAAGTTGCCGGCTCGGATCCGTATCCCAAAGGTTGCAGACAAATGAAGATTCCTACTCAGATGGAACGTTATGGTGAGTACATAACTTCTTATTCCCTCTTCTGCATTTAGCCAAGGGCAGTCATCACAAGTTCCCTCACAGAGTGGACCTTCTCACATAGGATAAGGGATCTCTACTTCATCCACATTTGTCAACTTTACAGCTGAATCTATGGTTGATAAACTTTTAATTCCTTTCAGACACTTTTTTTGTGAGGATGTACTACTTAGGGTAGTGCAGGAGGCCAGAAAACCCAATACTTGCTTATCTAAATGGAAAAGATTTTCTACTTGGTGTCTTTCACGTAATCTAGATCCACTTTCTGTAGATATTCCTGTTTTTGTTTCTTACTTGTGCAAGTTACTTGAGTGGTTTGGCTTATTCCTCACTGAAAGTTCATTTGTCAGCCATTTCTGCTTGTCTGCCATTGATTCCTCCTTTAGCTTCTAGACTTGGAAGTAAAACTATTTCTCAAAGGTGTCCACATTAAGCCTCACAGGAAACCAGTTCCACCTCCATCCTTGGGATTTGAATTATGTTTTAGAGAAGCTAACTGTGGCCCCTTTTGAGCCTGCAGCTTCAGCTTCCTTAACGTTTTGTAGCTGAGAAAGTTATTTTACTAGCTTTAACCTCTGCTAGGAGGGTTTCTGTGATTCAAGCTTTGATGGTTTCTCCACTTTTCCTTGTCTTTCATAAGGATCGAGTCTTTCTGCCTACTAATGCTTCTTTTATTCCAAAGGTGGTCAATGTGTTTGCTTAATTAAGCTGTTAGGTCACTCACTTTCTTCCCTTCTCCATAATCATTCAGTAAGAGGATCTTGCACACCTTGGATGTGCATAGACAACTCAGATTTTATATGACTAAAACTAAGGCCGTCAGGATATCTGATCAGATTTTTGTTTCCTTTTATCCCAGGGCTGTGTGTTTGCCTGTTTCCAAGCAGACTATTTCAACTTTGATTTCTAAGGCTGTTTTGTTTTATGTGTTTCATGGTAAGGCTCTCTGTAAAGGCTCCCTCCACTAGGGCTGTGGCATCCTCTGGTGCATTCTTTAAGGGTTTGGTTGCTAACACCATTTTGGAAGCTGCCATTTGGTCTTCTGGTCATACTTTCACCAAGAATTGCAAACTGGATACTATTTCTAAATCTAGGGCTAGATTTTGCTTGAGCCATTCTTCATGGCTTTGTAGAGAGTTTCTTCCCTCTCCCAGGTTTCATCCTAAGCTTTGGTACTCTCCCATATGTAAAGAATAGTGCAACATTAGAAAAGTACGTAGAATAGTTGTGTAAAATCTTACCATAACCTTAGATGTTCTCTTCTATGTTGCAATATTCTATCCCTCCCTTCTCCCCCTATTCCTTGCTTTTTCCTTGGATGGCAGATTATTTTCCTTTTTCATTACACTGGTGATGTTATTCGTGTTTCACTGTTGCAGTCATCACATTTGGGTTATCCTTCCCAGGGTAGCCCTCGGCCTGCCCGAATACCAGAGGGTTAGTATTTCTGCGTCAATTGCTGTCACTTCAGGACTGATGTCAGGTCGTCAGTAGTATAAAGTAAGGCAGCTGACGCCATTACATCAGTCTTTCTTGCCATGGAGCCCGAAGCAGAAGCAGTTCGCATGAGTGCCGGTCGGCCGCTACTTGAGTTTCGTCTTCTGAATTGAAGCTGAAGTCTTCTAAAGCTAAGTGCCCCATTGGGGATCCTTTTTTTCTTGCACTAACCGATGTCAGAAAAAGTTAACAATTGTCTTGCCTGTGGAAAGCAAATACCACACCGAGACTTTCATTCTTACTGTGTCACTTGCTTACACCCAGACCACGAAGTCCCCCACTGTCCCTTCTGTGCTTTAACGCCAGAACTATATGTCATCGGGCCCTTATTGTAGCTAGAACTTTTCGCTTACAGTCCTCGAATTCTGATGTGTCTTTGGTAAGCCATCCAACAGCAGATCTTCTGAAAAAATGTAAAGCTAAAGACAGACACAGACCGCACAGGTCCAAACCTACCGATGATGCTCCCGTTAAGCTAGTCGTCAGTTCTCTGGTCCTCAGTGAGGCACTTTCGCAACCCCTGATGCCCGCTTCTGTGGATTCGCACTCTGCTACCGAGACTCTTTCGGAGTCTGGTATGCTGCAAACTCTTCGACTAAGGATCCTGCTATCATCTCTACCTTGGATGGGTCCGGAGCCACTGAACAGGCACCGGCTTCCGAGGAAGTCCTTTGCACTACCGATTCTCGACACAAACCGACTTATTTCGCAACTACCTTTCTTTTGAAAACTACCGAGTTTCTTAGGTCCAGGTTATGAACCACACCCAAGAAACCGACGACCCAATCTCAGGCACCTGTTTCCTTGCTTCAGTCTCAAATCCTTAAAATGGCAGAAGACCTCATCATGCTGATCAGGGAAAGCCAAGCTACCCCTTCCAAAAGAAAGAGCTCTGCCCCCTGTAGTTTTGTCTGAACAGGCGTCCGAGGCCCCTCTCTGCTTCTGAGGATTCTGATAAAGAGGATTCCATTCCTTCAGCCTCTCCCCCAGAGGATTTTTCCTTTGGTGAAACCCTTCACACCCCTCATTCTAAAAAGAGACTCTGGGAATTCTTAGCTCTTCCACAGCACAGATCCCTGGCCATCCCCTGGATATTGTGGAGGATGTTTTCCTGGAATCCAGCTTGACTCCTGACACACCCTCCATCCTGCATCCAGAAAACAAGACAGGAATTACAAAGTCCCTGACTCGCACACATTTCTTTTTAAAAATCCTACTGCTGACCCTGAGGTAATTTCTCAAGGGCCTAAAGGAATTAAAGCAACCTCCGCTAAGAGTCCCATCCCCTCAGACAGGGATTCCTGAGCACTAGACAGATTGGGTAAAAAATATACACTTCAGCTACTCTTGCTATCAGAGCACTAAATTGTCTGTTCCATATGCTAACATTTCAGCAACATACCCTGGAACTCCTCAAACAAAAAATGTCTTCCTTTCCAGCTTGTGCAGAATCTAAAGAGTTACAAGAGTTAATGCATTCTGCAAGTCAAGTAACTAAACACACCTTGCATTGTGGTTTTGACACCCTAGAAGCTTCCTGCAGGGCAGCAGTCACCGATTTTGTCCGTAGAAGGCATGCATAGCTTAAGGAACAGCCCTTGCCAGAACATGTTAAATCTAAATTGTTGGATGCCCCCTTGCACAAAGACAACTTACTTGGCAGTAAGGCAGAAGAGGTCTTAAAAAGGATGGAAGAAAAAGCAAAATCTGTGCAGACAGTTAAGGATTTCTTACAGGTCCAACCACCCAGGTTCAGCAGGCATTGTCCCTCCAAGCACTGGTCCTTTCCTGCTCCCACCAGGTCAGTTCAGCCAAGAACCTTGGGAACCAGACCCCACAGACAGCACCCACAGGGAATGCAGAGATATAAGCAGTGGACTACCTCCACTTCAAAATCAGGGAGTTCTAAGCCACCCCCTTATGGTAAGAACTTGCAATGACTCTCCTGCCCCACCCCCTCCCTCTGCCCACCTTCACTTACCCCTAGGAGGAAAACTCTCCTCTCATGTAAACACCTGGGCCTCCATTACTAATGACCACTGGGTTCTCATCATAGTGTCCCAGGGATACAAATTTTCTTTCCACACCCTTCCATCCCCAAAAGGTTTCCCAGATCTACCTCAAAACCAGTGGGCAGAGGCGCAAAAACAAGTCCTTTCCCTGCTCTCCATGAGGGCAGTAGAGCACATTCCTGCAGAACAGAAAGGCCAAGGTTTCTACTTCAGACTTTTTCTGGTACCCAGGAAAGAGGGCACCTGGCACCTCATCCTCAATCTATCCATTCTAAACATCTTCCTGGTGATCCCAAAATTCAAAATGCTCACCCTCCAGCAGCTGCTACTCATGCTCTCCAAAGATGCTTGGCTAGCCACCCTAGACCTAAAGGAGTCCTGCCTCCACATTCCTGTCAGGGAATCATGCAGAAGATATCTGTTTCAGGGCTGGATCTCAGCACTTTCAGTTCTCTGTGCTTCCCTTTGTCTTATCTACTGCTCCCAGCATTTTCACAAAATGTCTGGCTCCGGCCATTGCCTTTTGCAGACAAAGGAATATCCAGATTTACCCATACTTAGACGACTGCCTAATTCAGGCAGACAGCCAGGAAAAGCTGCTCAAGCACCTGGCCTTTGTAAAGTCCCTACTAACCTCCCTAGGTTACACAATCAATGAAAAGAAATCCAAACTGGTATCCATCCAAAGGATTATATTCCTGGGAGCAAGCCTGGACATAGCATCCCAGATGGCTTGCCTTACACCAGAAAAGCAAACCTTCCTGACAGCCTACTTCTTTCAACTAGCCACCAGACCCCAACTATCTGCAAGAAAAATCCTGCAAGCTCTGGGGTTCATGGCATCTTGCATTCTACTCCTTCCATATGCCAGACTGTATATGAGGAAACTTCAATGGTACCTAAAATGTCTTTGGTGTCAACACACTCAAGACCTGGAGACTCTTATACCTATAATACCTTCCCTCAGAAAAGATTTTCTTTGGTGGGCCCAACAGCATGCTCCCTCAACAAAGGACTACCTTTCTCACCATCCCATGCCACCCAGACCCTCACCACAGACACATCAGATTATGCCCGGGGTGCACACCTGGACTGCAAGTGCATACAGGGCCATTGGAGCCCACAGCAATCCATCTGCACATCAACCAAAAAGAGATGATAGCTGTCCAACACACTTTGATAGCTTTCATGCCCCTTCTCTCCCCAGGAGCTCTCCTGATCAAGACAGACAACACAACTGTGATGTGGTATATCAACAAGCAGTAATGGACTCAATCCTACCCTCTGTGCAGGCTGGCCATGACCCTTTGGAGCACACAGCCTCTGCCATGCACTTCCACCTGTTAGCACAATTCCTACCGGGTTCTCTCTCCTCTCTGATGGACCACTTAAGCAGAAATCTTCTGGACCCACACTAGTGACAGCACAACAGAAGAACCTTTGCCCTAATAATTCAGAAATGGGGTACCCCGAAGGTCGACCTCTTTGCCTCCCACACCAACCATCAGCTCAGCAAGTGTTGCATCAGGGAGCATCACTGCATGACTTGGAAAGTGGATGCCCTGTCCTTCCCCTGGGTCAGTCTTGCAGTCTATGCCTTTCCTCCACTACCTCTCATCCCCAGGGTACTGCTCAAAATAAAGGAGGAAAAACCAAGGACAATTCTTATAGCTCCAGACTGGCCTTGCCAGCACTGGTGTACCCCTTGCTGCGCAGCCTGTCCCCTCTGCCACCTTGGCATCTCCCTCAGATTCCAAACCTCCTGACCCAGAGGGAAGGGGAATTCATGCATCTCCAGTTCAGACACTCAATTTGGCGGCTTGGCTTATTCCCTAACTCCCCCATCAATCTGCCAACCTCAGCAAACAGGTTCTAGAATGTTATACATGAGGCCAGATGCCCTGGCACTAGGAATTCTTATGCTGACAAATGGAAAAGGTTCTGCACCTGGATTCAGGCTAAGGGAGCCAATACAGCACTGCCGTCCCTCCCTCTCATCCTGGATTACTTAGCTGACCTGCTACACAGTGGACTCTCCTTTTCCTATATTAAAATTCATGCCTCTATCTCTGCTCATTTTCCCACTGAGCAGCCCCTTTTCTAGAACCCTGTGATCAAACAGTTCCTAAGAGGGGCTAGCAACCTGAGGCCACCCAGAAGAGCACCAACCCCAGCTTGGGACCTTAACTTTGTGTTGGAAAAGCTCACCCCCCCCTTTGAACCTGCCTCTTCAGCAGAGCTAAAATTTCTCTCCTGGAAGACAGCTTTCCTTCTGGCCATCACTTCAGCCAGAAGGGTCTCCGAACTGCAAGCACTCATAGCTGTGGGACCCTTCATCATCTTCCATTTTGACAGGGTATCCCTCAGGACTAACCCATCCTTCATGCCCAAGGTGGTGTCTAGTGTGGCTCTCAACCAATCCATTCATTTGCCCACCTTTTTCCCTAACCCACAGAACAAGGGAAAGGATCCTGCACTCTCTAGATGTGCACAGACGGCTCAGACTCTATCTAGACAGTACTAAATCCTTCAGAAAGTCTGATCAATTGCTGGTTAGCTGTGCTGCAGGGGCAGAGGGCAAAGCCATCTCCAAACAAACCATCTCCAAGTGGATAGCACACCGCATCCATTTCTGCTACAAACAACACGGAAAGCCTCCCCCCATGGGGGTCAGGACTCACTCCACCAGAGCTAGCCTCCACCTTTGCAGTTTTCCTCAGAGGAGTCCCCACCAGGGACATCCTGGAGGCTGCCACATGGACACCTGTTCACACCTTCACCAAAGATTACCACCTGCCTGTCTTCAAATCCAGGGCAGGGTTTGCCACTGCAGTCTTGCAGGGCATCCTAGCCAGCCCCTAATTTCCTTAACTGCCTCCACCCTTTTCCTCAGCTTTGGGAATCAACCCAAATGTGATGACTGCAACAGTGATGCACAAAGAACATAGTACAGTTGTGCACACTTACCATAAATGTAGATGTTCGAGTATATTCACTGTTGCAGTCCTGGTTTCCCTCCCTCCATCCCCCTCTTCTTTCTTCCTTCTCTTTCCTTACAAGGGACATATTGGTATTTACTTTCTACTGGTGAGGTTCTTCCACCAGAACCAGGCTTCCAGTTGGGGGCTCCTGACAGGTTAAGGCAAGAAAAACTGATGTAATGGCATCAGCTGCCTTACTTTATACTACTGACGACCTGACATCAGTCCTGAAGTGACAGCAACTGACGCAGAAATACTAAGCCTCTGGTATTCGGGCCAGCTGAGGGCTGCCCTGGCAGAGATAACCCAAATGTGGTGACTGCAACAGTGAATACAGTAACATCTACATTTATGGTAAGTGTGCTCAACTGTACTTTCCTTCTGGGGCATTTCAGTTCTGAGGATTGTATGTGTAGATGTCCTTTTATGTTGTGACGTTCAACAAGCCATACATGCGACGTCCCACATACTTGCAGTAGCTGAAAGTGTTTGTATGCTGGCCAGACAATGGGTCACTTGGAGCAGAGTATACCCCATATGGAAAGAATACTGCAACATAGAAGAAAAGGACAGTTAAGGTTATGATAAAATTTTACACAAGTATTCTTTCTCACTGTAGTTTTTATTTACAGGGAAAGGAGGAGCTGGCAGATGCAAGGAGAAAACAGCTATCAAGGAATTCAAGAAGTGATCACCTAACCATAGTGTTTGCAATGGAGGTATGATAGGTTTGTTTTAGATGCACATATAAAGATGTGAAGTTATCAAATTAACATTTTATATTCTGGTAGAAAAAGTGCCCCAGCACTGTATATTGGTTCTGTATTTATATGTTAAACTGTGCATATTTGTTTACTGAATTTAATAGTGTGAAGGTACAGAATTTTCCCTGAGTGAAATGGAAACGTTCCTTCTTATTCAAGTGGTCTAAAATATATTTCACTTGAAATGGTAATCATTTTTTCTTTAACAATTAAACTAGTTTTACCACCATCCTAAAGAAGCCTTGCTAGCCATTTGAATGTTGTGCACCTGAAACTTCATATGTCCTGGTAAATTCCTTTAAAAAATGCAGTGCTGTAATCCACGCAAGTGTCACCGAATGTATACTACTGCCCATCCTTCTGGAACTGTAATAGTGCAGAAATGTGCCACAAAGGGCACAGTTCCCATATGCAATGGATTTTCTGCATATGTGCAGTAGGAAAGGTAAATGTTCAGTAACATACAAAAATGTGATGATCTTCATATTGATCATTGCTGCAGTAGCCTAAGCTGTTTGGGCTATATCCTGCTGAGGAAGTAACAGCCAGCTGGCTTCCAAAGCTCCAGGGCACCTTCTATACACTCAAACTGTCTGGCAACTCAAGCTAAGCTCGCCAAAAGGCAGATTTGGGCACCAAGCCCTTCAGCGCTTTATTACTGCCAAAGAGTACGCTCCTGTGAGGCTTTCGAGTATTGACTGTCTGCTTGTGCATTTTTTTACTGGGCATATAAGTTCCCTTTGGGGAAGAAAATCCCATTATTTATTTTTTGTGAATTATTATTTTCCACTTCAGAAAAGTTATTTTAAAGCTAGGATTTGGTGTTTTAAAGCACTGTCACAAGACTGCACTTTACTTTTAAACAGGGGTGCTCTTTTTTCCTGTAAGTTTAAAAGTTTAAAGTAACTTTAAACCTTTTTTTCTGTGGAGAAATTCTATTTATTTTACTTTATGGGGCTGGCAGAGTGTTAAAGTGCTCTTTACGGTTTGCTTTTGAAAAAAAAAGTGACTTTTAAAGACTCTTGGTTTTTACTGGCATTTGTTGCTTGCTTTCCACATTTTTGGCTTGGCCATGGAACAGTCTGTCTTTTTTCCAGCCACAAAAAGAAAGTTAAGTAAAAAGCCTTTGCCATCACATCAGACTAGCAGTTTGCTTCTGTGGCTTGTGGGTGAGACTGCTGTGACCATTAATTGTACCTCAGACCACTCATCTTATACCCAAGAAACCCCTGATGTAGCATCTACAGCCACTATGGACCGGGAGTTACCCATGTCCTCTATGGATGTTAAGGGAGAGCTGCTCTTGTTGGCCCTGGAAGAGGGAACAGAGAAGATTTCCTTAGTTTGTCAGAATGTTGTGCCAATACCTGGGAAAGCTGATTTTGCCATTAATAACACTTTTGATCACAATTTTCTTGTCAGAAAGAAGCAGAAAACTAACCATATATCTACAACTCTTCAAATTTCCTTAGGAGTAGTTTACTGGATATGGCTTAGGGTTTAATTCAGTCTATTGATTTTTCTTGTAAAGTAGTCTATGGTAAAAGAAAGAAGAATAACTCCTCCTGAAAAGATTTAAGATTTTGTATTAGGACAGGAGAATGTAGGGCCAGATACAGGGTTTTCTTTTTAGATTTCTGATTCCGACTTACAGGAGAAATCAGTTTCTGACTTTGCTGGGAGGGAGTGGGGTGGAGGTCTTCTCTGTTTCTCTCTCTCTTTCTGTCTGAAAGTATTTCCAGAATGTGCCAGTGCTTTCAGTGGGAGAGCACTGAGGTTTCTCAGTCCCTTGGAAAATACTACTTCCTCAATCTTAAGTATTTATACACTCTCCCCAAACCTGGTTTAGCAGCTATAACATTAGTTAATCCTTCAGCAGGTAGACACGTAAGTCCGATCTTACTCTATGATGGGAATGGGGAGATTATTGATAAGTTTCAGGGAAAACAGTGCATGCTTCTGCAACTTTGATTTTCAGAATTTTAAATCATCAGGTTCTTGTTAAGGTTTGTTCTAACTGTGAAAGTATGAGGAATGTTTAATCTGCAGTTCTTGTGAGGAAAAATCTGCTTTAAATTTAATTTCTTATATTCAACTCTCTACGCATTTTATACAGTGTATGACTGTTGGTACTTCTTCCAGGGCTATGGCCACTGGTACTGTTTTGAGGAGGTTTCCATGGCTGCATTCTCAAAACCTTTCAGAAGATGTTAAAATGAGTTTTTAAATTGTCTTTTGAATAACAATTTAGTTTTTGGCCCTTCTGTTGCAGAGGTAATCAAAACGTTTGATAAAAGGAGTAAGCTGATATAAGTTTTCCAAGAGATTCTCTAGTTCTTTATCTAATTTTGGTAAGAAACAAAGTAGTCTCAACAAAATGCAGGTAAACAGATATTTAAGAAGAAATGCCAAGGGAGTTCCAAGAAGAATTCTGGAAACTCCTAAAGCCAAGGATAGTCCACTACATAAGAATAACTGTTTAAAGAGACTTTGTTCCCCCTTTCCACCTTGGCAGCTCCTTTTTTTTCTTCCATAAAGTCAGACTCTCCACTTCTCTTTGGCAACAAATAGTTTCAGATAGATGGTTTGGGAGAGTGTATAAATTCTTAGGATTCATCAAGATTACAGATAGCAGTGGAAGAAAATAGCTCATCTTCCAGACCAGACTGTTTCCATCTGTCTTTCATTACATGCTGTCTCAGGGAGTGATAGACCCCCCCCTTCCCATGTGAGAAAAAGGTTTTAATCAAGGGTGTTTTTAGTGCCAAAGGAAGAAAATGGTTTCAAACCGGTCCTAGATATTTCTTTCCCAAACCTGTTTGTGATGGTGCCCAAATTCAAAATGATGTCACTTCACAACCTGTTGCATTTTCTTCCTCATTCAAGTTTCCATGTAACATTACATTTAAATGATTCTTATCAAATTCCTGTTCATCCAGACTTCAGGCATTTGTGTGTCTAGATCACATAGTCAGGAGTGTTCACAAAGTGTCTACCTCCAGATATAGCTCTTTGCAGGCTACAGGGAATATTTTTTTTTCCTGTATTTAGATGATTTATCTTTTCAGAGTCCTTTTCAAATGTCAAGAATTTCCGGGTCATACACAAGCTGGGATTACAAGAGAATATTCAAAAGACTTTCTTGATTCTGCCACACAGGATTGTGTTCAAAGAACTTTTCTTCCACAGGAGCAAATGCATCTATTCCTAGATTTGTTTCTAGAGTTTTCCACTCAGACTTTGGTCACTGCTAGGAAATACCTCAGGATTTAGGGTCTCGTGACTTGTATGATTTTCATTATACCCTTGGGACGACTCTGGATGAGAAAGATAAAGTGGTATCTGAAGTCTCTTTGGTCTCAGTACCAACACCCATTGTCTTTTTCAGATCCCAGTGCTGGGGCTTTCAGATCTAGTCAAATCTAGGTCTCCTCTTCTCCCTCCCAGGTCCAAAGCAGTCAGTCACTACAGATGCTTCGGACTTTGCTTAAAGATCAGTTTCAAGAGGAAAAAGTGTAAGGTGTGTGGGACACCAAGGACAGATGCAAGCACAAGTATAAAAAAAGTTGCTTCCCCTGGTGGAAACTGGAATTTGATTTGCAACAAGTATCTATCAGGGAATCTAGAACTGAAAATATCAACAAAAGAGGGTAGATTTCTGAAGAAATTCATGAAAATATTTGAAAATATATGAATTCAGTAGTAGGAACTCGGAGAATTTGCATATTAGTACAGTAACTGGGCTAGACTAGAGAGAAATTATGTCACATAAACATATGCATTTAAGCGAGAACCATGACACACATCCATTAACTATTTCAGATCAAGCACCTATAATTATTAATAAAAATTCAGGTAATGAAGTAAAGATGAGACACTGGCACCTCCTCACCTACCTGTTTAAAATAGAAGAATTTAAGGAATGGGGAGTGGAAATTATTTGAGCGTTATTAGGGAAGATGAAACGTACTCCAGAGGTTATAGCTTCTGAGTGGGATAAAATGAAAATGGAGTATAAAAGTTGGGTAGAAATAAAAGAAAACAAGATGGTTAAAAAGCAACTGCCCTTTAAACATTACAAAATAAGGGGAATCTCACAGAACAAGAGGTGCAATTGCAGAGTGCCAAACAGAAAATTCATTCACCTCCAGCTGTACTGAATTAATTGGTCCTGACAATATCCCTAGATGCATCTTAAGTGGCATGAACAAAGATTTAACAGTACCCCTAACAACTCTGTTCAATCTCTGCCTCCATACAGATTTTGTACCAAGCAAATGGTACCCTGCATAAAGGAGAACCTTTCACAGGCCCCAGCAATTACCGACCCATAAGATGTTCTTCGTGTTTCACTGTTGCAGTCATCACATTTGGGTTATCTGCCTGCAGGTAGCCCTCAGTCGGCCTGAATACCAGAGTCTTGGGATTTCTGCTTCGGATACTGTAGCTTCTTCCATGACGTCCGATCATCAAGGGTATAAAACATGCAGCTGACGCCATTACATCAGCTTTTCTTGCCGTGCAGTTTCCAAAGCAGAAACAGTTCACAAGTGCCGGTCGGCCGCCTCCTGAAATTTTATTTTTTCAAGTTTCAGACCTGAAGTCTTCTAAAAGATAAGTACCCCGTTGGGGATCCTTTTTTCTTGCTCTAACCGATGTCAGAAAAAATTAACAATGGTCTTGCCATTGGAAAGCAAATACCTCACAGAGATTTTCATTCTTACTGCGTCATCTGTTTAGGCCCAGACCACGATGTTCCTTGCTGTCAGTTTTGTGCCTTGTTTAAATGCCCAAACTATTCTTTGTCGGGCTATCTTTGTCACTAAATTCTTTCACTCTTGTTCTGCGTATTCCAAAATGGCTTTGATAAGCCATCCGACTACTGATCCGCTGAAAAAAACAAAAGGATAATGACAGAGACAGATGGCATACACCGGTACTCAGTGAGGTGCCTTTGCAGCCCCTGACACCCATTTCTACAGATCTGCAGGCCTCTACTGAGACCCATTATGCCGCGAGAGGCTTCTTCGACTATGGAACCTGGGGATGTCTCTACCTTGGATGGGTCTGGAGCCGCTGTGCAGGCACCGGCTTCTGAGGGTGTATTCAAGCCTTCCGATTTTCATATTAAACGAACAACTTAATTTCAGACCAAAAATTTCGAATTTCTCAGGCCCAGAGTTTGCACTACGTCTAGGAAACCGACCAAAGCGCATTCTCAGGCCCACATGCCTCAAACAAATGCTTAGAATGGCTGAAGATCTTATTACTTTAATTAGGGAAAGAACTGATTTTACTTTTGATTCATCAGATCATGAGTCTATTGACTCTGATCCTTCTGATTACCAGGACATACCCTTATCCACCTATGAGGATTCTGATGCAAAGGATTCCATTCCAGCTGCATCCTCACCAGAAGATTTTTTCCTTTGGTGAAACCCTGCATATACCCTTAGAGAAAATTTCTGGTGGGAGTGTCAGGACTACTCTCAGTCCAAAAAGAGGCTCAGAATTTTTAAACTTTCCTCAGTACAGGCCTCTAGCGACAGGGACTCTAGGGCTTTAGACAGATTGGGTAAGAAGGTATTACACCTCTGCTACTCTTGCCATCAGGGCTTTAAATTGCCAGTTTCATATGTTAAAGTATCAGCAACATATTATAGAACTAATTAAACAGAAAATGATGTTGATTCCTGATTGTGCAAAACATAAGGATTTACAAGAGTTAATGCATTCTGCTAATCAAGTTGAAAACATACTTTGCAATGTGGTTTTGATGCCTTAGAAGCATCTTGCAGGGCTGCTGTCACTGGGTCTTGTTCGTAGAAGGCATGCTTGACTTAAGGAACAAATTTTGCCAGACCATGTCAAAGCAAATTTATTAGATGTACCATTAAACCAAGAATGTCTTTTTGGCAATAAAGCAGAAGTCCTCAAAAGGATGGAGGAAAAAGCTAAATCTATGCAAACTGTTAAAGATTTCCTACAGGTACAGCCACCTAGATTCAGTAAGCATTGGCCTTCTATAAACTGTTCTTTTCCAGTCCCTCCCAGACCTTCTCAGTCCAAACCTAGGGGCAGCAGACCACCAAGACTACAGTCTCATGGTATGCACAGATCTAAGCAATGGAGTGCTCCCACCTCTAAAACAGGGAGTAGTAAACTGCATTCCTATGTAAAATCCCACAATCCTTAACTCTTCCAAGCCTTGCTCAAGTACTTGCACCTTTAGGAGGAAAACTGCCCTGCATGCAAAAAACTGGGAGTACATTACCTAGGACAGATGGGTCTTAAACATTGTTTCCCAGGGATACAGATTCTACTTACACTCACTGCCAACCCCAAGCAGGTGGCCAGAACTCTCCCCAAACCAGTGGGCAGAGACTCAAAAGCAAATACTTTCTTTTCTTAGTATCAAGGCTACTCAGCCTGTCCCAGCAGAGCAAAGGGGACAAGGTTTTTATTCCAGACTGTTTCTGGTACCCAAAAAAGAAAACTCTTGGCACCTTATCCTGGATCTGTCTATTCTTAACCCCTTTCTGGTGGTTCCAAAATTCAAAATGCTTACTCTCCAACAGCTGCTTCCTTTGCTAACCAAGGACTCCTGGCTAGCCACCCTAGACCTAAAAGAAGCTTATCTGCACATCCCCATAAGGGAATCGTGCAGGAAACATCTACGTTTCAGAGCAGGCTCTTTGCACTGTCAGTTCTCTGCACTTCCCTTTGGCTTATCTACTGCACCCAGGGTATTCACAAAATGCCTAGCTCCAGACATTGCATATTGCAGGCAGAGAAGAATTCAAATTTACCCATACTTGGACGATTGCCTGATTCAGGGGGACAGTCAGGAATTGCTACTACAGCACCTGATATTATACCATCAACGTAAAGAAATCACATTGGGTACCCAGCCAACAGATTGTGTTCCTGGGGGCAAGCTTAAACACAACTTCCCAGATGGCAGTCCCCACTCCAGAAAACCAAATTTATTTGACAAACTACTTCAATCTACTGGCCACCAAAACCCAGCTATCTGCAAGAAAAATACTGCAAGCCCTAGGGTTCATGGCCTCTTGCATTCTACTAATTCCATATGCAAGACTGCATATGAGGAAACTTTAATGATACTTGAAAAGTCTCTAGCGTCAACATTCTCAGGACCTGGAAACAATTATTCATATCATTCCTTGCCTAAGGACAGAGTTCCTTTGGTGGGCAGAGGCCTGCTACCACAACAAGGGACTCCCTTTCACTCAACCCCCTGCCGCCCAAACCCTAACAACAGATGCATCAGACTATGCATGGGGGGCTCACATGGCAGGACAATGCATTCAAGGCAAATGGAGCCCAAAGCAAATGCACCTGCATATTAATCAAAAAGAAATGTTAGCTGTACAGAATGCTCTGACAGCCTTCAAAGGCCTTATTCTTCCAGGACAACTATTGGTAAAGATGGACAACATCACATTTATGTGGTACATAAACAAGCAGGTGGGAACCCATTCCTACCCACTCTGCAGATTAGCCATGACTCTGTGGAACACAGCCTTGAGCAACCAAGTGCACCCACAAGCTCAATTCCTGCCAGGCAAACTAAATTCACTGGCAGACGACTTAAGCAGAAATCTAATGGACCCACATGAGTGGAAACTGGAACCCAACATATGCAAGCTTCTGGGGCACAGGTGGGGGGCACCAGAGGTGGACCTCTTTGCTTCCCCTCAGAACCATTAATTGAGCAAGTATTGCTCCAGAACTCCCCATAGCCAAGCATGGAAAGTGGATGCCATTTCCTTTACTTGGGAAAACCTCTCAAGTTATGCCTTTCCCCCTCTGCCCCTCCACTCGAAAGTTCTACTAAAGATCAAACAGGGCAAGCCAAGGACAATACTGATTGCACCAGACTGGCCACACCAGCAGTTGTACCCTCTTTTGCGCAGTCTGACAGTAGCGCCACCATGGCACCTGCGTCAGACCCCCCTTCCCTGCTGTCCCAGCAGGAGGGCCAGATTTTGCATCCTCAGCTACAGACCCTGAACCTAGCAGCCTGGCTCATTCCCTGAACTCATCACCAGCAACCCTCAGTAAATAGATGCTGGATGTCATCCTTGAGGCAAGGAGGCCTAGTACTAGAAAATCCTTTTCGGAAAAGTGGAAAAGATACTGTTCTTGGAGCCAGTCTCGGGGAAAGGACACAGCTGTGCCCAGCTTACCTCATATACTAGATTACTTATCAGAAATCCTCCACAAAGGCCTATCCTTTTCTTCAGTTAAGATTCGTGCTTCTGCCATCTCAGCTTATTATAATACTGAGCCCACCGCTCTTCTCTCATCCTCTGGTCAAACAGTTCCTGAGAGGAGCCAAAAATTTAAGACCCCCCAGGAGAGCTCCCACTTCAGCCTGGGACCTTAACTTTGTATTGGAAAAGATCACGCTTCCGCCCTTTGAACCTGCTGATACATCAGAGTTACAATTCCTCTCATGGAAAACAGCTTTACTAATGCAAGAAGAGTGTCTGAATTGCAGGCTGTTATGGCTGTGGAACCCTTCATTATCTTCCATGCAGACAGGGTTTCCCTCAGGACTAACCCATCATTTATGCCCTATGTGGTATCTAGTGTGGGTTTAAACTAATCCATTCGTTTGCCAACCTTTTTCTCTAATCCTCAAAATAAAGGGGGAAAGGATCCTGCACTCCCTGGACGTACACAGGCAGCTTAGGTTCTGTCTGGACAGGACTGTGCCTTTCAGGAAAACTGACCAGCTGCTAGTCAGCTTTGCTGCAGGGGCAGAGGGCAAGGCCATTTCAAAGCAAACCATTTCTAAATGGATAGCACACTGCATCCATTTCTGCTATAAACACCATGCAAAACCTACCCCAGAGGGGATCAGAACACTTTCCACTAGGGCTACATCTATCTCTACAGCCTTTCTCAGGGGAGTCCCTACCAGGGGCATCCTGGAAGCTGCAACCTGGAGCTCTGTACACATTCACCAAGCATTACCACTTGCCTATCTTTTTTAAATCCAGAGCTGGATTGGCCATAGCAGTCTTACAGGGCCTGCTTTCCAGTCCTAATGCTTCTTGACTGCCTCCACCCATCCTCAGTTTTGGGAATCAACCAAAATATGATGACTGCAACAGTGAAACATGAAGAACATAGTACAGTTGTGTACACTTACCTTAAATGTAGATGTTCAAGTGTATTCACTGTTGCAGTCCTGGTTACTCTCTCTCCAGCCACCTGACTTCTCTTTACTTCTACCTATCCTGGTTTGTTTGGCATACCTTGTATCATTGGTATTTGCTTTTTGCTGGGGGTGTTCCACACCATGTAATTGCTTCATATTTAGGGGGCTCCTGACATCTGGGGCAAGAAAAACTGATGTAATGGCGTAGGCTGCATTTTTTATACCCTTGATGACCTGACGTCATGGAAGAAGTGACAGCATCAGACATAGAAATCCCAAGACTCTGGTATTCAGGCTGATTGAGGGCTACCTGCAGGCAGATAACCCAAATGTGATGACTGCAACAGTGAATACACTCGAACATCTACATTTATGATAAGTGCACACAACTGTACTTTTGACAAGCCTCCTATGCAAAGCCATAGAAAGACATATGGAATTATTCATTAAGGACATAGGAAACCACCAAACACTGTGGATTAATCAAGGGCTGGTCATACTTACTCAACCTGGCAGATTTTTTTGAAAAGGTTACCAAGGCAATGGGTGAAAGCAAAACTGTATACCTCAACCTGGCCGAATATTTTGACATAATTCTCCACTCATCATAATAGATTACTACATAATAGATAACTAAACTGTGAGTAAACCAGTGTGTTTCCTGCTGGATTGCCATCTGGCTCACAAGTAGGATGCAGGTAATGACAATAGGGGAAGATATCTCCGCAGAGAGACCAGTCAGCAGTGGAGAGTCCCCCAAGGTTCTTTGCTTGAGACCTCTCCTGTTTGGCATCTACTTTTCTGAAGTAAAAGCCAATATCAAAGGCTCTGGTTTACTACGTTTACAGAAGGCGGTAAGCTAGTAGTAGTCATTGAATCTCCAAATAACTTGGCCATCTTGCTGGAAGGTTTGTGTTAACTGGTGTCAAAATCATGGTATTAAACTAAATGCCAAAAAAATGCATTATTATATTCTTTGGGAAGTCATCTACCTCAGGGAACTACCACATTGACAATATTTCTGTAAGAGTTGACCCAGTTATTTGGGATTTGGGAACTTATGTGGACAGTGGCCTAACTTTTGACCAGTGTCTATTGATGTAAGAAAGTCCTTCAGTATTACACATCTTAAACAGAAGGATTGAGATATAAGGATGTCATTCTACCCTCTTTACTCAGTGCTCATTAGGCCACTCATTGAATGTAGTGCCCCCTTTGGCATGTATCTGTCCAGACACAGGCAACAACTGGAGCACCCACTGACATTCCTTACTAAAAGGATACAAAGCTTAAAGAACATGTCGTACATGAACTGCTCTCTATCCTGCATACTGCTAAGAAGTGACCTGTGTCTGGCATACAAGGCATCCTCTGACCCATTACTGGTGGATTTACTGCATTCCAGCAAGTCAAATGGCATCAGAAGTATTCTGTGTAGTAATCTCAACAATTTCTGTAACATCAACAGAACAATTTGGAGTGACAGTTATGTTTCTCAGAGGATACTGCTGTCATGGAACAAACTCCCAAGCCACATAAAATGAAGTTCATCCCTGTCTATTTTCAAGTGCAACAGAGTTATTGATTAGAAGTGGAAAATTTACCCAGGACTGCCCCCTGTACTTCTAATGGATAGATGCAACTTGTAAATGCTTTATTCCATGCATGGGTCCCCTTAAGTTATCTATGGTATGATCTTGGTCATTTCTATTAGGGGAAATATATAAATCTGAAGTAGTTAACTTCATTTGGTCATCAACCTGTTGGGCTACGGATCCGGACCGGATCCGATATGGCAGTTTCCCTGAGGTAGATGACTTCTTGGCACCAGCATCAGATCTGAGCTCCAAGCTCCTCCCCTTACCCATAATACCACTGCATGTCCTTCCTTCCCTCAGATCTCATTTGCTGTGGCTTCACCTGCATCATGATTGCTGAGCTCCACTTGGCAAAACTGTTGTTTCGGAGTCTTTTGTGTGAAAGTGTGTTTTTCCTAATTCTTTAGGTCCCTGTATTCCTCCCCTTCACGTTCTCTGTTGAGTTAGTTTAAAAAAAAAAGTCTAGATTAGTTGTTATTAGACTTGTGTTAGCGCAGGCCTTCTCTCCCCTTTCCCGCCTCACGTTTTGAGTGTTTGTCTGCGTGTTGGGGTTAAGTAGCCAGCCACTATTATGGCAGATCAACGTAAGTTGGTTTTCAGAAAATGCACAGTGTGTGGCCATAAGTTATCCCCTGCGGATGGCCACACTCTGTGCATTGTTTGTTTAGGGACTACTCATCTGGCCACTGAGTGCACCGTATGTGTGAGGTTTAACCGCAGGGCCTTAAGACTGTAAGGCTAAATTAATCTTGAAGGGGCTTCTCCTGTCCACAGAGACGGCTGCCTCCTCGTCTTCTGTAGCGGCGGTCACAGCTGTGACCGCTCCCTCCAATTCTGTTGTGTCCTGTCCTCCCTCCCAGGCTGGGACTCACCCTCCCAACCACCGACCTGGGGAAAGGGAGAAAAAGAAAGAGAGGCACCATGAAAAAGAGAAAGGGAGGAAGATATCCCCGGAGTGCACGGATCTGGCAGAGCCTCCTCCCAAGATTCCTGCATCTTCTAAGCCAACTTCCCCTCAGCTCCACTCTCCGAGATTTTCGCCGAAGCTGGAGGATGTTCAGCCTTCGTCTAGGGCGTCCAGTCACTGACCTTCTCGGCCAGCGTCAGTGGCCTCTTCTAGGTCTACTAGATGCCTTTCCGAAGCTGACATGGACAGATTGATGCGAAGGTTTGTTCGCACTCTGATTCAGATGGGGGTATTGCTGGCTCCCTCTCCTTCTGGAGGGGGTAGCTCACTGCCACTATTTGCCCATATTGCTCCTTCTCTGATCAGTCCTTTGGTTTCGGAGTTCCTGGATCTGAGAGGTCCTGGAGTCAGGGGTTAGCACCGATGGTACCACTTACCTCGACGCCGGCAGTTACCTTGAGCGTGTCGGACCTCACTGGGTCGTATCCGAGCTCTCAGAGCAGTAGCCTGGGTATCGGATCCAAGGGGTTGGGTTTTTCCCTTCGGCTCCAACTTTGTTGGGCCGAGACCTTCCTCTCGGAGCCTTGGCACCTTCAGGCTCGGCTCCAATCCCCATGTCTGATCCGGGAAGGGCATCCTGTCTGTCAGTTGCTCGAGAGGCTCGTTCCCCCTCTGCATTCAATGTGGTGGAAAGGGTTCTTGCTAACGGATCAAAGCCCCTGACTCTCTCCTCAGAGTCCGCCCCGACCCCCTCTATTCTGGGTGCGTCTTCTGCTAGTCTGCCCATGCAGGGACAGCCCGTGATCGGCATGCCCAGACTATTCCATCGAGGAACCTCAAGCGATTCGTGAGTCATCTCCGGAGAGTCCCAATGAAGAGGTTCTTCATAAACGTAAGTGCAAGAGGAAGCACTTGGACTGCCCCGAGTCCCTCACGGAGGATACCAACTTGGAGGAAGTGGAAGGCTCCCCAATGTCACCGCCCCCCGAGGATGTCTCATTTGGAGTCGTCTTGGAGATCCTGCGCTAGCAACAGGTTGGTCCGCCCCCAAGCCTTCCTCAGATGAGTCTGTGTTTCTGGAGCCATTTGACACGGGCCCATCTACTTCTTGGGTGTGTGTGTGTGTGTGTGTGTGTCCGTGTGTGTGTGTGTGTCCGCGGACCTCTTGGTGGACCTCATTGCCACCAGGGCATGGAAAGAACTGGACACCGTAGAGCCAAATCCCAAAACTTCCAGATAATATCTTGAGCCTCCTGGTAGATGGACTGAGCTGGAACAAAAGATCCCCAGTGGATGCCATGGTGGTAGCGGCTGCCACGAAAAAGGAATTGGAGAATTCCACAGTCTATCCCCCGGCCCGAGAGTCCAGGACGATGGACCGTTTAGGAAAGCGGACTTATGCTTCAGCCACCATTTGTATAACGGCACTGAACTATATGGCCCATGTTACTAGATTGCAGCGAGACCTGATAAAAGTGTTCACTGCATTTACCCAGAGTCCATGCCGCCAAGGGATGAATGCACATTCTCTTTGTGAATGGCCACTCTGAAAGCGGTTACCAACACATCCATGCGATGCCTTTCTCATGCCACCAAAGGAGCAGCATGGGCAGCCAGGTTGGCATCGCTATAAGGCGACATGCCTGGTTCAGGCTATGTAGTTTTACAGAACCCTTCAAGGCATCTTTTGCTAATGCTCCCTATGACAGCTCTTCCTTATTTGGAAAGATGGTCCATGTTACACTAGTCCAGATTGAGAAGGAAGGAAAAACATTGTCTGCCATCGGGATCCACTTCTCTAACCCCCAAAGATCCTTCTCCAGGAATCAGTGGGGGCAAAAGAAGATGTGGTTCTGGAAGTCTCATTATTCCCGGGACACTCAGGACTCCTGTTCCCCTAGAGGTAGAGGGAGACGAGACAGACACCAGTCCAGAGGCGGGTCCGAAGAACTTTGGGTCTCGTGAACCGTTCTCGGACAGACTCGCACAGTAGCCCTGAGGGGTTGCCCAACTGCTCTGGAGGCAGTCGTGGCCCGTTTCTCTATGCACCTGATGGCGTGAGGGTCTGTGTCAACAGACTTTTGGGTTCCAAATAATATCCAAAGGTTACACAATTCC
This sequence comes from Protopterus annectens, assembly GCF_019279795.1. Taxonomy (NCBI): domain Eukaryota; kingdom Metazoa; phylum Chordata; order Ceratodontiformes; family Protopteridae; genus Protopterus; species Protopterus annectens. The sequence goes on from NC_056734.1 coordinate 772,978,794, forward strand.
CTTTGTGACACGTCCATCTCCCCTAAAGCACCTCCCAGACATTGCACCCGCACAAAGGGAGGCAGCAGTCATCGAAAGAGAAAAGCTGCTAAGTAAACGGGCCATCCAGCCTGTTCCCCCAGATCACTCCGGATCAGGCATCTATTCCAGGTTCCTTTTGGTGCCAAAAAAAGACTGGGGACTCCAGGCCGATTCTAGACCTTTCCACTCTCTCTGAACCTGTCAGTTGCCAAAGAAAAGTTCCGGATGATCACTTTCCAATCCATCCTGCCTTACCTGCAGGAAAATGACTGGATGTGCTCTATAGACCTCCAGGATGCGTACTACCACGTAAAGATGCACAGACGCTCCAAGAGGTTTCTCAGCTTTTGGCTAGGGGCCAGTCGCTACCAGTTCTGGGCCCTACCCTTCAGTCTCACCACAGCCCCCAGGGTGATCACCAAGGTCATGGCAGCAATAGTAGCTCACCTGAGATTTCAGGGCATACAGGTCTATGCGTACCTGGATGATTGGCTCCTTGCCGCTCCCACCAGGCATCTACTCTGTCAAGCCAGGGATTATTTCTGGAAGTTGTTAGACTTGCTGGGCATCACTCTAAATATAGCCAAGTCCTCGCTAGAACTGGTTTAGGTCCTGGACTACATAAGGGCGAGAATAGACACTTTGCAATCCAAAGTCTTTTCTGACTCCAGAGAGGGTTCGGAGTCTTAATCTCCGTGTCTTCACAATTCTTCAATATCCCTTTCCCCCAGCCACAGTGGTGTTAAGCCCTAGGATCAATGTCAGCCACTATCACTCTTCTTCCTTTTGCTCATCTTCACATGCAGGTTCTGTAATGGACGTTGGTGGTCCAGTGATCCTTATTGGATTGGCCATTGACTCATCCGATTCACATAAGTGAGGTGTGCAGGAAGTTCCTTCTCTGGTGGCTCCACTCTCCGGTGATAGTAGAGGGACGGTCCTTTGTTGCAGCCCCTCCCCACACCACGGTGACCACGGACGCCTCCCGACTGGGGGGGGGGGCATTGATCGGGCAGGACAGTCCAAGGCACGTGGTCCCTAAACAAGACCAATTTGCATATCAATGTTCTGGAGATGAGGGTGGTCTTATTAGCGTTGCAGGCCATTCATGCCTTTCTTCCTCTGGGAACTATTGCAGTTCAGACAGACAACATGCCAGTGGTCTGGTACATCAACAAACCAGATCCTACCCCCTTGTCGAGAGGCCATGAGAGTGTGGGAATGGGCGATCTCCACCAACCGTTTTCTGATAGCAACATACATTCTGGGTTGGTCCATCATATTAGCGGATAAATTGAGCAGAACTATCCTAATGCCTTATGAGTGGTCTCTGAATCCTTGTGTAGCGGAGCAGATCTTCCTAGATTGCGGTCGGCCTTGCTGCGATCTCTTCGCATCTCCTTCCAACACGAAGTGCAGTGAGTTCTTCACTCTGATCCCCCAGAGAGACGCTCTGGTCCATGTTTGGCCTCCCGATCTTCTTTATGCATATCCTCCGTTACCCCTCATGACAAAGTTTTTACAGAAGGCTTTGTCGGTTGGGGCGCATTGTCATCCTCATTGCCCCATTCTGGCATCGCCAGATCTGGTTTCCCTGTCTATGGTCTCATCTGGTAGTTCCTCCTTGGATCTTTGATCCGATTCTGGATCTTATTTTGGACCCATCGGGGATTCCTCTTCCAGACCTGGGCACTCTGAAACTCACGGTTTGGCTGCTCCAGTTCCATTGATTGCCAGGACTCCCAGATTTTCTTCCCCTGTTAAGTCTATTCTGGTGGCAGCCCATAAGTCCTCTACCAGAAAAGTTTACTATAGTAAATGAAAACGTTTTTTGATCTGGGCTTCTCAGAGGGATCTAGATCCTTTTATGGCTCCGGTGCCAGCGGTTCTTGAAATTTTAGCACACCTTTTCCAGCAGGGTGCCAGCTCTTCTACGGTGAAAGTTCAACTGGCAGCCATTTCTAATTTCCATGTAGATGAAAACATGGGGTCTTTGGGTTCTTTCAGACTTTGCAAAATCTTCAGACCTTTCTTTTACGTCCTCCGGTTAAAGATCCCCACTCCTCCTTGGTATCTTACCTTAGTTTGCTCCGCCCTTCGAGTCTGCTGCCTTTGTAGACTTGAAATTTTTGTTTTGGAAAACAGCTTTCCTATTAGCTATCACCTCAGCTAGGAGAGTGTCACAACTTCAAACATTATCTGTTAAAACCCCCTTATATGTTTTTTCATAAAGACAGGGTCTCACATCGGACTAATCCTTCCTTTTTACCTAAAGTGGCTTCAGAATCAAATATCAATCAATCAATCAGTCTGCCTGTCTGTTTTCAAAATTTTCAGAACAAGGGGGAATATAAACTACATTTGTTAGATGTACATAGGCAGTTACGTTTCTACTTACACAGGACTAAGCCCTTTCGCAAGTCTGACCAATTGTTTGTATCCTTCGCTAGACCTTATCTAGGCAAGTCAGTCACCAAGGTGACAATTGCCAAGTGGATTTCCCTTTGCATTCTACAGGTTTACAAAGATAAAGGTATGCCCATTCCGAGGAGGGTTCATGTCCATTCTACCCGGTCCATGGCTACGTTAGCTGGGGTCCAGAGTATCCTTGGACGATATTTGTTCAGCAGCTACTTGGTCGTCATCTCATTCTTTCATTTCTCATTATAAATTGGACATGGTTTCCAGAGGGAGATCATTCTTTGGCTCTGCGGTACTCCGGAATATCCTTCCATTAGGGCCTCCCGAGGTTATGGTAGCTGGGTACTCTGTCCCACAGGGTGGCGACCAAATTAAAGTCTAACTACTTCAGATAAAGAAGTTATGTACTTACCATAACGTTCCAGCTCAGTAGTTAGACTTCATTTGACATCAGTCGTCGCTCCCTCCTTCCCCCTGGCCTTGGTATTGGGTTCTTTCACCTGAGTAACCAAGAGATAGTGCCCTTGAGGCCCTCGTGCATTTACTTGTGGGTCAGGTATTGCCGATCGGACTCATGGGTTGGGTGGCAAACTCGATCTGAGGGAAGGAAGGAGATACAGTAGTATTATAGGTAAGCAGAGGAACTTGGAGCTCGGATCTGATGCTGGTGAAACTGCCATATCGGATCTAGTCCGGATCCGAAGCCCACAGGTTAAGAACAAATGAAGTCTGTCTACTCGGATGGAACGTTATGGTAAGTACATAACTTCTTTTTATTGACCATGGGATGGGTGAGACAAGTCTGTAACCAAATGGGATAGGTTATTTCAAGCACAAAAAGGAAAAGTGGCACACAAGAGCAGCTAGCCTATTAATTAACTTTTGAACCTATGAAATAAGGGAGTACTCGGATAAAATGCACGAGTTTAGAAGTATTGCTGTTAAGCAACTATTTTGATAACTTCAGAGCACAAAAACTTTTGGTGCAGTGACTTGGGCAAAAGAAAGTAGAAAGGGAGTCTAAAAAAAGAAAAATAACCAAATATCTTTTAGAGGTGTTAAAGTTATTTCAGAAATTATATGAAAGTTTGTATAAAGTAAAGAAATGGGGAAATCAAGAAAAGGCATAAAAGGAAATGTTTATGGAAGTCTTAAATATCCCAAGGTTAGAGGTAGATGAGGCTCAACAATTAAAAGTTAAGATAGGAGGAGATGAGCTAAAAATGGTGATGTATAACCAATCTGCAGGAAAGTCTTCAAGACCTACTGGTATTCCTGTAGAAGTTTGGAATCTAGGAAAAAGTGATAAAGATCTGGAAGGTTTTGTTTAATCATGTTTTAAAGGAGGGGAAGCATAAACATTCTGGAAAAAATCTGTTGGCTGTAATACCTAAAGGCGGTAATGACCCATCAGATCCCTTTTCATATAGGCCCATTTCAAATGTTCATCGTGTTACACTGCTGCAGTCATTACACTTGGGTTATCCTGCCGTCAGGCGGTCCCGCAGTTGGCCAGAGTTCCAAAGTCTTGGTCAAGCATCGGATGCTGTCGCTTCTTCCCTGACGTCAGTGCGCCAGGGGTATATAAGATGCATCCGACACCATTTTCTTCAGTCTTTCTTGCCGCGCGGTGCCCGAAGCAAAAGCAGTTCGCAAGTGCCGGTCGGTCGACTCCTGAGATTTTCGAAGTCGAATTTCAGATCCGAAGTCTTCAATAAAGCTAAGTACCCCATTGGGGAAACTTTTTTCTTGTCTCAGACCGATGTCAGAAAAAGTTAATTGTATTTCTTGTGGGAAGCAAATACCTCATAAGGACTTCCACTCTTACTGTATTCCATGCCTAGGCCCTGATCACGACGTCACTAGTTGTCGTTTTTTTGCTAGATATAACAAATGCACTATAAAATGACGTCTTGATTTTTGCTTTGCACTACTTTGGCCGAAGGTTCAATTATACTATGCCGTTGGATCAACCGACGACCGCAATTCTGAAAAAACATAAAGGCAAGGATAAAAGACAGGCATCTGAGGTCCAAAACCGACGACGAAGCCTCTTCTAGGCCAGTCGCCAGTTCACCAGTTCTCAGTGAGGCGCTTTCGCAGCCCCTGACAACCCGCTACCTCAGAGCCACAGACCGCCTCCGACTCCCACATGGAGACAACTAGGCCTCTGGAAACTCAAGGTATTGGGCCTACGGAATCTAATCCCTCAGATGGGTCCGGAGCTGCTGAGCAGGCATTGGCTTCTGAGGGTGTTTTCAGACCTTCACAACTTACCATTAAAGCAACAGCCAAGACAAAAACACCATTAAAGACAAAGAAGCAAGTACAGCATTCTCCTGGACAGTCCTCCATGCCTAAGAAACAGATGCTTAAAATGGCCGAAGACCTCATTACTCTAATCGGGTTCCCATCCCCCTCCTGAGAAAAGGCCTAGGCAGGATACAGACTACGATTCCTCTAATCAGGTTTCCATTTCTTCTGATTCCTCTTCAGACCAGGGATACTCTCTACCCCCCTATGAGGACTCTGATGCTGAAGAATCTATCCCTTCAGCCTCTCGTCCTGAGGATTATTCGTTTGGGGAAACTTTGCATACTATGAGGGAGCATTTCCATTGGGAAAGTCAGGATTATTCAGAATCCAAGAAAAGGCTCAGGGACTTCCTTTTATTGCCTCAGCACAGGCACCTTGCTATTCCGCCTGTGTTAGATATTGTGGATGATGTGTTCTCTGAATCCAGCTTATCTCCTGATTCTTTGCCCCCTGCACCAACCAAGCCAGATAAGTATTACAGAGTCCCTGACTCTCACAAGTTTCTTTATAAAAACCCTTCTGCTGATCCAGAAACTATTTCCCAGGGTCCCAAAGGGGTTAAGGCTTCCATTGCAAAAAATGCAGTCCCCTCTGACAGAGATTCTAGAGCATTGGATAGATGGGGGAAGACAGTTTACACTTCTGCAACTTTAGCAGTAAGGGCTTTAAATTGCCAGTTTCACATGCTTAAGTACCAACAATATTTAATGGCTCAGTTAAAACAGAAAATGCTTGCAAGCTCAGAAGCTCCTGACTATAAAGAAATGCAGGATTTATTGCATGCAGTTGAACAGGTGGGAAAACATAATCTGCAATGTGGTTTTGATTCTTTAGAGGCCTCTTGTAGAGCCGCAGTTACAGGTTCTGTGATTCGACGACATGCTTGGTTAAAAGAACAGACTTTACCTGATCATGTTAAGGCAAAATTATTGGATGCTCCTTTATAGCATGATACCTCGTTTGGTGTTAAGGCAGAAGAGGTGTTAAAGAAAATGGAGGATAAAGCTAAATCTATGCAAACAGTCAAAGATTTCTTACAGGTACAGCCACCTCGATTTAGCAGAAATTGGCTACAAAGAATTGGTCCTTTCCAGTGTCAGACAGGCCACAGAGAGGCAGATACAGATGCCCAAGAGGCAGATATCAACCCCAAGGCTCTAACAGACAACGACAGTGGGGTACCTCAACCCCAAAAGGAGGTGAGGACAAATCTCATCCATACAGGAACCCATCCCAATGACTTCCCCCTTCGTATGCCAAGCACTTCCCTTTTGGCAGCCCCCTTAGGGGGAAAACTAGCACTTTTTTCTCAGAATTGGCAAACAATCACCCAAGACAAATGGGTTCTGAATATTGTGTCTCAAGGTTACAGGTTCCACTTTCACACTTTACCAAGGCTAAAAGGAATGCCACACCTGCCACAAAATCAATGGGCAGAGGCTCAAAAACAAATTTCAGCCCTCATGGACATGAGAGCTATTCAAAAAGTACCACAGCAGGAACAAGGACAAGGATTTTACTCAAGACTTTTCTTGGTCCCCAGAAAGGACAAAGCCTGGAGATCCATACTAGACCTTTCAACTCTAAATACTTACCTGGATGTTCCAAAATTCAAAATGTTGACACTACAGAAGCTTCTTCCCATGCTGGGCAAGAAGGCTTGGCTTGTTACTCTGGACCTCAAAGAGGCATACCTGCATGTCCCTATCAGACAAAATTGCAGAAGATACCTCAGATTCAAAGCTGGTACAATGCACTACCAATTCTCTGCACTGCCCTTTGGCTTATCTACTGCGCCCAGGGTCTTTACAAAGTGCCTGGCACCAGTAATTGCATTTTGCAGACAAAAAGGAATTCAAATATATCCATACCTGGACGACTGCCTCATTCATGCAGAGACAAAGGACATTCTTCTAAAGCATCTGGCATTTGTAAAAAGGTTGCTAATTTCTCTAGGGTACACAGTAAACGAAAAGAAGTCAAAACTAGTGCCCTCACAACAGATAATATTCCTGGGTGCCGGCTTAAATACAACGGCCCAGATGGCTTATCTCACGCCAGACAAACAAGGACAACTAACTCAATATTTTCAATTACTAGCAAAAAAGTCCCATCTCCCTGCAAGAAAAATTCTGCAGGCCCTGGGATTCATGGCATCCTGCATACTACTTATTCCATATGCCAGACTGCATATGAGGAAATTACAATGGTATCTAAAAAGTGTTTGGACTCAACAGTCTCACAGTTTAGAAGCAGTAATACCAATAATTCCCTGCCTACAACAGGAGTTTCGATGGTGGGCACAGGCATGTCACCTCAACAAGGGTCAGCCTTTCACTCTACCCACAGCCAGGCAGACACTTACAACAGATGCTTCGGATTACGCCTGGGGAGCACACATGGCAGGAAAATGTATTCAGGGCAAGTGGACCACAGACCAAATGCATCTTCACATCAATCAAAAAGAGATGTTGGCTGTTCAAAATGCCCTAACAGCTTTCAAGGACCTTCTGCATCCAGGACAATTATTATTAAAGACAGACAACACCACAGTAATGTGGTACATAAACAAGCAAGGGGGCACTCATTCTTATCCCCTGTGCAGGCAAGCCATGACCTTGTGGAACACAGCTCTAACTTATCAAGTTCATCTGCAAGCACAATTCCTGCCAGGAAGGAAAAATACTCTGGCAGACGATCTAAGCAGAAATATCATGGACCCTCACAAATGGAAACTGAATCCACAAATCTTCAGCATGGTAATGCAAAAATTGGGATGCCCAGACATAGATCTTTTTGCCTCCCCACTGAATTGCCAACTACAAAAATATTGCACAAGGACTTGCCACACACAAGCATGGAAAGGGGATGCTCTCTCGTTCAGCTGGAAAAGCCTAAAAGTTTATGCCTTCCCACCACTGCCTCTCCTTTCAAAGGTACTCCTAAAAGCCAGACAAGAAAAAACACAGATGATCCTGATTGTTCCAGACAGGCCACGACAGCACTGGTACCCAATCTTAAAGAACTTGGCTCAAGGCCCACCATGGATTTTGCCTCAACTTTCACACCTTCTCACAAAACAATCAGATCCTGCACGGTCAGCTCAAAACCCTAAACCTGGCTGCATGGCAGATTCATTAGTCAAACAGGCAACACCTCTCTCTAAAGCTGTTAATGGATGTCATTTTGGAGGCCAGGAGGCCTAGCACCAGGAAATCTTACTCAGAAAAATGGAAGAGATTCTGCGCCTGGAACCAGGCTCAAAGCCTTGACCCAAACAAGATTTTACAATACTTAACTGAGATGCTGGACAAAGGCCTATCCTTCTCATCAATTAAGATCCATGCCTCTGCATTTCAGCACATTACAACACGGATCCTCCTCTATTCTCTCATCCCTTGCTAAAGCAGTACCTCAGAGGGGCTAAAAACATAAGACCACCCCAGAGAGCACCAACACCGACTTGGGACCTCAGTTTTGTTTTGGAAAAAGTGACCCTGCCACCTTTTGAGCCAGCCAATACAGCCAATCTAAAATTTTTATCATGGAAAACAGCTCTGCTCCTGGCAGTAACTTCAGCATGAAGAGTCTCAGAGCTACAGGCATTAATGGCAGTGGAACCTTTTATAATTTTTCATTAGGATAGGGATTCTTTAAGGACAAACCCTACCTTTATGCCAAAGGTGGTATCTAGTGTGGCTCTTAACCAAACCATCCATTTGCCAACTTTTTATCCAAACCCCCAGAATAAAGGGGAGAAACTTCTGCACTCTTTGGACATACACAGGCAGCTACGCTTCTACTTGGACAAAACAAAAGCTTTCAGGAAAACTGAGCAACTGTTTGTAGCATATGCTGCAGGATCACAGGGCAAGGCTATCTCCAAATGGATAGGACACTGTATTCGTTACTGCTACACACAGCTTGGAAAATCAGTCCCTAATAACATTAGGCCACATTCTACCAGAGCAACAGCCACTTCAACAGCCTTTCTCAGAGGAGTACCAACCAAGGAAATTTTGGAGCCTGCAACTTGGAGTTCAGTGCACACCTTTACCAAGCATTACCACTTGCCTCTTTACTCTAAATCCAGAGCAGAATTTGCCACTGCAGTTCTGCAGGGCCTCATAGCCAATCCTAACTCTTTATAGACCAGCCACCCAACCTTAGCTTTGGGATTCTACCCAAGTGTAATGACTGCAGCAGTGTAACACGATGAACATAGTACAGTTTTGTACCTACCATAAATGTAGATGTTCGAGTGTTCACACTGCTGCAGTCCAGGTTACCCTCCCTCCATCCCCTTTGTCCTAGCTGGACTTATCTATACCTTTCTATCCTATACAACTTTTGTGGTGTATTTGCTTGTAACTGAAGGTATTGTTTTTTATTTTATATATATGTTTTATTAGCAATATGTATTGCCTACCTACTTGGGGGGGCACCTGACATCTGGCGCAAGAAAAACTGAAAAAAATGGCGTTGGATGCATCTTATATACCCCTGGCGCACTGACGTCAGGGAAGAAGCGACAGCAACCGATGCCGGACCAAGACTTTGGAACTCTGGCCGACTGCGGGACCACCTGACGGCAGGATAACTTAAGTGTAATGACTGCAGCAGTGTGAACACTCGAACATCTACATTTATGGTAGGTACAAAACTGTACTTTTTAAGCCATGATTATAAAGTGTTTGTCTGTAATGGGTGAAAGAATGGCAAAAGTGTTGTCAAATTGATAAACGTGGATCAGTGTAGTTTTTTGGAGGGGAAGCAAACATTTGACAGCATTAGTAGAACAGTGGTTATCCAAAAGGAAGCAAAATGTAAGAAAATACCACTGTTGTAGGTGGGTCTTGATGCAGAGAAAGCGTTAGAAAGATTAAGGTGGGATTTTGAGTAGGGAATGGAAGCATTTTTACTCCCCAGACATTCTAATCACCAGTGAAACCTGGCTAAAGTAAGAAATTGACAATGAAATTATTCCCCAGGTTTTAACATACTCATAAGGGCTCGAAATCTTAGTATAAAAATAACTTATAAATAATTCCAGCCTGTCTACATATTCCAAAATATAGTAATGCTGAACCTCTGATTGCATACAAAATCAACCAAAAGAAATCTATATGCATCTCAGCAGTGTATATCCCACCAGCCAACAACATACCACAGCCAAAAATATCCTACACTGGGTATCTGACAACACCCCCCAGGAAACCTTCATCTTAAGTGACCTAAGTATAGACTGGCAATTCATTAAAAAAAGCAGCAACCCCAAGGACTGTATTCACCTGTTTGGTTTCACCCAACTAAAAACTGCACCACTGGAATCAACAAAAGCACTAACAGGCAGTCCACACTAGACTGAATATTGACAAACAAACCCATAATATAAAATCTTCTGGTTACTTACCAGATAGTAAAATTGACCACCTCCCAACCTATGTAATCAGACAATAGCATGGTTCACCCAAATAAATAATCGATAAAAAAGTATGCAATTTAACCAAATTTGACTGTTTTTATTACTGCCCTGTCCCACTACAATTGAAATGTATTAGAGTAATGACCCTAGGTGAAGCAGTTACTCACTTCAGTTAAACTTTCCTAAAAATCCTAAATGATTTAACACCAGTTAGGGCAAGAAGGGTAAAATCTAACATAGCGCCATGGCTGACAAGAGACCAGACATCTTATGCTGCAAAAAGATAAAAAATGGTAGAACAGAACACAGTATGCCTGTCAAAATTTTAGAGATATCAGAAACCATATCAAGATCCTTTTTAAATCAGGCAAGAAATTATACAACAGTAATCTCCAAAAAAAAAAAAAAAAGCACCAGAACAACCCCAAGCTTTTTTGGTTCTCTGTAAATAAAGTATTGTATTCCAGCCATATTACTACACCCTGTCCTACTTCAAACAGAGATTCTATTGCCACTCAGATCAACACTCATTTTATCCATTCAGTTATATCACTGAGAAAACAGTGTTCACACCTTTTGATACTAATTTGGATCACCTTTTTGGGGGCACCTGACATCTGGGGCAAGAAAAACTGAAGAAAATGGCATCTGTTGCAATATATATACCCCTGGCGCACTGACGTCAGGGATGAGGCGACAGCAACCGACGTCGGACCAAGACTTTGGAAATCCGTCCGACTGCGGGACCGCCTGACGATTCGTGTGTGAACACTGTACAGACACAAAAACCCCTTCAGCTATAAGCAAATACATCAGTAAGGCATAGCAAAGATTTAGCCAGTAGATCAGAGGAGTTGGAGGGAGGGTAACCTGGACTGCAGCAGGGTGAACACTCGAACATCTACATTTATGGTAGATACAAAACTGTACTATGTTCATCGTGTTACCTGCTGCGGTCATCACACTTTGGTTGAGTCCCAAAGCTAAGGTAGGGTGGAGGCATCATAGAGGGTTAGTGGAGGCAATGAAGCCCTGCAGAACTGCAGTGGCGAAGCCTGCCCTGGACTTAGAGTAAAGAGGTAAGTGATAGTGTTTGGTGAAGGTGTGTACAGAACTCCAAGGTGCAGCTTCTAAAATTTCCTTGGTAGGAACCCCCCTGAAAAAGGCTGTAGAGGTAGCTGTTGCCCTGGTAGAGTGGGATCTAATGGTAGGAGGAACTGGTTTCCCATGATGGGTATAGCAGAATCATATGCAATGGCCTATCCATTTAGAAATGGTTTGCTTGGATATGGTCCTCCCTTGAGAAGCTGTAGCATAGGAAACAAAGAGCTGGTCAGTTTTTCTGAAAGCCTTAGTTTTATCCAAGTAGTAATGAAGCTGCCTATGAATGTCCAAGGAGTGCAGGAGTCTCTCACCTTTGTTCTGTGGATTGGGGAAGAAAGTGGGTAGGTGGATGGTTTGATTTAAAGCTACACTGGAAACCACCTTAGGCATGAAGGAAGATTTAGTTCGTAGAGAAACTCTGTCTTGATGAAAAAAGAGGAAAGGTTCCACTGCCATAAGTGCCTGTAATTCTGAAACTCTCCTAGCAGAAGACCTGAAGTAGGAGATTCATTTGTCTGCAACCTGTGGGTTATGGATCCGATATCGGATCCGAACCGGCATGGTTTACCAGCTATGGATCCAAGCTCTCAGCTCCTCCCCTCACCCATAATGCCCTGCTCTACCCTCATGACCCCAGATCTCATTTGCCGCGCTGGTGACCAGATTGTGTTCTTAAGCTCTTCAGCTAAGTGCAGTTTTTTAGTCTTTAAAGTGCTAATTTTTGAAGTTTTGTGTGAAAGTTGTGTGGAAGTGTAGGTTTCCCTATTTCTTAATTATACTTTTAGTGTTTTAAAATTTAATTTTACTTATCCCTCCCCTCGCTGGTAGCGTAGTGTGTGTTTGGGCCTGTTGAGTGGTTTTGCTACTTTGCTTTAACTCTAGTTTAAGTAACTTTTTTTTTTGCATTTGGGATGTCTGAACAACCCAAAGCTGTGTTCTCCAAGTGCTCCGAGTGTGGCCATAAGCTTTCCCCGGCTGATGGCCACACTCGGTGTGTTAGATGCCTTGGGGTTGAACACCTCACTTCTGGATGTTCCATTTGTGCAGGGTTCAACCCCAGGGCACTGAAGGAGCAGAGGTCCAAGCTTGTCTTGGCGGGTCTTTTGCCACCGGACTCGGCTCCGGCCTCCGCTCCTTCAGGGGTAACCGTTTCTATGGTTGTCTCCTCTCCGGCTCCCCTCCTCCTCCTGGGACTCAACCTCCCTGTAGTGGTTCGGAGGAGAGGGAAGCTAGAAAGAAGGACCGGAGGAGAAGCACCATAGCGGCGGCCGAGACCTCTGTTTCGCCCGCCAGCCAAGCTGGCTTCTCCTCCGCCTCCTTGTCTGCTGGCTCTCCCCTCCTCGCTCCGGTCTCCAGTGTGTTTTCACCGGGACCTGAGGAGGAGGAGACCCGATCTCCGTTGAGGCTATCGAGGAGGCACTCAAGGCCTACCTCGGTAGCCTCGTTGAGATCCACTTATAGCCTGTCAGGCTGATCTGGACTGGATGATGAGAAGGTTCATCCAGGCCCAGATGCAGATGGGAGTGCTCTTGCCTCCTCTGGGGAGCTCGACCCCTTTTTCAAGCCAATTGCTCCTTCTCCGACCCGCTACCCGGGTTCGGAGCAGTTGGAGCCGAGCAGTTTCGAGCCAGGGTGGGTCGCCGATAGTACTTGGTGCCGGATCCGACCCTGCCCTCGAGTGCCGGATCCGACCTCTCGGAGCCTGGATCCGAGCCGGATCCGGGGATCAGTGCTCCTTCTGCGCCCGTGTGTCGGAGCGCACTGTCCTCGGATCCGGCGCTTGGCGCCGGCTCCGATCCACTCTTGGATCCGAGGGGAGCGATTGTCGGATCCTTAGGTCGAGTTCGGCTCCCCTTCGGCTTTTGATGTAGTGGAGAGGGCCTGTTGAGGGTCTCCAGACCCCGGCACTTGCTTCGGCTCCGTCCCGCTCCCTCTGCACTGGGTCAGGCTTCCACCATCCGGCCCTTGGGACAGCCCGCTCCTGTGCCCCAAGCTGTTCCCCTGGAACAGGTTACTGTTTGCAGGAGTCCTCTGACAGCCCCCGAGGATGTTCCCCGCGAAACATACGTGCAAAAGGAGGCACATTGACTCCCCGAGTCTCTCACAGAAGACACGGATTTGGAGGAAGGGAAGGCTCCCCACGGTCACCCCTGAGGATGTCTCATTTGGAGACATCATGGAAATGCTCCGCATAAGGGGTGGTCTGCCCCAAGTCTTTCTCGGACGAGTCCGTGTTCTTGGAGGCATTTGAAGCGGGCCCGTCTACCTCTTGGGTGTCCTCCTGCCGACCCCTGGTGGACCTCATTACCACCAGGGGTGGAAGGAACTGACACCATGGAGCCAATCCTAAAAGGCTCGACCGTATTCTCAGTCCCCGGCTGACCTTGCCCATTGGAGTAAGGGGCCTCCGGTAGATGCCATGTTGGCGGCGGCCACCAAGAGGGACTTGCTCAGGAGAGTCCCTCAGTCCATCCCGAGCAAGGAGTCTCGATGATGGACCGCTTGGGGAAGCGGATGTTTAGTTCAGCGACCTTCTCTGTAAGGGCTGAACTGTCTGGCACGTGATTAGGATGCAGCGATCTTATTAAAGAATACGCTGCATCCCCAGAGTCCATGTCGGAGGAGGACAAAGTGCTGCACTCCACCCGCATGGCCACTCTCAGGTCCGTCACCAATACCTCTATCGGCTACTCTCCCATGCTACGGAAGGTGCCGCTAGAGCGGGAGCAGGCCTAGTTACTAGACGTCAGGCCTGGCTCCGTCATTCGCATTTCTCAGAGCCCTTCAAGGCGTCATTTGCGAACGCCCCCTTCGATGGTTCTGCCCTTTTTGGCAAAACTGTTCGCGACACTTTGACCCAGAGCGAGAAGGACGGGAAGACGCTGTCTGCCGTCGGAATCCGCTTCTCTGCTCCCCAGAGGCCCTATTCTAGGAACCAAAAGGGACAGAAGAAGATGTGGTTCCCGAAGTCGCAGCAATCTCAGTCTGCTCCGGACAACCAGTCCTTCCGTGGCAGAGGAGGACAGGGAGGACGCCGCCCTAGGGGCAGAGGGGCTCCCAGGAATTTCGGGTCCAGAGAACCCTTCTCTGAACGGCCCACGCCAAGCCCCGAGGGATTGCCCGGCTGCCCCACTCTGGAGGCAGTCGGGGGACGTTTTTCAGAGCACCTAGCAGCATGGGAGTCCATAACATCAGACCGCTGGGTCCTCCAGATCATATCCAGAGGATACCGTATACCCTTTCTTCATTTGCCAAAATTGAAGTCCCTCCCCGACGTTCCACCCGGTCAGTGGGAGGCCGCTTTGGCAGAGATTGGCCATCTGCTAAAAAAGAGCCATCCAGCCCGTCCCCAGACCAGATCGGATCAGGGTTCTACTCCAGGTTCTTTTAGTGCCAAAAGACGGGGATCTAAGACCAATTTTAGACCTTTCACTCTTGAACCTGGCAGTTCCCAAGGAGAAGTTCAATGGTCACGTTGCAGTCTATTCTCCCCTTCTGGGAGAAAATCACGGATGTGCTCCATAGACCTCAAGGATGCACTACCACATACTAATGGACAGGCTCCAGGAGGTTTCTCCGCTTCCGGCTGGGAGCCAGTCACTACCAGTTCCGGGTCCTTCCCTTTGGTCTCACCACAGCCCCCAGGGTGTTCACCAAAGTATTAGCAGGGTAGCGGCCCACCTGAGGCTTCAGGGGGTACAGGTCTTTCCCTACCTGGACGACTGGCTCCTCACCGCCCCAACAAGGCATCTACTACTATTGGCGCGAGACTCCTTTCTCCATCTTGCTCCCCATCTGAGCATCACAATAAACACAAAAAAATCCAACCTAGCACCCACACAGTTCATAGATTTTATAGGTGCCAGGTTAGACACAAGGAGATTAATAGCCTTCCTCACTGCGGACAGAGTTCAAAATCTGCAACTCCAGGTGCGGGCCATTCTCCACTCAAGCTCAGTTCAAAGGAGTTGGTCCTGAGGGCTCTAGGATCCATGGCGGCTGCTATAGCGCTTCTTCCTCTCGCCAGGTTCAATATGCACATCCTCCAATGGACACTCCTAGTCCAGTGGTCATATCTTGCTCTTCCTATGCATCATCCCATTGCGATCAGCAAGGCTTGCAAGCGGTCCCTCCTGTGGTGGCTACACTCTCCAGATCTCCACGGAGGCCGCCCATTTTGTGCTTCTCCCCCTCTCGCCACGGTGACCACGGACGCCTCCCGCCTTGGGTGGGGGGCATTGCAGGCCGGACCGTCCAAGGCACGTGGAACGATTCAGAGACCTTACTGCATATCAACGTTCTAGAGATGAGAGCAGTGCTCTTAGCGTTGCTAGCACTTCAGGCCTTTCTTCCCTTGGGAACAATTGCGATTCAATCGGACAACATGTCGGTTGTCTGGTATATTAACAAGCAAGGAGGAACCAGGTGTTACCCTCTTTGTCGAGAAGCCATGAGAGTTTGGGAATGGGCAATCTCCACCAACCGCTTTCTCATAGCAATGCATATTCCGGGTCGGTCCAACATCCTGGCGGACAAACTCAGTCGCACCATTCTCACCCTTACGGTGGTCTCTCAATACTCAGGTAGCGGAACGCATATTCGCACGGTGGGGAACTCCTTGTTGCGATCTTTTTGCCTCTCCCTCAAACACCAAGTGCGACAGTTTTTGCTCTGATACCTCCTCCCGGAGGTTCCCAAGAGCTCTGGTGCATGCTTGGCCACCCGGTCTTCTTTATGCTTATCCCCCCTTGCCTCTGATGCTCCAAGTTCTTCAGAAAGCCTCTCGGTTGGGGTGCAGAATGATTCTCATTGCTCCGTTTTAGCCTCGACAGATCTGGTTCCCCTTCCTAAGGTCTCACTCGGTGAATCCTCCTTGGATTCTAGATCCCATTCGGATCTGATATCTCATCCATCCCACTTATCTCCTCGAACCTGGACAACCTGAAGCTGACCGCTTGGCTGCTCCAGTTCCACTCTTGATCAGGACTCCCGGTATTTCGTCCCTGTTAAGGCCATCCTGGTGGCAGCTCATAAGCCATCCACTAGGAAAGTCTACCGCAGCAAGTGGAAGCGGTTCTCGTTGTGGGCGGGCGGCAAGGCCTAAACCCCTTCACAGTTCCTCTCCCTTTGGTGCTTGATTTCTTAACCACTCTTTTTAATGATGGTGCCAGCAGTTCCACAGTCAAAGTACAACTTGTGGCAATTTCCCATTATCACATTGGTCATGACTCCAATCCACTGATGTCGGCCAAGTTGTGTAAGATTTTTCTTAAAGGTACTTTTCTTCTCAGGCCCCCTGTAAAGCAAGCGGTTCCTCCTTGGGACCTTTCCTTAGTTCTCCAGGCCTTGACCGCCCCCCCCTTCGAACCGGCTGCTACGGTAGATCTGAAATTCTTATCTTTCAAGACCGCCTTCTTAGTAGCCATTACTTCGGCCAAGAGAGTTTCAGAGCTTCAAGCATTATCAGCTAAACCTCCTTACTTGGTCTTTCATCCGGACCGTGTTTACCTCAGGACCAACCCGTCCTTTCTTCCTAAGGTAGCTTCTGAAGCAAACATTAATCAATCCATTAACCTCCCTGTCTTCTTTCCTAAATATGAAAACAAAGGTGAATACAAGCTTCACTCCTTAGATGTTCACAGGCAACTTAGATTTTATCTAAACAGGACGGCTGGTCATAGGCAATCCGACCAGTTGTTCATTTCCTTTGCTAAATTTAATTTGGGCAAACCAATTTCTAAAGTCTCATTATCTCGCTAGATTTCACAATGTATCTTATTGGCTTATCAAGCTTGGAAGGCCCGCACGGAGGTGTACATGCCCATTCAACCCGGTCAGTCTCTACCTCGGCAGCCTTTAAGGCTAGGATTCCTCTAGATGATATTTGTGCAGCAGCCACGGGCTTCATCTCATACTTTTATTTCCCACTACAAGTTGGATCTTGCGTCTAGGGTAGAGCATCCTTTGGCTCATGTGCTCGGAATATCCTTCCATGATGGCCGCCCAAGATTCAGGTAGCTGGGGACTCTGTCCCACAGGTTGCAGACAAATGAATCTCCTACTTCAGATTTAGAAGTTATGTACTCACCATAATGTTCCATCTGAGTAGGTGTATTCATTTGTCTGCAACCATCCCGCCCTCCTATCCCCCTGGCCTTTCAGTTTCCTGCATATGATGTGTTACCCTTTCAGGGTGTTCTTGCTGTTGGCAAACTCGATCTGAGGTCATGAGGGTAGAGCCGGGCATTATGGGTGAGGGGAGGAGCTGAGAGCTTGGATCCATAGCTGGTAAACCATGCCGGTTCGGATCCGATATCGGATCCATAACCCACAGGTTGCAGACAAATGAATACACCTACTCAGATGGAACGTTATGGTGAGTACATAACTTCTAATTATTGCCAGGAGCAGGGCAGTCTTCCAAGATAGGAACTGAAGGTCTGCAGAAAAAGCTGGTTCAAAGGGAGGTAGCGTTAGTTTTTCCAGAACAAAGTTGAGGTCCCATATTGGTGTAGGAGCTCTTCTAGGTGGTCTAATGTTTTTTGCCCCTCTGAGGAACTGCCTTAGGAGAGGATTTGAAAATAAAGGTGGATTTGTGTCGTAGTGAGCTGAAATAGCTGATGCATGGATCTTAATTGAGGAGAAGGAAAGTCCTTTATGCAACATCTCAGCTAAATACTGCAGAATGCGAGGCATATGAGGCTGAGTTGTGTCTTGGCCTTTAGCTTGGTTCCAAGCAGAAATTCAATTGTGATGACTGCAGCAGGGTGAACACTCGAACATCTACATTTATGGTAGGTACAAAACTGTACTTTATAAATGTACACGTGTAACTTAAATGTGGAGCTTTTATCCCCAGGCCTAATGGTATACCCTATGCTATTCCCAAGCACCCAGACAAATTTATGGCCCCTCCTGCTGATAGACCCCACTGGAGCAAGGGGTCCTGGTTGATGCTATAGTGGTAGCGGCAGCCACCAAGGTGGGAGCTAGCAGAGCTTTACTATCCATCTGCCGAACAGGGAGTCTAGAGCAATAGACAGATTTGGAAAAGTGAGTGTTCGCTTCAGTTGATTTCACTCTGAGGTCTCTAAACTACTTGGCACATTTCACTCTGCTGCAATGAGAGTTGACTAAGGAGTTATCAACTACTCTGTCGGAGTCCGTGTCTGCTGATAATTTCAAAAAGGCTTCCTATCAACTGGCCACTCTTCTGTCCATTTCAAATGCATCGATGAGGATGCTGTCCTATGCAGCAGAAGGTACTCACTTGCAGCTGGTTCAGGTACAACCATAAGGAGACATGACTGAATGTGGCTATGTGATTTTACGGAGCCCTTCAAGAATTCTTTGCCAGTACCCACTTTGATGGCACCTCCTTGTTCAGGCCATCAGTTAAAGGCATGCTTACCTGCAGCAAAAGTCACTGTCTGCCATAGGAATCAAGTTTTCTACCCCTCAACGGACCTCCTCTAGAAACCAGTGAGGTGGTAAGAAGACGTGGTTCCAAAAATCTCAGGGTTCTTTCCAGGATTCACATGGGGATAATTCATCCAGAGACACAGGAGGAAATTTTAATGGTAAACATTGCCCTAGAGGCAGAGGGGGCCTGCAAAACCAGGGCTTTAGAGATTATTTTTCTGATAGGCCCCCATCAGTGCTCCTGAAGCGCTGCCTGGCTGTCCAACTCTGGGAGGCAGTCGGGAGTCACCTAGATGCCTGGACAGATATCCCAAAAGATTCATGGGTGCTAAGAATCATATACAGAGGTTACTGCTTACCATTTTCCCTTCTTCCTCTTATTCACAGGAAACTTCCCAATGTTCCACCCAGTCAGATGGAGGATGCAGCACAAGAAATACAAATGCTGCTACAGAAGAGAGTCATCCAGGAGGGCCCACCTGACCAGATAAGATTCAGAACTTGCGCTTCTTTTTAGTGCCAAAGTAAATGGGGGACCTAAGACGCATTTTGGATCTAAGCAAGTTGAATCAGTATGTAAAGAAGACAAATATGTTCTTCGTGTTTCACTGTTGCAGTCATCACATTTGGGTTATCTGCTTGCAGGAGCCGTCAGTTGGCCTGATTATCAAAGTCTTGGGTCCTGCGTCAGTTGCTCTCTCATCCACCATGATGTCAGGTAGTCAGGGTTATAAAGCATGAAGCCGATGTCATTACATCAGTCTTTCTTGCCGTGCGGTGCCCGAAGCCGAAGCTGTTCGCAAGTGCCGGTCGGCCGACTCCTGAAATTTTCGTTTTCGAGTTTCAGAACCGAAGTCTTCAACTAAAGCTAAGTACCCTATTGGGGAAACTTTTTCTTGCTCTAAACTGATGTCAGTAAAAGTCAATAATTGTATTTCTTGTTGAAAGCAAGTACCTCATTAAGATTTTCATTCGTACTGTATTCCTTGCCTAGGCCCCGAACATGACTTACTTTGCTGGCGGTTTTGTTCCTTATTTAAGCAACAAACTATTCATCGTCAGTATATTTACGCTTCCAAATATTTTGGTACTCTGTTCAATTATCCAGCTATGTCTTCGATAAGCCATCTGACTACTGACATTCTAAAAAAACGCAAAGATAAAGACAGAGACAGGCTGCCTAGGTCCAAAGCTGCCGACGATGCTTCTCCTAAGCCAGTCGCCAGTTCGCCGGTACTCAGTGAGGCGCTTTCACAGCCCCTGATACCCACTAATTCAGATTCGCAGGCCTCTACTGAGACCCATTCGGATTCTGTTAGCCGTGAGATGCTTCAACTGTGGAACCTGTGGATGTCTCTACCTTGGATGGGTCTGGACCTGCTGTGCAGCACCAGCTTCTGAGGGTGAATTCAGGCCTACTGACTTGCATATTAAACCACCGTCATCTTCTTCAAGGCCTAAAACTCGAACCATGCCTAGAAAACCGATGCCCAGACCACATGGTCAGGCCTCTTTGCCTAAAAAACAAATGATAAGAATGGCTGAAGACCTTATTACTTTAATCAGGGGAAGCCAACCTTCCCCCTCTAAGAGACCTAGGACTGAATTTGCTTATGATACTTCTGACCAGGATTCTGAAATTTCTGTTTCCTCTGATGACCAGGATTTACCCTCATCTACCTATGAGGATTCTGATGCAGAGGACTCTTTTCCCTCTGCTTCCCCCCCAGAGGATTTCTCTTTGGTGAAACCTTGCATACTCTTGGGGAGCATTTTCGCTGGGAAAGCCAGGATTACTCTGATTCTAAAAAGAGGCTTAGGGATTTCTTACTCCTGCTCCAACACAGGCCTTTAGCTATCCCTCCTGTACTAGACATTGTTGATGATGCCTTTTTGGAATCTAGCTTGGCCTCTGACTCTTTAACTCCTGCTCACAGAAAACCTGATAGATATTACAGGGTTCCTGACTCTCACAAGTTCCTTTTTAAAAATCCTACTGCAGATCCTGAGACCATTTCACAGGAGTCCAAGGGCATTAAGGCTACTACTGCCAAAAATCCTACCCCCTCTGATAGAGATTCCAGGGCACTGGGTAGTTGGGGTAAGAAGGTATACACTTCTGCATCCTTCGCCATTAGGGCCTTAAACTGCAAGTTTCATATGTTAAAGTATCAGCAGCATATTATTGGATTGCTTAAACAGAAAATTATGTTGATTCCTGACTGTGCTGAAAATAAGGATTTACAGGATTTAATGCATTCTGCTGAACAGGTCGGAAAACATACTTTGCAATGTGGTTTGGATTCACTAGAGGCATCATGCAGGGCTGCTGTCACTGGGTCTGTACTTAGAAGGCATGCTTGGCTTAAGGAGCAATCTTTGCCAGATCATGTTAAAGCTAAATTCCTGGATGCTCCCTTAAATCAGGACCGCCTGTTTGGCAACAAAGCAGAAGTTCTTAAAAAGATGGAGGAAAAAGCTAAATCTATGCAAACTGTTAAAGGTTTCCTAGAAGGTACAGCCTCCAAGATTTAGTAGGCATTGGTCCTCTAAGAATTGGTCCTTTCCTGCCTCTTCCAGGCCTTCTCAGTCCAAACCCAGAACCAGCAGAACACCCAGGCTTCAGTCCCAGGGTACGCACAGGACTAAGCAGTGGGGGCTCCCACTTCCAAATCAGGGAGTAGTAAGACTCTCTCCCTATGGTAAGGTGTCTCAATGACTTTACTTTAGAACTTCCAAGCACTTCTCAACTGACTGCTCCTTTAGGGAGAAAGATTACTCTGCAGGCAAAAAACTGGGAACTCATTACCCAGGACAAATGGGTTTTAAATATAGCTTCTCAAGGATACAAATTTCACTTCCACATGTTACCAACCCCAAACGGTTGGCCAGATCTACCCCCAAATTACTGGGCAGAGGCTCAAACTGTACCAGAAGAGGAAAAGGGACAAGGTTTCTACTCAAGAGTTTTCCAGGTACCCAGAAAAGACAACTCATGGTGTCCTATCCTGGACCTTTCTATCCTAAACACCTTTTTGGTGATTCCAAAATTCAAGATGTTAACTCTTCACCAGTTGCTTCCTATGCTAGGCAAGGATGCCTGGTTGGCAACACTGGATTTAAAGGAAGCCTACCTGCACATCCCAATCAGGGAATCTTGCAGGAGATACCTACGCTTCAAAGCAGGCCATATGCACTATCAGTTCTCTGCACTGCCCTTTGGCTTATCTACTGTGCCCAGGGTATTCACAAAGTGCCTAGCTCCAGTCATTGCATTTTGCAGGCAAAGAAATATTCAAATATACCAATACCTGGACGATTGTCTAATTCAGGCAGAAAGCCAGGACATACTTTTGAATCATCTGGCATTTGTACAAAAGGTGCTAACTTGTCTGGGGTACACCATAAATGAAAATAAATCACATCTTGTACCTTGTCAATAAATTATATTCCTGGGAGCAAGCTTGAACACAACTTCCCAGATGGCTTTCCTCACGCCAGAGAAACATATTCATTTGACAACTTACTTCAAACTAATGGCCACAAAAACTTTGCTATCTGCAAGGCAAATACTGCAAGCCTTGGGATTCATGGCCTCCTGCATTCTTCTAATTCCATATGCAAGACTGCATATGAGGAAACTACAATGGTATCTAAAAAGCCTATGGTGTCAACATTCTCAGGATCTAGAAACAATGATTCCTATCATATTTTGCTTACAGTTAAGAGTTCCTTTGGTGGGCAGAGGCCTGCCACAAAAACAAGGGACTATTATTCACTCTACCCCCTGCCACCCAAACCCTAACAGGCGCATCAGACTATGCATGGGGGGCTCACCTGGCAGGGAAGTGCATTCAGGCAAATGGAACCAAAGTCAAATGCACCTGCATATCTATCAAAAAGAAATGTTAGCTATACAGAATGCTCTGACAGCCTTAAAGGACCCCATTCTTCCAGGACAATTAATGGTAAAGACAGACAACACCACTGTTATTGTAGTACATAAACAAGCAGGGGGGTACCCATTCTTACCCCCTCTGCAGACTAGCCATGGCATTGTGGAACACAGCCTAGAGCTACCAAGTGCATCTACAGGCTCAATTCCTGCCAGGAAAACTAAATACACTGGCAGACGAACTAAGCAGAAATCTCATGCACCCACATGAGTGGAAACTGGAAGCAAAGACTTTCAGCATGATGATAAATGGGGGAGCCCAGATATAGACCTGTTTGCCTCCCCCCAGAACTACCAATTGGACAAATTCTGCACAAGGACTCCCCGCAAACAAGCTTGGAAAGTGGATGCTCTGTCCTTCAGCTGGAAAAATCTATTGGTTTATGCATTTCCTCCTCTGCCTCTTCTCTCCAAAGTACTACTAAAGATCAAACAGGACAAACCAAGGATGATACTGATTGTACCACACTGGCCATGCCAACACTGATGTACCCCCTCTTGCGCAGTGTGTCACTGCTGGCTCCATGGCAGCTGCCTCAGACCCCTACCCTGCTGTCACAGCAGGAGAGCCAGATTCTGCACTCTCAGCTTCAAACCCTGAACCTGGCAGCCTGGCTAATTACCTAATCTCTCCATTACCATCCCTGAGTAAACAAGTGTTGGATGTCATTTTGGAGGCAAGGAGGCCTAGTGCTAGAAAATCTTATGCTGAAAAATGGAAAAAATTCTGTGCCTGGAACCAAACTCAAGGGATGGGCACATCATCACCCAATTTACCTCAGATTCTTCAATACTTAACTGAGATGCTTCACAAGGGCCTTTCTTTTTCCTCCATCAAAATTCATGCCTCAGCCATTTCAGCTCATTACAACACAGAACCACCCCTCTTCTCTCATCCACTGCTCAACCAGCTCCTCAGAGGGGCCAAAAACTTAAGACCACCCAGGAGAGCCCCAACTCCAACCTGGGACCTTAACTTTGTATTGGAAAAACTCACTCTTCCTCCTTTTGAGCCAGCTGCAAGTGCAGAGTTAAAATTCCTTTCTTGGAAAACAGCCTTCCTTTTAGCAATCACTTCAGCAAGAAGGATATCTGAATTACAGACCCTTATAGCAGTGGAGCCTTTCATCATCTTTCATGCGGACAGGGTGTCCCTCAGGACCAATCCCTCCTTCATGGCCAAGGTGGTATCCAGTGTGGCTCTTAATCAGTCCATTCATTTGCCAACCTTCTTTTCTAATCCACAGAACAAAGGGGAATGGATACTGCACTCTTTAGATGTGCACAGACAAGTTAGATTTTACTTCGACAGGACTAAACCTCAAAGGAAATCTGAACAACTGCTGGTGGCATTTGCTGCAGGGGCAGAGGGGGAGGCTATTTCAAAGCAAACCATTTCTAAATGGATAGGCCATTGCATTCATTGCTGCTATAAGCACCATGGAAAACCTATCCCACAGGGGATTAGCCCCAATCCAACCAGGGCTGCATCTAACTCTACAGCCTTTCTCAGAGGTATTCCTACCAGGGACATCCTAGAAGCTGCTACCTGGAGTTCTGTACATACTTTCACCAAGCATTACCATTTGCCAGTTTTCTCTAAATCCAGAGCTGGCTTTGCCACTGCAGTCTTGCAGGGCCTTATAGCTGGTCCTAATGCTATCTAAATTCCTCCTCCCATCCTTAGCTTTGGGAATCTACCCAAATGTGATGACTGCAACAGTGAAACACGAAGAACGTAGTACAGTTGTGTACACTTATGTAGATGTTCGAGTGTATTCGAGAGTATTCACTGTTGCAGTCCTGGTTACCCTCCCTCCAGCCCCCTGACTTATTTTGGCTATACCTCTATTCTCCTTTACTATGCTTAAAAGCTTTTTGGTGTATTTGCTTTTTTGTTGGAGGTATAACCTTGTATGTATGTATGTGTATATATATATATATATATGTGTGTGTGTATATATATATATATATATATATATATATATATATATATATATATATATATATATATATATTTGCTTCCCACTAGGTGGGGCACCTGACATCTGTGGCAAGAAAAATTGATGTAATGGTGTCAGCTGCATGCTTTATACCCCTGACTACCTGACGTCACGGAAGATGAGACAGCGACCGACGCAGGACCCAAGACTTTGATAATCAGGTCGACTGAGGGCTACTGCAAGCAGATAACCCAAATGTGTGATGACTGCAACAGTGAATACACTCGAACATCTACATTTATGGTAAGTGTACACACTCGAACATCTACATTTATGGTAAGTGTACACAACTGTACTTTCCGCATGGTCCCAGTTCAGTACATCCTGCCTCTCCTGCACAGGGACAATTAGATGTGCTCTGTAGATCTCCAGGATGCATACTGTCACATACAAATAGATGTTACAGGAGACATCTACACTTTTGGCTGGAAGCCAATCATTACCAATTCAAAGCCCTGTCCTTTGGACTCACCACACCTCCATGGTGTTTATCAAATGCATGGCAGTCGTGGCAGCTCACTTGAGACTCAAGCTTGAGACTCAAGGGATTCCAGGTGTTTCCATATCTCGATGATTGGCTCTTCACCGCTCCATCCAAACATCAACTTTTGCACGCCATTGACTACTTGCTCCAGATTTCCAACACTTTAAGTGTATCAATAAGTCATGTCAAGTTAAACCTAGTCCCGGTACAGACCCTGGAATTCATAGGGACTCCCTTGAATACTACAACTCATGTGGCTTCCTTACCTCGCCATCACATCACATCTTTGAGACATCAGGTTCAGTCTGTACTTTCTCCCATCTCCTCCAGCGAGATTAGTACTACAGGCTCTGGGGTCAGTGTCAGCTATCATAATTTTGGTCCCTTTAGCATGATTCTTTATGCAAATTCTTCAGTGGACCTTGGCGGTACTGTGGTCCATGCTTTATCAGCCCCTATCATTTCCCATAAGACTTGCTCCAATCTGTAAACATCCTATTTACTGATGGATTCAGTCCAGTGATCTATTTCAAGGCAGACTGTTCATCCTTATGCCCAGATTTGCCACAGTGACCACAGATGCTTTCCATCTGGGGTGGGGGGCATTTCTTGGAAAAGGTGGTCCAAGGCATGTGGTCCCTTCTGGAGACCAAGTTGCATATCAATGTCCTAGAGATGGCAGCAGTCCTTCGTTTTGAAATGCTTCTAATGCTAGGTCTCCCTCTCTGGACTATTGCAATTTAGACATACCTGTCAGTAGTCTGGTTCATCAACAACCAAGGAGGAACCCAGTCTTATCCATTGCGCAGAGGCGCCATGAGGGTTTGGGAATGGGCCATCACTTCAGACCACTTTCTCTTTGCAACACACATCCCGGGGAAAGCCAACTCACTCAGCAGATCTATTCTGATACCTCACAAGTGGCCTTTTCTTTCAGTCAGTAGCGATTATGATATTCAGCTGCTGGGGCCAGCCTTGCTGCAACCTATTTGCCTCACCCCTCAACAAGTGCAGCAAGTACTAGGGTTACGTAACTGGGGACTCTCTCCCATTGGTGAAGAAGAATGAAAAGGATAACATCAGATTTATTAGTTATGTATTCACCATAACTTGGAGTCTGTGCTGCTCATTTTCCGTCTTCCTCATCTTCTCTTCTATCCTTCCCCAGTCCTTGTCACTCCTGGAAGGACATGTTAGACTATGTTGGAACTATTCAATTCCTGGTTTGACCCCCATCTTTCTTCTATCTTCTTTTCTGCTATAAAAGGAGAGATTATGCAGCAAACTTGATCTGAAGTGTTGGGGATGGTATGGAGCATTATGGGTAGAGGGAGGAGCTTGAGAGCTGGATCCAAAGTCTAGTGTATGCAGCCAAGTCAGATCCGATGATTGGACCCAAACCCATTTGTGAGGAAGAATGGAAAAGGACAACACAGATGCCAAGTTATGATGAGTACATAACTGATGATTTCTTCCACTCGCACTATGGTAAGACCTTGACTTCCTGCCAAAAGCACATTCCACTAGGCAGTGGCTTCGTGGGAGACTTTCACAAAGGAGTAGATCCTAGGTCTATCTTGGGGGCTGCCACTTGGTCTTATGTACACACTATTGACAAACACTACCAAACTGATGCTTTTTCTGGTTCCTATCACGTGACCAAAAATTGCAAATGGCAAACGCGCATTGAGCGAACCCAATAGGTCAAAATGTTGCTCGCGTAACACAGAAATTGCCCTAGAGAATATTTTCTCTTTACTTCAATGCAGTGCGATCTCTGAGTAGGAATATTTAAGTAGTGGGGGTGTGGAGGGCGCAGGGGGCTTGTCCCCTGCCTACAGCGTTTAGGTTAGTATAGTTTTTTTTATTTATTTTTTTATTATATTTTCGAAATTTCAAACATCGCTCATATGGTGTTCAATGTTTGAAACTTTTGAAAATATAATATAGACCCGCTTTTTCCAGGTCTGCTAGGTCAGTGCTGTCCAGACTGCTGGACAACTCTCTTGCTCAGTAGTCAACCACCCTTCCTCATCCAGCTGTGGGAATCACCCATATGTCAGGAATACTGCAACGGTGGTTTCAGTCAGAAGATTTATTTATTTATTTGACATTTGTTTGCCGGGAATGTCTGACTGGGCCGCTAAGTGCCCATTTTATGTGGAGGCCTAGATAGAGAAGCTCCACAACCACAATCTATCAAAATCAATTACAGATATTGTAAATCACAATGTTTCATGCAATGCAAAAAAAAAAAAAAAATTAGTGAAACTCTGTAATGAGAAAAACCTAGAACATATGTTTCATAGTAGAGTGCAGTGAAAAACAATAATACGAGTTGAAAAATGTGTTGAAAATCTCATTAGTCATATTTGTTACACAGATTAGCATGCAATCTTTACTGACATGAGTCATAGTACAGTTGTGTTAGAACTTTCCATAACAGTAGATGTCCTACTGATCACTTTAGCATTATTCCATCCCCTTTTCTCTATCTCACTTCAGCTTTCCTTTTCTTCTCCCCCTTTGCTTTAACCTCCGCTCTGTTACATGGGAGCAGGTGAGTTTTCATACTTATTCTAGCTACACCCCTCCTAGTTGACCAGTGTCCCTCTCTCAGTAGAATTCAAGCCGCTGGCATGGAGATGGTCTGAGGATCCATGCTCGTGTGTACGTCTTTATAGCCAAATGCAAATAAGCTGAGGTCATGGTTTGGACGTATGACCTAGGAAGGATAAAGCTTTGATACCCCAGCCGGACATCAGCAGTGTTAATCCATATGTTAGGAATATTGCAGCAGTGATCGGTAGGATATCTACGGTTATGGTAAGGTATCCTCCCATATCACTGTTGGGAGTATACATCACTGAAGGGGTCTCCTGCTAAGGATAGCACAACATCCAGCCAGTATACCAAAGCCTTTAGATCTTATAGGCATAATATGTCACACTTATGCTCCCTGTGTAGTGCTTAAAGGTGACATATGGACACAAATACTGAAATTATTTGCCGCCAGTCTGAACGCCATTATTGATAGTCTTTATGCCCTTCTGCTGTGCTGGTTACCAGGCCTTTGTCAGATAGGTGCTCCATTGGGGTTTCTTTATTATTTTTTTTTTTTTACTAATTTAGTTTTTACTTTTGTTCATGTCATCCTAGAAGGGACAATGTCACTGTGGGAGGCAGATTCCCCATAAAGACGGTCCTGACCAGTGTTTTTAAGTGTTTCCCATGACCATATGCAGTGCTCTGTCAAGTGTTTGTCCCCAAGACCCAATGTAGTCACTTGTCTTCTTTCTATATACATCAAGAACCAGTGCCTTAAATTATTGGCTCGGGGACAACTGTCTTCCAAGAAGGTGCTGAAAAAGTCATGGCCTGATCCGGTTGCTGTTCAACCTTAACCGGACATCTCTCTAGAAGCTTGTGAAAGCCCTGAACAATCCAGTTCCTGTGCCATGACCCCATTGGATGTCTGCATGGACCTGAGTTCTCGCACATCCTCTGAGGCTTTTCAAACATCTGCTCCAGATGCTGAGGGAAACCATGGCTGGTTACTTCTGATGGGGATTCTTAAATCTTTTAGTCCAGGTAGAGATTCCTACTATGATCATTGAATCCCACAAAGGGACTGAGTCACTGAGGGCATTTAGGGCAGATGTCCCTATTTGCTAAAGATCCCCAACATGATTGGCAGGGTTTTATACTCCAGGCTTGCTCAATGCCTTAATGGACTTAAATCATCCTCAAGGTGTGTCAGTCCTTGCTTCTCCCTGGTCTTCATGTCTGTTAAGAGTACAAGGGGACCAGATTCCTCAGATGAGGATTTGAAATATTAAGAGAAATCCCTAGCTTGCTCCTCTCGAATTCCTTCAACTCTAGACTGTGGCTCAGAGGAAGAGGACTCTGAGTCCAGATTCCCCCTTGGAAGAAATACTTTTGGGGACACTATTGCTCATATCATGGAGTAGTTTAAGTGGGATTGCTCCCAGATCTCTGACATTGAGAAGATATACTATGAGCTTCTACAAATGGAGTCTCCTAAGCCATCTGCATTTCCTCCTGTGTTGGCAGTTCTTTTGGACACCACCTCTGCTGCTTGTGTAGCTCCTGACTCGCGGCCCCTAAGAAACCTGAAAGGTTTTACAGGGTGCAGGAGGAATGCAAATTTTTAAGTGTCCTTGTACTGACCTGTGATTTTAGTCTCAACTGATAAGCCTTCTAAACATTTGCTTTCCTCTAAGCTGCCCCCTTCTGATAAGGATAGTAGAGTTAGGAAAAGTCTAGGTAAAAAAAGTGTATACTGTTACGACGTTGTCATGTCAGACTTTTAATTACCAAGTCCACATGACCAGGGAGGTCTCCTTTCTTAGGTCAGTAAGGTTGTGTCTGATCTCCCTGTTTCCCAAGGGAAAGCTTCAGCTCTTTCCCTTCTTCGGTCCACTTCCCAGTTACTTGTCACTCCATAAAAATGCAGTTATGATGTGGCTGATGCCTCTTCCAGGGCTGCTGCTTTTGGTTCCGTGATGGGGCATTATTCTTGTTTTTTTGTTCATGATAATGATGATATTAAATCCATACTTTTGGATGCTCCTCTACATAATAAAAATCTTTTTGGGACAACTGCAGCTAACCTGTTCAAGTTCCTCCAGAATAAGGGTAAGGCCATGCAGGAACTCAAGCATATTTTATCTCCCGTGTATGCAAATTTCAGAGGAATTACCCATGATGTTCATCGTGTTTCACTGTTGCAGTCATTACTCTTGGGTTATCCTGCTGGCAGGCTACCCCCAGTCGGCCAGAATTCCAAAGTATAGGTCCGGCGTCGGTTGCTGTCGCCTCTTCGTTGACGTCAGTGCGCCAGGGGTATAAAAGATGCAGCCAACGGTTTTTTGCTGTGCGGTGCCCGAAGCAAAAGCAGTTCGCAAGTGCCGGTCAGCCGACTCCTGAGATTTTCAAATCTGAATTTCAGAACCGAAGTCTTCATTAAAGCTAAGTACCCCGTTGGGGAAACTTTTTTCTTGCTCCAGACCGATGTCAGAAAAAGTTAACAATTGTATTTCTTGTGGGAAGCAAATACCTCATAAGGATTTTCACTCTTACTGTATTCCTTGCCCTAGGCCCTGATCACAACGTTGCTAGCTGTCGGTTTTGTGCTAGATTTAACCAACGCACTATCAAGCGTCGGTTCGATTTTGCATTTCATTACTTTGGCCGAAGATTTAATTATATAATGCCGTCGGAACAGCCGACAACCGGAGTTTACAAAAACACAAGGAACAAGGATAGGCATCCGAGGTCCAAAACCGATGCCGAAGCCTCTACTAGGCCAGTCGCCGGTTCTCAGTGAGGCGCTTTCGCAGCCCCTGGCGCCCGCTACCTCAGAGCCACAGGCTGCTACCGACTCCCACGTGGAGCCGACTGGGCCTCTGGATACTCAAGGTATTGGACACTCTGAAATCATTCCTTCAGATGGGTCCTGAGCCGCTGAGCAGGCATCGGCTTCTGAGGGTGTCTTCAGACCTACACAACTATATGTTAAGCCATCTTCAGCTTCAAAGACAAAGACTAAAGCAGCTCTAAAGACAAAGAAACAAGTACAGCATTCTCCTACTCAGACTTCCATGCCTAAAAAACAAATGCTCAAAATGGCGAAGACCGTATTACTTGATCAGGGGCTCCCATCCCCCTCCTAATAAGAGGCCCAGGCAAGAGACAGAGTATGATTCTTCTGATCAGGTATCTATTTCCTCTGATTCCTCTTCTGAACAGGATTACTCTATGCTTCCCTATGAGGATTATGATGCTGAAGAATCCATTCCTTCAGCCTCTCCTCCTGAGGATTATTCTTTTGGGGAAACCTTGCATACTTTGAGGGAGCATTTCCACTGGGAGAGCCAAGATTACTCTGAATCTAAGAAAAGGCTTAGAGACTTTCTGCTACTTCCTCAGTACAGACCCCTTGCTATTCCACCTATTCTAGACATTGTAGATTATGTATTTTCATAGTCCGGCCTGTCCCCTGACTCTTTACCCCCTGCAACTGCTAAGCCAGACAGGTACTACAGGGTCCCGGATTCTCATAAATTCCTATATAAAAACCCCGCTGCTGACCCAGAAACTGTATCTCAGGGTCCCAAGGGGGTTAAAGCTTCCACTGCAAAATACCCTGTCCCCTCTGATAGGGATTCTAGGGTTCTAGACAGATGGGGAGAAAAGTCTACACCTCTGCTACGCTGGCTGTAAGGGCTTTAAATTGTCAGTTTCATATGCTTAAATATCAGCAGTATTTAATGTCACTGCTTAAACAGAAAATGTTGACAAATACTGAATGCTCAGAGAACAAGGAATTGCAGGATTTATTGCACGCAACTGAACAAGTGGGAAAGCATACTTTGCAGTGTGGTTATGATTCACTGGAGGCCTCTTGCAGGGCCACTGTTACAGGTTCTGTTATTGGAAGGCATGCTAGTTAAAGGAACAGAATCTGCCTGATCATGTTAAAGCAAAATTATTAGATGCACCATTGTAGCATGATACTTTGTTTGGTACTAAAGCAGAAGAGGTGTTTAAAAAAATGGAGGATAAAGCAAAATCCATGCAGTCAATGATTTCTTACAGGTATAGCCACCCAGGTTTAGCAGGAACTGGCCTTCTAAAAATTGGTCCTTTCCAGTGTCAGACAGACCACAAAGAGGCAGATACAGGCGTCCCAGAGGCAGATCTCAGCCCCACGGCTCATACAGGCCCAAACAATGAGGTGCTCCTACCTCCAAAAGCGGAGTAGACAAATCACAACCTTACAGGAAACAGTCCCAGTGACTTTCCTCTACCAGTTCCGGGCAGTTTTCTTTTGTCAGCTCCCCTTAAGGGGAAAACTAGCACTTTTTTCTTCAAATTGGCAAATGATTCCCCAAGACAAATGGGTCCTGAATATAATGTCCCAAGGCTACAGGTTCCATTTTCACACTCTACCAAGGTCAAAGGGCATGCCAGACCTTCCACACAATCAATGGGCAGAGGCACAAAAACAAATTACAGCCCTCATAAACATGAGGGCCATTCAGCAAGTACCACAACAAGAGCAGGGGCAAGGATTTTACTGCAGACTTTTCCTAGTACCCAGGAAGGACAAAACCTGGAGACCAATACTGGACCTGTCTATATTAAATACGTTTCTGGAAGTTCCAAAATTCAAGATGTTGACTCTACAGCAGCTACTGCCCATGCTGGGCAAGAGGGCTTGGCTCGTAACTTTGGACCTAAAAGAGGTATACCTGCCTGTCCCAATCAGACAATCTTGCAGAAGATACCTCAGATTCATAGCTGGCTCAATGCATTACCAATTCTGTGCACTGCCCTTTGGCTTATCTACTGCGCCCAGGGTCTTCACAAAATGCCTGGCACCAGTAATTGCATTTTGCAGACAAAAAGGAATTCAAATATATCCCTACTTGGACGACTGCCTAATTCAAGCAGAGAACAAAGACACTCTTCTAAAGCATCTGGCGTTTGTAAAAAGATTACTAATTGCCCTAGGGTACACAGTAAACGAAAAGAAATCAAAACTAGTGCCCTCTCAAGAGATAATATTCCTGGGTGCAAGCTTAAATACAACTACCCAGATGGCTGATCACACGCCAGACAAGCAAAAGCAACTGACTACTTACTTCAAGAAATTGGCAACAAAAACCCACTTATCTGCAAGGAAAATCCTGCAGGCCTTGGGTTTCATGGCATTCTGCATTCTACTAATTCCATATACCAGACTGCATATGAGGAAACTACAATGGTATCTGAAAAGTGTTTGGACTCAGCATTGCCACAGCCTGGAGACAGTAATTGCACTCATTCCCTGCTTACAACAGGAGTTTCGATGGTGGACAGAAGCCTGCCACCACAACAAGGGTCTGCTATTCAGTTTACCCACAGCCAGACAGACACTGACAACGGATGCATCAGATTATGCCTGGGGGTCATTGGAATCTGCTTATAGAACTACATCTTCCATTGTCTGGAGACTTTATACATGGAAATTTTTACATAGATCTTTTTATACACCTTTGATGATGAATAAAATTAATAATAAAGATAATCTATGTAAGAGATGTAATGTAGAAATTAATGCTGACTGGGCTCATATGTTTTATGACTGTATGAAGTTGAAAGAATACTGGAAGTCAATTACTGAATTTTTGCAGGCTCTTTTTACAGATAATTTCATTATTTCTAAGTCTCTTATATTATTCAACACACCTGTACCTCAAATGTGTTAAAAAGATTAAGCTTCCCTTGTTATGGTCTATCCTAGCAGTGGTTAGGAAAATAATAACTAGAAATTGGATTTCAGATACACCTCCTTCGTTCAATGAATTTAAAAATGTTATGAATATAATGTGTCATATGGAAATAAGCACAATTAGAATGAGAACAACTAGAAAAACATCACATTTTATTGTATGGGATAATTTACAAAATTTGTTAAAAATTCTAATTTCAATAGCACAGTATTTTAGTTTAATTAATTGATCTGATTGTAGTGGATGTCTTTGTAAATACTTTAGTTGTTTTGTTGAATATTATAATAATACCTATTTTTAATTATTTGTATAAAATTGTTATGATATTTCTCTTATATGTTAAAACAATAAACTTGTTTTGAAAAAAAAAAGATTATGCCTGGGGGGGGGCCCATATGGCAGGAAAATGTATTCAGGGCACATGGCCTGCAAACCAGATGCATCTTCACATTAATCAAAAAGAAATGCTAGCTGTTCAAAATGCTCTGACAGCCTTCAAGGACCTGCTTCATCCAGGACAGTTACTGATAAAGACAGACAACACTACGGTCATGTGGTAGATAAACAAGCAGGGAGGTACACATTCCTTCCCCCTTTGCAGACAAGAAATGACCTTATGGGACACAGCATTGGCTTATCAAGTTCACCTGCAAGCACAATTCCTGCCAGGAAAAACAAATACTCTGGCAGACGATCTAAGCAAAAACCTCATGGATCCCCACGAATGGAAACTGGATCCGCAAGTCTTCAGCATGATAATAAGGAAATGGGGATGCCCAGACATAGATCTATTTGCCTCCCCTCACAACTGTCAATTGCAGAGATTTTGCATAAGGATTTATCACAAGCAAGCATGGAAAGTGGACACCCTATCATTCAGCTAGAAAAATCAAACAGCATATGCTTTTCCCCCACTGCCTCTCCTTCCCAGAGTACTCCTAAAGGTCAGACAAGAGAAGCCAAAAATTATACTGATTGCACCAGACTGGCCACGCCAGCACTGGTACCCAATCCTAAAGAGCTTGTCTCAAGGTCCAGCATGGATATTGCCTCAAACGTCTCACTTGCTGACCCAACAAAACAATTGGATCCTGCACAACCAACTCAGGACCTTAAATCTGGCAGCATGGCGGATAATGTAGCCATTCAGAACACTCCTCTTTCAAAAGCTGTTATGGATGTTATCTTGGAGGCCAGGAGGCCCAGTACCAGAAAATCATATGCAGAAAAATGGAAAAGATTCTGTGCTTGGAACCAGGAACAAGGCAGTGACACGTCCGTACCAAATATTCCTCAGATTTTACAATACCTAACTGAGATGCTGAACAAAGGCCTTTCTTTCTCATCAATTAAGATTCATGCCTCTGCCATTTCAGCCCATTACAATACTGAATCACCTATCTTTTCTCATCCTTTAATAAGGCAGTACCTCAGAGGGGCCAAAAACATTAGGCCTCCAAGGAGAGCACCAATTCCGGCCTGGGACCTCAATTATGTTTTGGAAAAACTCACACTGCCTCCTTTCGAGCCAGCATCAACAGCAGATATAAAATTCTTATCCTGGAAAACAGCTTTGCTCCTAGCAATAACCTCCGCATGGCGAGTCTTGGAGGTACAAGCACTCATGGCTGTGGGACCTTTCATCATTTTTCATCCAGACAGGGTTTCTCTGAGGACAAACCCTACATTTATGCCTAAGGTGGTGTCCAGTGTGGCCCTCAACCAAACCATTCACTTTCCTACCTTTTACCCAAATCCACAGAAAAAAGGTGAGAACATTCTGCATTCTGTGGACATACACAGGCAATTGCGCTTCTACTTGGACAGAACTAAAGCTTTCAGAAAGACTGAGCAACTTTTAGTGTCATATGCTGCAGGATCACAAGGAAAGGCTATCTCAAAACAGACCATTTCAAAATGGATAGGCCATTGCATCCGTTTCTGCTATTTTCAACATGGCAAATCAGTGCCTAAGGGCATTAGGCCTCATTCCACCAGAGCAGCAGCCATGTCAGCAGCCTTTCTCAGAGGAGTACCAACTAAAGATATCTTAGAGGCTGCAACTTGGAGTTCGGTGCACACCTTTACAAAGCACTACCACTTGCCTCTCTACTCTTAAGTCCAGAGCAGGCTTCGCCACTGCAGTTCTGCAGGGCCTCATAGCCTCTCCTAATCCTGTGTAGCCCAGCCATCCATACTCAGCTTTGGGATTCAACCCAAGAGTAATGACTGCATCAGTGAAACACAATGAACATAGTACAGTTGTGTACCTACCATAAATGTAGATGTTCGAGTGTATTCACTGTTGCAGTCCAGGTTACCCTCCCATTATCCCCCTTCTCTTTGCTGGGACTTATCTGCACTTCTCTATCCTATACAACCTTTTTGGTGTATTTGCTTGTAGATGAAGGAAATGTTATTTTTGTGCATGCATTTCTTATTGGCATATTTTTCAGCCTACCAATTTGGGGCACCTGACATCTGGGGCAAGAAAATCTGGAGAAAATGGCGCCGGCTGCATCTTTTATACTCCTGGCGCACTGACATCAGGGAAGAGGCGACAGCAACCGACGCCGGACCTAGACTTTGGAATTCGGTCGACTGAGGTAGCCTGCCAGCAGGATAACCCAAGAGTAATGACTTCAGCAGTGAATGCACTCGAACATCTTCATTTATGGTAGGTACACAACTGTACTTTCTTTGTTTTCACTGTTGCAGTCATCACACTTGGGTTATCCTGCCAAGGGTAGCCCTCAGTCGGCCCGAATACCAGAGGCTTAGTGTTTCTGCGTCGGTTGCTGTCACTTCAGGACTGACGTCAGATCGTCAGTGGTATAAAAACAGGCAGCTGACGCCATTACATCAGTCTTTCTTGCCGAGGAGTTTGAAGCAGAAGCAGTTCGCATGAGTGCCGGTCGGCCACTACCCGAGTTTTCGTTTCCGAAAGTGAATCATCTTGAAGTCTTCTAAAGCTAAGTACCCCATTGGGGATCCTTTTTTCTTGCTCAAACCAATGTCAGAAAAAGTTAACTGTCTCACCTGTGGAAAGCAAATACCACACCGAGATTTCCATTCTTACTGCTTCACCTGTTTAGGCCCAGACCACGATGTACCTCGCTGCTGGTTTTGTGCTTTGTTCAACGCCTGAACTATTTGTCGCCGGGCCCTTACTGTAGCTAAATACTTTCGTTCTCAATCTCCATATTCCGAAATGGCTTCGATAAGCCATCCGACTACCGATCTTCTGAAAAAACGTAAGGAAAAAGGCAGAGACAGACCACACAGGTCCAAAACTGCCGATGACGCTTACGTTAAGCTAGTCGTCAGTTCACTGGTACTCAGTGAGGTGCTTTTGCGGCCCCTGATACCACTTCGATGGATTTGCAGGCCGCTACCGAGACCCGTTCAGAGTCCAGTAATGCAGCAAGACTCTTCTTTGACTACAGAACCTGAGGATGCCTCTACCTTGGATGGGTCCGGAGCTGCTGTGCAGGCACCTGCTTCTTTGGAAGTTCTTCGCTCTACCGATATTCGATACAAACCAACGACTTCATTCATGTCTTCAGTTCTTTCTAAAACTACAGAATTTCTAAGGCCAAGAGTATGAGCTGTGCCTAAAAAAACGACGACCCTAACTGAAGCGCCTGCTTCCTTGCCACAATCATAGATGCTTAAAATGGTGAAAAGACCTGATCATGTTGATTAGGGGAAGCCAGCCTTCCCCTGCTAAAAGAAAAAGAAACTTGTCCCCAACAGCTTTATTTGACCAAGAGTCCGATGACTCTGAGGTTTCTGATTATGAAGACATGCCCTCATCTGCCTATGAGGATTCAGATGCAGAGTAATCCATTCCTTCTGTCTCCCCTTCAGAGGATTTTTCTTTTGGTGAAACCCTACAAACTTTGAGAGAGCATTTCCATTGGGAATGCCAGGATTATCCTCAGTCCAAAAAGAGACTCTGGGAATTTTTAGACTTACCACAGCACAGACCCTTAGCTATCCCTCCTGTTCTGGATGTTGTGGATGATGTCTTTATAGAGTACAGTCTACTTCTGATAATTTATCCCCTGCTCCCTGGAAACCTGACCGGTACTACAGAGTCCCCTGACTCACAAATTTATTTTCAAAAATCCTACTGTTGACCCAGAGGTCATCTCCCAAGGACCTAAAGGAGTAAAACCAACTACAGCTAAGAATCCCACACCCTCGGACAGGG
This sequence comes from Protopterus annectens, assembly GCF_019279795.1. Lineage (NCBI taxonomy): Eukaryota > Metazoa > Chordata > Ceratodontiformes > Protopteridae > Protopterus > Protopterus annectens. The sequence goes on from NC_056734.1 coordinate 773,016,461, forward strand.
ATTCCCTAGCTTTAGACAGATGAGGTAAAAAGGTATACACCTCTGCAACTCTTGCCATTAGAGCATTAAATTGTACGTTCCACATGCTGAAATGCCAGCAACATACTATGGAACTTATTAAGCAAAAATTATCTACCTTCCCTGACTGTGCAGAAAATAAAGAATTACAGGAGCTTATGCACTCTGCAAGTCAAGTCAGCAAGCATACCCTGCAGTGTGGGTTTGATGCCCTAGAAGCATCTTGCATGACAGCAGTCACAGGTTCTGTGCTCAGAAGGCATGGCTGGCTTAAGGTGTAGACTGTGCCAGACCATGTCAAATCAAAATTTATTGGATGGACATCTGAACAAGGACAATCTCTTTGGCACCAAAGCAGAAGAGGTTTTAAAAAATATGGAAGAAAAAGCTAAGTCTATGCAGACAGTCAAAGATTTTTTGCAAGTGCAGCCTCCAAGATTCAGTAGGCATTACCCCTCAAAACATTGGTCCTTTCCAGCCCCCTCAAGGCCACCTCAAACTAGACCTAGGGGAAACAGACCCTCCAGACTACAGTCTCAGGGTATGCAGAGATCTAAGCAATGAAGTACCTCCGCTTCTAAAACAGGGATTGCTAAGCCACCCCTTATGGAAAGAATTCACAATGACTTCTCAACTCCTCACCTCTGCCCAATTGCTCGTGCCCCTAGGAGGAAAACTTGCCCACCATCTAAAAAACTGGACCTCCATCACTAACGATCGAAGGGTCCTCAACATAGTATCCCAGGGGTACAAATTTTATTTCCACACACTGCCAACCCCAAAAGGGTTCCCAGAGCTTCCTACAAACCAGTGGGCAGAGGCACAAAACCAAGTTCAGTCCCTGCTCTCCATAAGGACAATTCAGCTTGTTCCTGCAGAACAGATAGGCCAAGGTTTTTATTCCAGGCTTTTCCTGGTACCCAGAAAATATGGCACTTGGTGCCCAATCTTAGATCTATCCATTCGGAAAACCTTCCTGGTGGTACCAAAATTCAAAATGCTCACCGTACAGCAGCTTCTCTCTATGCTGTCCAAAGATGCCTGGTTAGCCACTCTAGATCTAAAGAAGGCCTATCTTCACATCCCAATCAGGGACTCCTGCAGGAAATCTCTACATTTCAGGGTAGGCCCTTTGCATTATCAGTTCTGTGCACTTCCCTTTGGCTTATCCACTGCTCCCAGAGTTTTCACAAAATGCTTGGCTCCAGCCATTGCAGACAGAGAAATATTCAAATTTACCCCTACTTGGACGATTGCCTGATTCAGGCAGTCAGGAAAAGCTGTTGCAGCACCTGACATTTGTAAAGGACCGGGGTACACTATCAATGAAAAGAAATCCAAACTTGTCCCCAGTCAAAAAAACAATATTTCTGGGAGCAAGCTTGGACACAGCATCCTAGGTGGCATTCCTTACTCCAGAAAAATAAACCTATCTGACAGGCTACTTCTCTCATATGGTCACCAAAACCCAGTTATCCGCAAGAAAAATCCTGCCAGCTCTATGGTTCATGGCTTCCTGCATTCTACTAATTCCATATGCCAGACTCCATATGAGGAAACTTCACTGGTACTTAAAAAGTCTTTGGTGCCAACATTCTCAGGACCTGAAAACTATCATACCTATGATACCTTGTCTAAGGAAAGAGTTCCTCTGGTGGGCAACAGCATGCAACCAGAACAAGGGACTTCCCTTTATACCACCCCACGCCGCACAGACCCTAAAAACAGACGCATCAGACTATACCTGGGGTGCACATCTGAACGGCAGTTGCATTCAGGGCAACTGTTGCCCAAATCAACCAAAAGGAGATGTTCAGCACGGTCTGACAGCTTTCAGATCCCTACTCTCTCCGAGGCCCCTACTATTCAAAACCGTCAACACCACAATGATGTGGTACATCAACAAGCAGGGGGGAGCCCACTGTTACCCACTGTGCAGGCTAGCTTTGACCCTCTGGAACACGGCCTCAGCCATGCATATTTACCTGCAAGCTCAATTCCTGCCAGTCAAACAAAACTCTCTTGCAGACAATTTAAGCAGAAATCTCTTAGACCCACATGAGTGACAATTGAACCACAACACCTTCAGCCTTGTGACCCAGGAATGGGATACCCTGTAGGTGGACCTATTTGCCTCCCCCTACAGCCACCAGCTCAGCAAATTCTGCACCAGGGATCCTCACAGCAAGGCCTGGAAAAGTGGATGCCTTATACTTCCAGTAGGCAAACCTCTCAATCTATGCTTTTCCCCCCTCTACCTCCTCTTACAAGAGTATTACTCAAGGTAAGGGAGGAAAGACCAAGGGCAGTCCTGATTGCCCCAGACTGGCCACGCCAGCACTGGTACCCACTACTACTCAGTCTGTCACTCTTGCCTCCATGGCACCTCCCACAGATCCCAACTCTCCTGACTCAGCAGAGGGAACAGTTCTTGTGTCCGCAATTGCAGACCCTGAACCTCGCAGCCTGGCTTATTCCTTCATCTCTCTTCCAGTGGCCAGCCTAAGCAAGCAGGTACTGGATGTCATACGTGAAGCCAGATGACCCAGTACTAGAAAATCCTATAGTGACAAGTGGAAGAGGTATTTGTTCCTGGATCCAGACTGAAGGAGTGGACCCAGCACAGCCCTCTTTACCTCTCATCCTGGATTACCTAGCAGACCTACTCCACAGGGGCCTATCCTTCTCTTCCATTAAGATCCATGCCTCTGCCATCTCTGCTCATTACAGCACTGAGCCACCTCTCTTCTTGCACCCTCTCATCAAGCAGTTCCTGAGAGGTTCTAACAACTTAAGGCCACCAAGAAGAGCCCCTACCCCAGCTTGGGACCTTAACTTTGTGTTGGGAAAGTTCATGCTATCCCCCTTTGAGCCTGCAGCATCAGCAGAGTTAAAGTTCCTCTCTTGGAAAACAGCCTTGCTTCTGGCCATTACTTCAGACAGAAGAGTGTCGGAACTACAAGCATTTATGGCTGTGGAACCCTTCATTATTTTTCATGTTGACAGGGTCTCCCTCAGGACTAACCCAACTTTCATGCCTAAAGTGGTGTCCATTGTGACTCTCAACCAATCTGTCCATTTGACCACCTTTTTCCCTAATCCTCAAAGTAAGGGGAAAGGATCCTGCACTCTTTAGATGTGCACAGACAGCTCAGATTCTGCCTATATAGGACTAAGTCCTTTAGGAAATCTGACCAGTTTCTAGTCAGCTTTGCACCAGGGACAGAGGGCAAGGCCATATCAAAGCAAACCATCTCCAAATGGATAGCACACTTTATCCATTTCTGTTACAAACACCATGGGGAAACCACCCCCTCAGGGCATCAAAACACATTCCACTAGGCAACTTCAATCTCTACAGCTTTTCTCAGAAGAGTTCCTACCAGAAACATTCTGGAAGCTGCAAATTGGAGTTCTGTTCATACCTTCACCAAGCATTACCCCCTGCCTATCTTTTCCAAATCCAGGGCAGGCTTTGCAACCGCATTCCTGCAGGGCATTCTAGCCAGCCCCAGCACTTCTTAACCACCTCCACCCATTCTTCAGCTTTGGGAATCAACCAAAGTGTGATGACTGCAACAGTGAAACATGAAGAACATAGTGCAGTTGTGTACACTTACCATAAATGCAAATGTTCGACTGTATTGACTGTTGCAGTCCTGGTTTCCCACCCTCCAGCACCCTTGTCTTACTCTTTCTCTTCCTCACTCCTGGCAGGGTTATTATTTACTTTTTACTGGTGGTGTTTTTCCACCATAACTTAGCTCCCTATTTGGGGGCTACTGACATTTGGGAACAAGAAAAACTGAGGTAATGGCATCAGCTGCCTGTTTTTATACCACTGACGATCTAACATCAGTCCTGAAGTGACAGCAACCGACGCAGAAATACTAAACCTCTGGTTTTCGGGCCGACTGAGCGCTACCCCTGGCAGGATAACCCAAGTGTGATAACTGCAACAGTGAATACACCCGGTCATCTACATTTATGGTAAGTGTACACAACTGTACTTTCTAAATCTGCTTTTGTCCATTTACATCATCCCAAGGTAAGAAGGGGTCTAGGTGTATTCCTCCTGCTAAGTAAACTCAGACTCTTGCATCTCAGAAGCCTTCCTTTCAAGACACGCCTGTCTCTCTTTGACATTTTGCCTCCTGTTCCCCTCAGGTCCTCTTGTGTCTCTGCCATTCTGTGTGTCTCCCAAATTGGCAACAGATCACCTAAGACTCTTGGATGCTTTCTATTGTTCATCAAGGGTATTTCGTGATATAGAAATATCTTCCCTACTTTTCAGGCATTCCACAACCTCCTCCAGCCCAACTCTCTCTTTTCCCAGAGTTTTTGCAGTCCCTTTTGGATGAGAGTACCATTTTCAACCTATTCCACCCACCCAAATGGGAGATGTTTTTATTCCAAGATGTTTTTGGTTCCTCAGAAGGAGGGGACTTTGAGACCAATTCTGGACTTCTCTCTCCTTAGCATTTTTGTCAAGGTCCCTTCTTTCGGGATGCCATCTCGTCAGATGGTTTCCCCTCCTTCTTCCGCGGGCCTCTTTAGTCTCTGTAGACATCAAGGATGCCTATTTTCATGTCCCTATTCACCGTTGTTCAGGACATTTTTGTGTTTCTCTGTTTCTTCCTCTTGTTTTCAGTTATCTGCTTTGTCAATTGGCTTTTCTACTGCCCCAAGATTATTCACCAAATGCTTCGCTCCTATCATTGTCTTGCTGGCTTCAAGGGATACAGATATTCCCTTAGTTAGATGATCTGCTTATTCAGGCTCCTTCTTCCAACAGTCTTCTGCAAGATCTTCACTTTGGTGAACCCCAACTCTGTAAAAGACAAGTGGCAATCTTAAGAAGTTTGTTTGTGCCCTCTCAGGATCTTATTTTTCTCTGTTGCTGGATTCAGGCCATTCCCATGTTGGCCTCTCTCCCTGCTCCCAAGGTTTTTTCTGACAATCTTTTTCCAGTCTCTTCTTCTGTTGTCCTCTTTCATGGCCAGGAAATTTCTCAGGATTCTGAGGTTTATGGCCGCCACCATTCCCATGGTTCCTCTTGCCAGGGTTCATATGAGGAAGCTTCAGTGGTACCTCAGATCAATGTGACTTCAGCACTGCCACCCTGTGGAATTCCCTGCGCCTTTGCTCCCTTGTCTCAAACTTGAGCTACAGTGTGGATTCAGCAACTGTCTCTTAACCCGGGACTACCCTTTCAGACTCCAATTTCTTCTCAGGATCTGTTCACAGATGCCTCAGAACCAGGGGGGTGGAGTGTTCTTCTTTTGGCCCTTTGAAAGCCCAGGTGGCTCTGCAAGCTTTTCATCCACTTTTTCTTCCCAGCCCCCTCAGTCTTCGTGGACAACAACACTGTGATGTGGTATGTCAACAAGCAGGAGGGTACTAAGTCTTATATCCTTTGCAGATTAACTTTTCAGGCATGGGATCTAGCTATTAGGTGTCAAGTGACTCTTCAGGCAGTTTACATTCCTTCAGAGCACAATTTAGTAACGGACTCTATGAGCAGATCCAGAATACAGGCTCATGAATGGATGCTTTACAGACGTGTTACTGGACCTAGTCCATTGGTGCTCAGGTAGATCTTTTTACCTCCCCTCTGAACAGACAACTGCCTGTTTTTTTGTTCAAGACTACCAAATCCTCTGATTTGGAAAGTGGAAGCCCTGTCTTTTCCTTGGAATGTAATGATGTCCTCCTGTTCATCTGTAGCAGTATTCTTAACATGAGGGAGCTTTCCACTGCAGGCAACTCGACGTCAGCCAGTATACAAAAGTCATCCACTACTGTAGGATACATGGTACATCACACACAGGCTGCTGTCATACGTTGGCCATAAAAGTGACATATGCACGCATCTACCTCAGAACTTCTCTGCCACCAGTCCATAGGCCACCTTGAACATCTGTTTGTTTGCTGAGCTGTTTTCTGCGAATTTTCAGAGAATTGCCCTGTTGGGGAAATCTTTTTCTTTTACTACTGTGTAGGAGAAGGGCTCATATCATCCAAAAAAGACAAATGCCAGTGTGGAAGACAAATTCCACATAAGGATAGCCATCTACAGTGTCTGTTCTATCTAGGGCATAGCCATGATAACAAATCCTATCCCATCTGCCAGGCCTTTGTAACCAAGACCCTTAGAAGTAAGCTTTCCTTGTTAACCATTCACTTGGAAAACTAACACTTAAAGTTGTTAGTGAAAAGCGTGATGGAGGGATCCTCTGGGCCCAAGGTAAAGTCAGCTGCTAAGTGGAAGGCCAAAAAGATGAGGCCTGAAAGTGCTGCTGTGCCTCTTCATACAGACATCTCTCCCAAGGTGGATGAGAGCCAGGAGATATCGACAGTTTCTGGTTCCAGATCACAGGAGGCTGAGCAGACATCCTTCCAGGATGTACAGGGGGAACTGAGACTCATAATTACTGAAGGCCCTGAAGGGATACCTCAGATCCTGGTGCAGGAGGCAATTCACTCAGACATCGAGTGTAGGCCTATGTCTGGCCCTCTGACACCAAAAGTGCATGCACAGAGATTCCTAGATTTTGTAAACACAAACTTCCTGGACCAGATAGTCAGTATGCCAGCCAGGGGCGCAACCATACTGGATCTGGTCCTCACTAATATGGGAGAGTGCTGTACACCACCTATTGTAATGCCTTCCCTGGTAGGATCAGCCCACAAAATGGTCTCCTTTGAAGTAGAAATACAACCTAGACCCCCAGCTAAGCCTGGAATATTCAGGAACTATTCTAAGGCTAACCTCCTGCTACTAAGTGAGAACCTGGCAAAATTTCATTCCCCTATAAAATCCTGAGAACACTGCTGCCTATGCAGAACTGTTCACAGAGACCCTGTACATACATGTTAATAGCTTTACAGAGGCAGCTGTACCCACCAAGAAGAAGTACACAACTAACTCAAAAAAATAAGCCACCCTGGTGAAATCACAAAGCTAATAGGCTGTATAACAGGAGGAAGAAAATCATGGCAAAAATTAGGAGGTACAGCACCCAGAAGGATAAAAGCACTCTCATCAAACTAAACAAACAACTCAGAGGTCAAATAAAGTCTCCCAAAGGCAAATTTGAGGTGCAGTTGGTCTCCCAGGCCAAGGACAACCACAAAGCATTCTTTAGCTATGTCCACAACCTCAAAGGCAATATGCAATTGTGTACAGAGCTCATTTTAAATGGAGCCACCTGTACTGAGCCAGAAGGTATAGCAAACCTCCTGGCTCCAACTTTTCCCCCATCTCCCCCTCAGCCTTCCCTCGGAAATGTCAACAAATATAACTTCCCCTACTATCACTAGGGGACAGGTCCTTAAGGCTCTCTCTAAGACCAAGAACACTGCATCAGTAGTTCCAGACAGTATCATAGTATGCCTTCTAAATAGCATGAAACATGACTCTGTCAGGGCCTCTGGAAATACTGTTTAACTGTAGCATCCAAACAGGCTTCATGCCTTATGAATGGAGAAAGGCAACAGTCATCCCTTTGCACAAAGGCGGGCCATCTACAGACCCTGGAAACTACAAACCCATAAGTCTCACCAGTCTTCTATGTAAAGCCATGGAAAGAATCATCATGGAGATTATCAGTAGAGATATAGTAAACCTTCAGACACAGGACCCTACCCGGTTTTGTTTCTTCAAGGGCAAATCATGCCTACTCAACCTGGTGGACTTCTTTGAGAAGGTCACCAAAGCAATGGATGAGGGCAGAATCGTTCACACTGCCTACCTTGACCTGGCCAAGGCATTTGACACAGTACACCACTCTGGCATTATTGACAGACTCTAGAGGTTAGGTACAAACCCCATATGTCACCCGGTGGATAGCCAACTTGTTCACAGACAGGACTCAGGAAGTTAAAATTGGGGAGTCCACCTCTACAAAGAGGCCAGTCGCAAGTGGAGTCCCTCAGGGATCAGTTCTTGGACTGCTCCTTTTTGGCGTTTACTTCTCAGAAGTCAAGGCCAATGTCCGTGGTCTCTGGCTGACTAAATTTGCAGATGATTGCAATTTAGGAGCTGTCATTGAATCTCTCACTGACACATCTATTCTCCAGGAGAGGTTGACACAGACAAACTGATATCAGAGCAATGGACTAAAACTAAATGTCAAGAAATGCATATTAGTATCCTTTGGGAAGTCATCCATCCCTAGTAACTATCATATTGACAACACACCCTTTAGAGTTGACCCAGTAGTCGGGGACTTGGGGACACGCATAGATGGTAATCTAGCCCTTGACCATCACGTGTCTACAGTAGTTAGGAAATCATTCTATATTGCACAACTTATAAACAAAGGTATGGCATCTAAGTCCAAGGAAGTCATTGTTCCACTGTATTCGGCATTCATCAGACCCATCATTTAGTACAATGCCCCCCTGTGGTATTTACCCTAACCAGGCATTTCCAACAATTGGAATATCCACAAAGGTTCCTCACTAAAAGAATACAGGGCGTAAGTAAAATGTCCTATGTAGACACTGCCTCAAGGCCGTATCCCTGTATTCTTTCTCCTGCAGACTTTTGAGGGGAGATCTATGCCTAGCATACAGTACATTGTCAGACCCCACTGTGACGAACATCCTGCATATCCACAAAGCAAACAGCACCAGAAACCATTCTAAAGACTTAAACCTTGTCTGTGATATAAATAGGACCGGGTGGCGAGATAGGTATGTATCCCAGAGACTACCCCATCTATGGTACTTGCTTCCAGTCCATGTGAAGCAGAGTTCCTTCCTAACCCAATTCAAGGGCAACTTGGACAATTGGATGGGAAACCAGAAGTTCATCCCTGGTTTGACACTTGTGTCTCTAATGGACACTGGTAACCTGTAAATGGTTAATCTCCCAGGCCCTTGCTTACACTTATCAAGGCTATCAGAACTTGTCAGAATTGGGATGCATGGCTAGGCTTAAAAAGGCCTTTGTGGTTGTTATCCTACTAAACACCTATAAAAGTAGTGCATCAAAGGAAAAAACAAAACATCTGTTCCCTCCTACTGACTGGGAACAATTCACCCAAGGACTTTTCAAGGTGTTATGGCCCTTAAGCCCACCTCTGGGATCTCTGTCCCTACACTGCCATGCACAGCATCACCACAAAAAGAGTTAGGGAGGAGAATTCCTCAGATGAGGAAATCTATGGCCTACTCACATATCCCCTCCCCTCTAGATTATGCTTCCCCAGAGGAGGTCTCCAGTGGAACAGACTCACCCATGGAAGAACTCTCCTTTGGTGAGACCTTAGTGAAAATGAGAGAACATTTCAAGTGGGATAGCACACTGGTATCAGAAGTACAAAAAAGGTGTTGTGACCTTTTGCAGGTGGAATCACCCATTCCTTCAGCTCTTCCTCCTGTTACCTGCTTTTCTGGATGCATTTGCCTCTGCTTCCAGGGTCCCAGCCTCCTGCTCCTAAGAAGCCTGAACATTTTAACAGGTTCCCCGAGGATGCAAGTTTTTGCTTAAATGAACTTCAGTAGATCTGTCTTTGATTTCAGTGGCTTCAGACAAACCATCCAGGTTACTGCCCTCAACCTCTCTCCTTTCAGATAAAGGCAACAGGAACCTGGAAAGACTAGGCAAGAAGGTGTATGCTTCTGCCACCTTGGTATTTAGAGCAATAAATTATCAGATACACATGACCAAATTTGCCTTGGACCTTTTTACTCCTAACTCTGTCAGGTCGTTTCAGATTTACCTGACTCAGACAATAAGACTTTGGCTGCATCTCTACTGGGAGATTCCTCACAGGTAGTCTTGCCACTCCAAATGCAGCTATGATGCTACAGAGGCCTCGGCCAGGGCAGCTGCGTCTGGCTGTGTATTAAGAGGGTTCTGCTGGTTAAGACTTCAGCCTTTACCAGAGGATATTAAATCCAAGGTTATGGATACCCCCTTTGGACAATTCCACTTTATTTGATCCTGCAGTGGCTAGTTTATTTAAATCAACAGGAAAAGGGAAAATTGAGGCAGGAATTAAAGCACATTTTTGTTTCTCCAGTGCCTAAATTCCAGAGAAATTATCCAGCAAAGATTGCCTAAATCACCTAAATCAAGAAAGGATGGTAGTAAGCCACAACAGTTTGGAACTGCCCCTGCTTCTCCGACTCGAAAGCGGCCCTTTCTGGACAAGCCTGTGTCCGCACTGACTGTCCAGTTCACCCCGATCACATTCCACTTTCCCAGCACCCTCTCTCTGTCCTTACCAGTCTGGCAAAGTATAACTGAAGACTCCAGGGTTCTCTCCATCATTCAAAAAAGATACTTTCTGGTATGGGATTCCATGCCTTCTTTAAGAGGCATTCCCCAACGACCAAAGGAAAAGCTACTGTCTTTTCCAGAGGTATTTCTAGACCTATGGAGACGAGGAACCATTCAAGAAGTTCATCAAGGTAAAAAAAGAAGAGGTTTCTACTCCAAAATGTTCTTGGTGCCCAGAAAGGATGGCCCTTGGAGGCTCATCTTAGATCTGTCTTATCTCAACACCTTTCTGAAGGTATCCTCCTCCTGTATGTTAACTCCTCAAACCTTGTTCCCTCTAATTCTGCCATAAGCCTTCTTAGTCTCCGGCATATCTACACATTCCGATGCTTGTCAGCTGCAGGAAATTTTTGTTTCTCTGTGGCTTCCTGGCATTTTCAGTTTTCTGCCTTGTCCTTTGGATGTTCCACTGCACCAGGGATGGTTATAAAATGCCTAGCTCCTGTGATTGCCTACTGCAGGCTTCAAGACGTCCATGTTTTCCCGTACCTAGACGATCTCCTCTTTATGACGTCTTCCCCAGAGATCATAGAGGAAAACATTTTCTTTGCCATTTCTCTTCTGAAACACCTGGGATTTACCATAAACTACAAATCTGTGCTCTGCCCCTCTCAGGATCACATCTTCCTAGGTTGCAGGATTCAGACAAACCTCATGAGTGTCTATCCCTCTTCAAAAGGCAATGGACCTCCAGTCCTATTTCAGAAACCTTTTACCCCTTCACCAAATTACAGCCAGGGAGTTCCTCAGGGTTTTGGGTTTCATGGCATTCATTATCCCAATGCTCTCTCTGGAAAAATTCACATGAGGAAACTACAGTGGTTTTAAAGTCTGTTTGAATGCAGCATTCGCACCCTCTAGACTTCCATTTCCTCTCATCCTTTGTCTAAAGAGGGAACTTCAGTGGTGGATCCAACAAATGTCTCTAAACCCAGGACTCCCCATGCACTCCCTACCTCCAGTGCAAGAGCTGTTCGCAGAAGCTTCAGATGTGGGATGGGGGCAGCTTTTTGAAACTTGAAAGCTCAAGGGACACGGTCCCCCTCTCAACAAAGGAGCACATCATTGTAAGAGAGATGAGGACACTGCTGCTAGCAATTCAAACCTTCCATCCTCTTTCTCTCAGGACCTATAATATTGTTCACACACAATATGATGCTCCAATCCCCTGGTATGTGAATAAGCAAGAGGGAACTAAATCATATCTGTTATGCAAGCTGGCACTCTGGTTTGGGAGCTGGCAGTCAAATACAGGATGACGCTCCAGGCAGTGTACATCCCATCCAATCCGATTTGCATGGCAGATTCCTTGAGCAGGTCCCCTAACACAGTCTCATGAATGCATGCTTCAAAGGGATGTGGTTCTAGACATTGTCCACCAGTGGGGTATTCTTCAAATAAATCTCTGCCTTCCCCATGAACAGACAACTTCCACAATTTTGTACCAGAGTCCCTCACCCTCGGTCTGGATGGTGGACACCCTCTCATTCCCGTGGAAGGGGATGTTTCTGTATGCATTCCCTCCCCTTCCAGTCATTCTGAAAGTCCTGTTCAAAATTCAGCAAGACAAACCAAAAATCTTGCTGGTGACTCCCTTTTAGTCAAGACAGCATTGGTTCTTCCTTCTCCTGCATCTAGCTAAGGGTAATCACCACAAGTTAACTAACAGGGTGGACCTTCTCACAAAAGACAAAGGAACTCTCATCCATCCCCTCTTATTACCCTTCAGCTGACTCTGTGGGTGATAGGGTTTTAATTCCTTTCAGACACCTGTTCTCAGAGGATGTTCTTAAGGTTCTGCAGGAGGCCAGGAAACCCAATACCAGAAAATTCTAACTAGCCAAGAGGAGGAGATTTTCAATCTGGTGTCTCTCACTAAACCAGGACCTAGTAAAAGTGGAAATCCCTCTGGTTCTAACCTATTTGTGTGAATTGCTCAATACTGGCCTGGCCTACTCTTCAGTGAAGGCCCATATGTCAGTTATTTCTGCCTGTCTGCCTCTGCCCCCCAGCTAGAAGGTTTGAGTCTAAACAATTCCTTAAGGGCGTCCTTCACATTATACATCACAGGAAACCTATTTCTCCACTCTGGGATCTTAATTTTGTGCTAGAAAAGCTGACTCTTTCCCTGTTTGAGACCGCTTTGTCATCATTGTCCTTGCTATATTGTTCCGTTAAAACTATGCTTCTCCTAACTATCACATCAACCAGATGTATGTCTGAGTTCCAGGCCCTAATGGTCTGTCCTCCCTTTTTGGCTTCCATAAAGACAGGGTGCCCATGTGTACCAACCCTTCTTTTATGCCTAAAGTAGTTAATGGATTGTCACTCAACCAAGCCATTCAGTTACCTACTTTCTTTCCATCTCCCCAAAATCCTAGTGAGTTGTTGTTGCACACCCTGGATGTGCATAAACAACTTAGATTTTACTTAGACAAGTTTAAAGCCATTAGAAAATCAGACCAGATTTTTGTCTTCTATCATCCCAGGGCCCTGGGATTACCTGTTTCCAAGCAGACTGTTTCTACTTGGATTCCTCTTCTGCTGTGTGAAACAAGGAAAAACCCTTGCCTGTTCTGTAAAGGCCCATGAATAATGAGAACATGGTAAACTGTACAAGAACTTGGCTAAACTTAAAGAAAGGATTATCTTGTAGTGTAGACAAGAGCAGACAGTACTTTGGGGGAGACTCCTAACAAACTTAATACACCACCAAAGTTGGTTATTTTCTGATTTATTTGTACTTTGGCAAACAGCTAGTGTTAATAGTTGCATGGTCCATTATCCTAGCAAAAAAAAAAAAGATTTAATGATTTCTTATCTCCTAAACAGTGGAAAGGAGAGGGCCCCTTTGTTAAAAATGCTTAAGCTATCATCAAAATCCACTTATTGTTTCCAGGTAGAGTAAAATGTTCCTCCTTAGTACATAATGAGCTTTCAGCTCCTTTGAAGAAGCACTGCATGTTCAAAACAGCACAATCTCAAACATGGACACAGTGGAGTGGAATTAACCCTCTCTCAAAAAATTAATCTGATCAAGAGAATTGGAAAACGGGAGAAAAAATCAGTAGACAAATTTGACTTGCAAAAGTACTTCACGAAGACTTAAGTGACATGTTGAAATGTCAGATCCTTATATTGAACAAGTTTAATGTCTATTTAAAAATGTTATCTTATAAATGGCAACGAAAAATTTCTAGATATAACCTATAAATATACTAAATGGAAAGGGGAGAAAATGGAAAAGGTAAGATCTGTTTTGTTTCATTATAAAGCCGGGGTGTAGACAGATTTTTCCAGTTTGTACTTTGTCTAGTATTGCTGCCACACCTCTGTCATGTTTCTTCACCCAGACGCTGTGACCACACTGTCTCCAGGCTCAACACAAGCTATAACAACCTCCTGTGCATGCCTCTAAAAATTTGATTGGCAGGAAAGTTGAAGAAAAAAATGGCCACACTGTTTCTAGCTCTGCACAAATGGTATAGCAATCTCCTGTGCACACATCTGAGTGGGGCCAGTTTATCACTAGGTGAAATCTATGGCAAAAGCATGTACTGAACTGGTGTCAGATTCCACCTGTACAACCTTGGGTATGGGAGCTACCAGGTTTCCAGAAGCTCTGGGAGGCTAGATGTTGTATAATGCGTTTTATGCCTTATTTTAAAGATACAGCATGTTAGGTAGCCCGATCTCACTTTCATTTTTACATATGGGTTTGGAGCCTCGGCCGATTTACAAGCTGGAACACTTCTGGTTGGCTCGTGGCTAAGCAGGTATCCCATGGTGCACCAGTACAATCCCCAGATCTCGTTTGCCGCGTTTGGTTGTGTTTCTCTTGGCTCTGGCTAAGTTTTTTTCAAAATTCTTCATATTGTATCGTGTTTAATGCTTTTGTTATTGTATATTTAGTATTGCTAATATATCTGGCAGTTGCTTTGCTTGCCTTTTTTGAGTGCAGCTTAGTTTTCTAGTTGTTTATTGGTATCCTGTGTGTACAGTTAGTTGTAGGTGCTGTTGTGCATTTTTTGATTATTAGGTAGAGTTTTTGGCGGTTTTCCGCTCTTAGTCAACAGGGGCTCCTGTTGTCTTGTCTGTTGTTATTCTGACCTTTTTTGGTCACCGTTGGCAGTTGGTTTCTGCTATTTTGACATTGTTTTTGGCGGGGATCCGCTTGTGAAGTTACTAGGATTGCAAGTTTAACTGTTTTTTCTTAAGAATAGAAAGTAATTGTGTCATTTACAGTTTCTCTTGTGCGCATGGGCTTTCCTTTCTGGTCTTTTTAAATTAGAAGACCTAGTTTCACTACGCCGGGCTAGGCCTGTTTAAGTTAGAGGACCTAGTCCTCATGTAACTTTAAGTTAGAGGACCTAGTCCTTGTGTAATTCCTTCTTAGGGCTAGGCCTGTTTTAGTTAGAGGACCTAGTCCTCCCTTCCTTTTCTCTCTTTCTCTTTTCAATCTCACTGGGCTGCATATGTGTGTGTAATATGTCGAAGGAAAGTAAGGAGCATAAACCCTCGGGCTTCAAAGTGTATGAAATGCTCCCAAAAGATGTCCTTAACGGATGGCCACAGTAGCTGTGTCTACTGCCTAGGGGCCATCCACTTACAGGAGTCGTGTTTGTTCTGCCATGCTTTCTCTCCTACAGTGTTACAGGAGAGGAAGAACAAACTCATACTCAAGGGTCTATTGAAACCATGCTTTGAGGAAGCACTATCCAGTTCTTCGGCTTCTTCTAAGTCTGGGAAATCAAAATCCTCAAAAAGGCCTTCTCCAGCACCGCTGGTGTCTTGAAGCCACCTTCTAAACAATCGAGACAATCCAGATCTGCGTCCTCGACTGCTCAGCCTTCAGAGCCGAAGGAGAGCATCATGGTGGTGTCAGTCAGTTACAGGGGTTTCGGAACCGATCTCTGAAACAATTGATACAGCAGTTGACTTTGCTACTCTGAGCCTTTCTGTAAGCTCCCTACCTGTCCGTAACAATTACGTCTCCATTGCCCCCAGGTCAAGATCCCCAACTATGTCTTCCAGGACCCTTTCAGAAGATGATGTGGAGAGGGTAGTGCTGAGAATCCTGAAGTTGTTTGCCTTGCCAAAATTATTGTTGGCTCTGACCCAGTTGGCTCCGGAGCCACTTGACCCAGCTTTGCCCTTGTCTGCTATTCCTCCTCTGAGCCATACTGGCCTTTCGGAGCCGGAGTGCTTGGTGCCAACGGAGGAAATGTCGCCTCCAACTCCCCTTGTTGCTGTCTTGGAGCCTGGTTCGGCTCCAACACGCTCGGTGCTGTCCGTTGTGTCCATGGGCCAAAGCTGTCCTGTCGGCACCGACAGGGAGGGTTGGAATCGATTATCTTCGGTTCTGAGCCTTCCTCTCAGTGCTTCGGCCAGGGTGAGCTCGGACCCTGTATCTATCTCGGAGCCGACGGCTCTGGCTCCGGCACCAACCTGCATTTCCTCAGAGCGGGGGAGGTCTTCATAGCCGGAGAGGTCGGCATTTGAGATAGTGAGAAGCGTGCTGTCTCATTCTCCAGCACCTACCACTGGCACCAGCACCCTTCCCCTGAGAGCACCCACTTCAGTCTCAGCCCCTACTCTCTTTGGAGACAGCAGAGACCCACAGCCTCAGGAGCCATCGGTTGGTGGCCCCCACTCTTCCGAGGCTTCCCCGGAATATCCTTCCGAGGAGCCTCCCCGGAAGAGGTTATGTAAGAGGAAACATATTGACTCCCAGGATGAATTTTTGACATCAGACACTGACCTCGAGGAGTCGGAAGGGTCCCCCAAGTTGTCCTCTGATGATGTCTCCTTTGTGGACATTTTAGAGATCCTTAGGCAGAGGTGTGACTGGCCCATTGTTGACCCTTCTGATGAGGAGTCAGTGTACTTGAAGGCTTTTGGGTCTCAACCTTCTGCCTCTTGGGTGTCTCCACCTTTTGACGAACTAATGGATCTAGTCAGTCGAAAGGTGTGGGATACTCCTGACACCGTGGAGCTAGTCCCCAGGAGACCAAATAAGTTCTTGTCTGTCCCTCCTGGTAAAGAGTTCTTCTCCAAGGGTGTTCCCATAGATGCCATGGTGGTGGCGGCGGCCACGAAGAAGGAGTTAGTGGAGACTTCATCTGTTCATCCGCCAAACAAGGAGTCTCGGCAGATGGACAGATTTGGGAAGCGCATTTTTAGTTCAGCGGCCTTTACCCTTCGATCGTTGAACTATCTCATGCACTTCACGGGGTTGCAGAGGGATCTCCTCAAGGAGTTAGGAGATTCCATACAAGGTGCGTGTACTGAGGGAGTTCCTGACAAAATTTCTACTCAGTTGTCCACCTTGAATTCTGTGGTTATCTCCTCCATGTGACTTGTATCTTATGCTGCGAATGGAGTGAGTAGAGCAGCGGGTTCCGGACTTCCCTTGAGGCACCACTCCTGTATGAGCTTATGTAATTTTGCAGAACCGTTCAAGTCTACTTTCACCAATGCCCCATTTGATGGTTCTTCATTGTTTGGTTCCAAGGTGAAGGATACACTCATTCGGTGTGAGCAAGAAGGAAAGACACATTTTGCCGTGGGAGTGCGTTTTACTGTCCCTTCCAGACCATACCAAGGGTCAAAGGGTGGTAAAATGTGGTTCAAGAAGTCTCAGTGGGTCTTTCCTGACACACAGGGTGAATCCTCCTTCAGAGGCAGAGGAGGAGGAAACGGCAGATGTTGCCCTAGAGGCAGGGGTGGTCCGCAGTACCAACAAGGCCGTGATTCCTTTCGAGGACGGCCTTATCAGCGCTCCTGATGTGGAGCCTGACTGCGCTTCTCTGGGGCCGGTCGGGGGTCGCATTTCTTTGTACCAAGAAGCCTGGCTAAATATCACCCAAGACAAGTGGGTACAAAGAGTTGTTACCAGAGGCTATATCATACCCTTTTCCCCTATCACCATTTGTTCCTAAAAGGATAACAGATGTACCACCCAATCACAGGGATCAGGCAACTGTGGAGATCAACAAGTTGCTCGTAAAAAGAGTCATCCAGCCTATCCCAGCAGACCAGATAGGATCTGGAACTTACTCCAGGTTCTTTTTAGTTCCAAAATGAACCGGAGATTGGAGGCTAATATTGGACCTCAGCAGATTGAACGAATCAGTGAAGGACAAGTTTTGGATGGTAACACTGCAGTCTATACTCCTCCTGTTAGGGAAAGACTTTTGGATGTGTTCTCTAGATCTTCAGGACGCCTACTACCACATAAAAAAGGACAAGGCTTCTGGCTGGGAGCCAATCACTGTCAGTTTCGCGTTCTGCCCTTTGGTCTCACCACAGCCCCCAGGGTGTTCACCAAATGCATGGCAGTAGTGACAGCTCACCTGAGACATCAGGGATTCCAGGTGTTTCCGTATTTAGATGACTGGCTCCTGACCGCCCCCACCAGGCATCTACTCCTCCAAAACAGGGATGCCACGATTCAACTTTGTGCTCAGTTAGGGATCTCCATAAATTGGAAAAAATCTGCATTATTGCCCTCTCAATCTGTTATTTTTATAGGCGCAGCAGTAGACAGTGAACATGACAGCTTGTCTCCCCGCCGAAAGGGCACAGAAATTAATCTCCCAAGTTCAGCGTTTTCTCCCATTGCAAAAAGTCAAAGCGAAGTGGGTTCTTCAGCTCCTCGGGACTATGGCTTCCACAAATCTATTGGTACCATTAGCCAGGTTGCACATGAGAATTCTCCAGTGGCTTCTGTTTTCCCAGTGGTCCTTCCAATATCTCTCACTGAGTCATCCTATCCTGCTGACGGAATCATGCAAGAAGGACCTTCTTTGGTGGGTAGCTACCAATCAACTGATCAAGGGTGGCCCCTTTGTTTTGGCCCAACCCAGTGCCACTGTGACCATGGATGCCTGCCAGATAGAGTATGGGGGGCATTATCTCGGCACTACTGTCCAAGGCACATGGCAAGAACACGAGGCTCATCTGCATATCAATGTTCTGGAGATGAGGGTGGTGCTTCTGGCATTGCAAGCACTTCAAGACCTTCTTCCTCTTGGGACAATTGCAATACAATCAGACAACATATCGGTGGTTTGGTATATCAACAAACAGGGTGGTACCAGATCTTACCTACTCTGTCGAGAGGCCATATGAGTTTGGGAGTGGGCGAATTATTCCCAGCGCTTTCTGGTTGCAACACACATTCCAGGGATGACCAACATGATAGCCGACAAGCTCAGCCGGGCAATCCTAATGCCTCATGAGTGGTCTCTAAAATGGGAAACAGTGGATCAGATTTTCCGGAAATGGGGACAGCCTTGCTGTGACCTTTTTGCCAGCCCAGTCAATACCAAATGCAGCAGCTATTTTTCCCTTATTCCCCCTCCGGGGGAGTCTCCCAGAGATGCTCTGGCTCACGATTGGCCCATGGGACTTCTGTATGCTTTTTTTCCCCATCTCTCTCATTACCAAAAGTGATTCAGAAAGCCAGTCGGCTGGAAAGCAAGTTGATCCTCATTGCTCCTTACTAGCCTCGTCAGGTCTGGTTCCCCTTCCTCTAGCCTCTCCTCCTGGACGATCCTTGGATTCTGGGCCCAGCTCCAGATCTATTGACTCACATGTTGGGTTCGCTACACCCCTCAGTCCACACCCTCAAAGTGACAGCGTGGCTGCTCCAGTTCCATCCATAGTCAGGCTTCATGATGTATCATCTTCAGTGTCACATATCCTTATGTCCTCCCGTAAACCTTCAACTAGGAGGCTGTATGGCAGTAAATGGAAAAGATTTTCTATTTGGGCACAGAGAATGAATGTCGATCCATACACTGCTTCTATCCTTGTGATTCTGGATTTTCTTTCTGAGCTTTTTCAACAACAATCTGCCACTGCCACTGTTAGAGTCCAATTGGTGACGATTTCTCATTTTCATTTAGGTTTTCCAGATACCAATTTAATGTCTCATAAGCTATGCAAGACCTTTTTGAAAGGGGCCACTCTCTTGAGACCACCTCTGCAAGAACCACTGGCTTCATGGGATTTAAATTTTGTGTTGTCCAAATTGACTTCTCCACCGTTTGAACCCTTCCCACTCATCTTCTCTAAAATTTTTGTCTTGGAAGACCTTGTTTTTGGTAGCTGTCACATCAGCTAGATGGGTATCGGAGCTACAGGCCTTGTCTATTAAGCCACCATATTTGATTTTTTACAAAGACATGGCGTCATTGTGTACTAATCCCTCCTTTGTTCCCAAAGTTTGTTCTAATGCTACTTTAAACCAATCAATAGAACTCCCAGTTTTCTTCCCTAACCACTGTAATGCAGCTGAATACCGTTTTCATCAGCTAGACGTTCATAGACAACTATGTTTTTATCTACAGCGGACTAAGGTTTTCAGGAAATCAGATCAATTGTTCATTTCCTTTTCTGACTCTAGATTGGGCTTACCAGTTTCTAGAGTGACAAAATGGATTTCCAGTTGTATAGCCTTTATCTATAGCTCAGAAGGCAAACCTTTACCCTACAGAATCAAGGCTCATTCTACCAGGTCGCTGTCTACCTCTGCAGCCTTTCAAGCCAGGGTACCCCTTGATAATATTTGTGCAGCAGCTACATGGGCTACCCTCACACTTTTATTACACATTACAAATTGGATTTGGCATCCAGGGATAGAGCATCCTTTGGTTCCACGGTGCTCAAGAGTATTTTCCAATGAGCCACCCAAGAATAAGGCACTAGGGACGCTGTCCCATATCTAAAAATGAAGGTGAGATCGGACTACCTAACATAAAGAAGTTATGAACTCACCATAACGTTCCATGTTGGTAGTCCATCTCACCCTTCATTTTTACCAACCCGCCCTCCTGCCTCCATCCTGGAAGATCTGGATGTAATAATTTGGTTGCCCTTGGTTGGAGACCCTTTAGTATTGGTTGTTTTTATGGTTGTTTATTCTAGTGAGCAGCAAACATGATCTGGGGATTGTACTGGTGCACCATGGGATACCTGCTTAGCCACTAGCCAACCAGAAGTCTTCCAGCTTGTAAATCGGCAGAGTCGGAGCCGAGGATCAGCTCCAAACCCATATGTAAAAATGAAGGGTGAGATGGACTACCAACATGGAACGTTATGGTGAGTACATAACTTCTTTTTCAGCTTGTATGTCTGTTTTCGTTACTGATACCAAAACGTACATATGTGTCTAGTAAAAAAATTAGTGGTATTTTTTCTAACACACACACAGTTCCTGACGAGCCAGGTCTTTAGTAACGCGCACACCATCCCAGGCAAGCCAGGTCTGCAGCAAGGTGTATTGATTTTTCACATAAGCACACATACTACCATTGTCTCTTGACAAGCCATATGTGTCATTAGGTTCATAAACTTACACACACACTGCACACTTAACCAACAGGCAAATTGGTGAAACACGGTTCACTTACTGGACATGTTTGGGGTGTTTGTGAAAAACAGTATATGGCTAAACTCACACAGAGACTGAGAAGGCAGTCAGAATTCACGCAGAAGCCACAGGCAAGAACACAGAGCAAGGCATTACTGGATGGCAAAACTACTCACTGTGCCCATGATCAGTTGCTACATGTCAGACTGTGGCACCAAAGGCAGATAAACTGAAGCTGCTGGGGACAGTCTTTGAAGGGGTATATCTATACAATTTTTCTTCAAAACGGCATAATAAAAACCTACAAACCTAAGAATGCAGTTCTGTCCTCAGAGCTTTCCCTGCAGCATACTTCTGAATGACTCCTCATCTTTAGCTGCTTCAAAGCTTTGCACTGTAATTACTGCATGTTACAATTAGAAAAAAAATATTTTTCTAGTGAAATGTATATATTTTTTTTACTTCCGAAATGAGAACTTTTACTATACATTCTAGGCATTCATTTTACCCAGTCTTCTTTTTTTTTTTTTTTGCAAAGTTCAAATGGCTTCTAGTGGAAACTAAACATTAGAAAGATGTTTACGCTTATCAAGCTGTGACTTGTATGTGCACAACATATGGTATCCTCCTACTATGCTCTATCTTTCCTCTTAACCTGGAATGCTTACTTCCTTTCATTTGCTCAAAACCACCATTATGTTAAGTTGTCTATCTCGCCTTCATTCTTGCTGGATGGGAGGTTTCCCGACCTCCACTCCTCACCTCTCTCTAAAAAAAAGCTCGAGTTTGGTTCCCTGAGGCTCCCTCTCCCCACCCACAATGCAATGCTAGGCGAGAGTTCTCTCAGATCTCGCTGCACAGCTATCGAGGTTGGTTTTTTCTTGTTTTCAGTAGGTGACTTTTTTTGTGTAATAATTCTTAAATTTAAACTTTTTTTTTTTAATTTTTTACTTATTTCCCTTAGGTTAAGAGAATTTCCTTCCCTTTTAAAAAATTTTTTTTTTTCCCCTTTTTCCTAAGTTCTTCTTGGGGCCTTCCTAACCTTTTCTTTCCTTTTTAGGTGTGTGTTATGTTTATATTTTTAATATTTTTTTAGGTGGTTTATTATTATTTAAACTAGACAGGGTGTAGTGATTTTGTTGTTTTGTGTGATTACACCTTTTGGATGTTCTAAAGAAGATCTGCTGTCTCGAAGGATCGAAGAAGTGTGATGGAGTCTGTCTAGGAAACTTTTCTGAAAACTCTCACACTTGTGTCTGCTACTTCCCTGCGCAGCAGTCCTGAAAGTGCTGTGCCATGGCTTCAGCCCCAGCTTCCTGCAGGCTTCAGAAAACTCGTATCTGGGTCAGGGCTTACTCAATAAATTAACAATTGAGGCGAGACTCTGGTAGAGGGATTCCTTTTCATATTCTCTTGGAAGCCCTCTATGAGTTTCGAGGTCTGGGCCTGGTTCCCGCTCAGGGCTGGGGCCGGTTTAGTAGAATGAGTCTGCTCGGCTCGCGTCTCGGTCTCAGCCGGCAACTCGGGAAGGTGTCGAAATTCATCCCTGGAATGTTTGCTGACGGACTTCTGAGACCTGTGAGCCAGACCTTCGAGCTGACAACTAGGAAGAGGTCCAGGTCACCATCTCGCTGCGGGCCATGATGCTCCAGGATCTCGTCATGAGGTCTGGCCAGCAGCTTCAACTCTAACCATTCGTTCGGGCTTCTTCCCGATTCCTCGCCCGACCCTCTTGAGCTGGGCAGACTGCGTCGGGGCAGGGGCATGCCAGGATGCCTGCGACTCATATCAATCTCTTCCTCCCGTCCTCTCCTTATGGAACCTCTTAAAGCGCGGACTTCGTCGGCTAGCTGGTGGGCGGCATGGGTGGCTGCCGGCCCGCCCTTCCTCTGAAGAATCTCCCGCGCCGGGCTGGCTCCGGACTTCCTCGGGCCCATCGCTGACGGCGCCGCCCGAGGCGCTCCTCCGGGCGGGTTTTCCCCGGCTTTGTCGGACGCTGGTGCTTTTCGCCGCGCCGGTGTGTTAGGCCACAGGCTTCGGTGCTGGTCGGCCTCTCCGGTCCCGGGGACAGTGCTTGCCTTTCAGTGGGGCTGCTTCTCGGTTTGCTGGCTCTACTCCAGCTCCTCCGGGCCCGCCCCTCCGGCTCATAGGGCTCCTCCTGATGCCTCGCCCTCGCCCCCTCGGAAAGATCCCCGGAAACTCCCTGGCTCCCTTCGATTATCCCAGTCGACGAATTTCCTCACCTGAGGTTTTACCTCTCCTGAAAAGGAAGTGTGAGGAGAGACCCATATTGACTCACCTGGTCCATCTGGCCTGATTGAGACAATGATGTCCATCACCCCTCACATTGACTCTGATGATCTGATTCTTTCCACCCTGGGTGTCTCCCCATTGACCCCCTTCCCAAAGATCCTAGTCCTGCATGGGCGGAGCCTGATTCTCTGCAGAGGGAAAAGCCCTGACCCTCAGGTTTATCTCTGACTTTCTTCCCTCCTGAATCTCCCTGCGAAAGGGTGGACGGCTCCTCCTTTGTGTCCCTGGAGACCCCACTGGACCAGGATCCCACCACCAGGAAGAGACATTTGTCCCTCCAACGGAGTTGACAGTCAGATGGACGGAGGCAGTGGCGGATGTTCTCGCATAGGCATTGCTCATTCCACCTAGGGTCCACAAGGAGTCTCTGTCTTCAAAGGCTGGTGGTCATAAGATGTAGCGGATTTATCCTTCAGTCAGCTTCCATTCACCGACTCGCCACATGACTACCCCATTGGCTGCCCGGAACTCCGCAGTAACGTGTTCAAAGTTTCTTACATGTTTAAAGGAAATGTACTACCGGGTTTTTTGACCTTTTAGCGCCTGATGAATCTGCAAACCCCGTGCGCCAACCTTCAAGGGCGCCTTCCACTTCTTTCATTTGGTGATGGATGGGTGGGTGCTCAAATGGCAAGAAACCTTGACTAGGCTCGAAACTGATGGCTTCTTACGCTTCTTGGACCGGTTTAGCGGAGCCTCTTCACTACCCCTTCGTTTACGTCAGGTGAAAGGTGATCTCTCATGCAATTTACCTGTGATGCGAAGACCGTATGCTTTAGAGTCCGCTGCGCCGAAGTTTTCCTTGCTCAGGTGGTGAAAGGCCAGAAAGACTAGTCCAAAGACTGTTGGAAGAATCTCTTTCAATGTCGCCTGGCTGCTTTTCTAGTCGGACTACCAGAGGGGAGCAAGGGAGAAACTTAGTGGTGGGAAGTGGCAGAAGCAGGGTCATAGACCAATGGTGGCATCAGCATTTAAATTCTTCCTCTCAGCCCAAGAATCCCTTCTCTTGTTCACCATCACGCGACCAGGGGAGGCAGGGGAATTGCAGAACCAGGGCAATCGAGTTCAGCAGACCAGGAAGCAATCTACATCCCTTTCTTTTTAGTCCCATCAACTATTCTGATTGTTTTTAATTTGTTCCAAAAATCAATCAAAAAAGTCGAAAATGTCTCCACCAACTCAAAATGGCAACATCACCTTTTGGGAAATTTCAACTGGCTTTGAAAAATTCAAAAAGTTCCAGCGTAGAGACCAGCAGCAGGATCCGGTTCTCAAGGGGCCAGTCGGGCTGGGAAGAGTTCAAAACTGAACTGAGACGGGCCCTGATCTTGATCTCAGCAGTCAAAACCAACAAAGATGCAGATCTTTTTCTCGTCCACCTTCAGTTCCATCCAAAAACATATTTGATGTAAAGATTTTGGATCTCAGGATCATCTCATCACATTGCAAGAACACATATTTGCGAACAGGTCAAGCTGAGCATTCCTTCATTCATTGGGAACCAGTCATTTTTTGGCTCATTACTGCTGCCCTGTTGCAAACCCATGGCAGAATGCTCTTCAGACCTGAGGCGACAAGGATTCCTTCCAGGCTGTTCATATTTCACTTCTCGTTCCTCAGGTCTCCCTCTCCTTCTCCCACTGAATTATTACATTTACACTTTCTTCATTATTGAAGCTTCTCACAAGAGAATCATTGAAATTTCTTTACAACACATCCATATTCGGACTTCAATGCTCATCTAGACACCCAAGCAGGGTGTTCAATTTATCTCATGTACACACATCAGAGAATAACAGACATTCACAAACTGGTCTCACTCTCACAACTCCGGTTTGCTCAAAGGTGTTGGAATCTTTTCCCTGTGTATAATTACATTATAGGACATGTTCAACGTAGCGGAAGATACCAGATATAAACTGATTCCACATGGGTGGTGCTCTCAGGCTGTCTCACACAGAATCGAAGCTTCCAGCAATCATTAATATATGTCATACGCATGCATCAGTAAAAACTGCAACCATTATCACTTGTGTTCCATCAGGTTCCCCAGTTTGCTCTTTGTTGCATCCCACTACCAGTAACTTCCAGTGAGATGTGGCAGGCCCATTGTGGCATGCTAAGCAGGGGGTCTCTTCCAGACTTGGTTGTGAGAGAATACACATCAAGTGTCTTTGTTTGCTTGCTGCCAAATCTTTCTGGCTCTTGAAAGCGGTGCCCCTCATACCAGGCCTATTCCTTAGGGCAGCTGGCAATCAGGAACATGCTAATCAAACATAAGTGTGGGGCAACATGTATGTGGCAATGGGCAAACAAATTAGTGAGTAAGAGGCTATGATTGTCAGCAAGTCCTCGTGCTCCGTACTGGCCTTGACAGGGTGTACATCCCCAAAAGACATCAACCATCTCATGACAAGGTTGTGAGGAGTCAGTTCAGATCTGTTGGTGCAGAGATTGGGTCAGTTTTGTCGGCTTACAAAGGCGATCCCTGCAGAAGATATTTCAATCCTCGCCTGGCCAGCCAAACAATTATCTCAGCCAACTCCCCCTATATTCCAGAGACTATCTATCTTCCCTTTCGGAGACCCACTTTGAAATAAAATGATGCAAGACTTCTGTCAGGGCTTCTCAGGATCCCACTAAGATCCTCAAACTGCGCTTCCAGGTGATAGTCCTTAGTTCCCAGAAGAACCTATTGTGCAGTCTTCTCTCCCTCTAGTTCAGCCCCGTTTGATCTCTATTGGTCACTTTCATCGCTCCCTGATGAATCAACCTTACAGTTACTTCGTTTTGCAGCATCTTTTTGAGGCCCCTCTGACCTCCCCTCTCTGGCCTCCTCACTTATATTTCCTCCTTTCTTACTTCTTCCCTTTCTGACCTTGTATCAATATCCTAGATTTTTCAACTGCTGGGCCGGAGAGTTTCAGTGACTTCCTTCTCTTCAACTTGGAATCAAGGAGCTCCAGTCTAGCTCAATGGGCATCCATCTCTCACTTTCCTCTCTTGGTATCTACAGTATTGCCCGTCCTTCATAAATGTTCGATCTGCAGAGTCATCTTCTAAGTTTGCAAATTTAGCCTCTGGCTTTTTGGAACCTACCTAGGTCCTTTCTAACCTTTCTGTAATGGACTTTTGATGCAGTTGAAATTCCTATGGATGCAATCATCTGCAAATGTCTTTCAAAAGAAATGCTGTTATTCTCCTATCTCATTGGTCTTAATCTGGACTTGCCTTTCTTTCAAACTTGGAGCATGGAGCACTCAGCTTGAAACCTCCTTATTCCTGCTATCATGGGACAGGTAAAATCTGCCAGCTAAACTGGGTTTTTAGACTAAGCTTTGGCTCCTTCTTTTCTCCTTCATTACTGCAACTTATTTCTTTTGTTTAGCGAACTCCTATCATGGTCCTCACTCTTCATTTAGCATTATAAGTTGGACTTATTTCAAGCATAAAGAACTACTTCAATAGAGTTCCAGAATATTCCTATTCCGTTCCAGCAAATTACAGATCGTGCTGACGGAAATTTGAAATGCAGAATTCTTGGCAAGAGTACAAAAATCATATAAAAAACATCTCTGATTTGTTTCCATCCTATTTGTCTTCTTCCAACCTTCTATTACATCTCAGATTCCATTCCACCTGGCTATAGACAGACTAGAGTCCTAGTTTGTGACCTCTAGAACAAATCTTTCTTAAAATCTGATCACTTTGAGCCATTCCTGGATCTTTCAGTTCTCACCCTTCTTTCTTCCTGATAGCTGACATCTCTGTACCATTTATAATTAATGAATGGAATAAAATTTTAACACAAAGCTCTAACTTAAAACTCTGCGCCTGTTTGCTCCATCCTGCCTTGGTAAGCGACACCCTCCACTCTCCATCCCCTTTTTGACACCGGGCAAAGTTCCATGTTAGTTGTCCAATTAACAGAACTTCTCTAAGGCCTCTATTGGAACATAAACAAGTCCTCTATTTCTCCACACATCTCTCACTAACTTTAAGTTCAAAGCACATACCTGCAGTCTTGCTCTCCATTCATCTACCCATACATGTACCTTATAATCAGTCCTACCTCACTCAAGTATGCAATCTGTCTTTTTAAAACCATGTTATTTGCAACTACATCACATTCCCTAATGTCTCAGTAACTCTCTTCTCACATGTACTACCTCTCATTCCCTCTGCACATTCTCCTGCTTTATTTGCCAACCACAACACCTGTTCTGTTTTAACTTTCACACTCTCCATAAGTGTATCTCACTGTAACTGCCAAGCTGCATCTTTACTCAGATTCATAGAGCTGCATCCTGAACTTGCGTATTCTAATGAAAAATGTTAAATATCAGTGTTTGTACACTTATTTATTTTATTTGACACGTGTTTACTGGGAAAGTCCGACTGGGACAGAGCCATTTTCATCAGAGGCTTGGGGCGAAAAGCTCTAGATGTATGCTTTTGGAATTTGGGAGGAAACCCACACAAATGCAGGGAGGATATACAAACGTCACACAGAATGCACCCCAGCCAAGAATCAAACCAGAGAACCTCTTGCTTTGAGGCAACAACAATAACTTCTGCAACACTGAGTCACCCATATATGTCGATACAGCTGGTAACTACTTGCACTGCTACTATCTGTACATTCTGTATATTTATAAGTAGAACATGTTTTACAGAGGTACCAGAAGATGTGGACAGCTGGTGGGGGGGTTTCAGAGGGGCTTTAAGTGAAATGAAAAGGGCATTTTTACTTTGCATCTTAGTTGTATAAAAAAACAAAAAAAACATATGGATATGCGTTACATATATACTGTCAGCTGGAGTTGCCTTAAGAATAATTCCATAGACATTTCATACCAGAATATAAATGAAGCTCCTGTCTCTCACCCCATTCTAAATGTGAATGAGACTTGTACTTTAACCTGAATGCATAGCCTATGGAATGAGTGCTATGAAGCTGAATGATTCTGGAAGGGGGAAGGAGGGTTTAAAAAGCCAGCACTTACTTCAGTGTAATGTTTCGGCATTGCAGTAGATTCATAGGTAAGTACTAGGCTAGCTGTCCTTGAGGTCCATTTTAAGCCTAGCCAGTTTCTCTTTTTGTATTTGAATTAGCCTATCCCGTTTGGTTAGAAATTGGCCTTGCACCATACAGTGGTCAATAACTAAATTACCCCTAATGAGATTGCATTAAAATGGAGTTTTACATAAGGGGTCTCCAAGAAAACCAGTGGCCTTCCTTGGTATGGGATCTTAATTTTGAGCTGGAGAGGCTAATACTTGCTCCATTTGAACTGGCTAACATGGCTAGCCTGATATTGTTAATGTGGAAAACAGCTTCACTGATTGCTCTGACTTCTAGAAGGGCATCTGAGTTCCAAGCTCTTATGGCGAGTCATCACTATCTCATTTTCCACAGGACTGGATTTCTTTGGGAACTAATCCTACTTTTTATACCTAAAGTGGTATCCATGTTTACTTTAATCCAAACTATCCGTCTCCCTGTTTTCTTTCCTGAATCCAGAATGAGGGAGAAAAGATACATACCTTGGATACTCACAGACAACTAATCCTTCAGATTTTTGGATCAGTTAATTTCCTGTGAAGGTAAGAAGAGGTGGCAACCTTTATCTGAGGGTATTACCTTTTGATATGATGATTTCATTCTTCACCAATGGGTTTGGATCCGATCCTCTGATGAGGCTCATATGCATACACTAGACTTCAGATCCAGCTTGGACTACTCTACCAGAGCCTTGGCTCCATCTATGGCTTTTTGGAAAGGGTTGGATTCTAGAAATAGTAAATTGGTCCCTGTACATGTATTTAGTAAGCACTGTAAGTTTGATTCCTTCTCTAGGTCTAGATTAGGCTGTGCTAGAACCAATTTCTGTTGTTTTTGGACTTGTATCCTTCCACCGCACCCCTCAAAGTTTGTAAGCTGTGGTAATTACCTATATAGCTTACACGTCTAGAAAAGTGATCAGTATGAAGAGCATAGTACAGTTGTGCAAGTAAACTTAACAGTAGACGCTCGAATGATTACTGCTGCAGTAGCTACTCCCTCCTTCCATCCCTCTTGTTTATGTGTTATTGCTAGGGTGTGGACATTTATTTTTTTGTTCCTAGCATTGTCCTTTCAGGTCTTAGCCTTCGTCTATATGAAGGGCTTCACATCCAAACTTGTCTTTTTGACAGTCAGCTTGTGCTGCCTGACAGTGTGGCCATGTGGAAGGTGGCTTGAGGCTTGGGAAGCTGGCCAGCAGTTCTATCCTTGGCAGGACATAACCCATTTAGCTTAGGCTACTGCAGCAGTGATCATTCGAGTATCTGATGTTATGGTAAGTTTACTTGCAGATCTGTATTTTCTCTCTCAGGCTTACAGGTTCAAGATGTTCTCAAATATGACTGCCTTCTAGCTTCCATTCTTCTGTGCACCCGGGGCATTGGAGCAGCCTCTATAATGTTACTGCTTCATGCAAGATACTGTCAGAGAGCTTCACTGAGCACAGTTTTCAGTGGTGTCAGTCTACTCATCTGCTATATTTTCCCTTAAAACTGTCCTCCATTTGCAGAAACCACTTGAAGTGGCGGATTCAGTGCTCCTCTCTCCTGTACTAGAAGAATGCCCGTTTCTTATTCCGCTATCATCAGCCAGAGTTACCACACACAGCACCTGTTTGGTATGGTGGGAGGGATTTACAGAGAGAGAGTAGTCTAAGGAATTTTGTGACACAAAAAGCTGTCCTTAAGTATCAGTATTCCGGTGGTGGTAACAATTGTCCTAGTGTTGCAGGCACTTCAGGAATTCCTTCCCCATTGTGTGACTTCATCCACACAGTATGTCAGTGGTATGGCAAACAACCAAGGAGGAAGACATTCTTACCACTTGTTTCAAATCATGATGATATGGTAATGGATGATTTCTTCACAGCGCTATCTGATAGCAAAGCATATTTGAGACTGGACTATCTTCTTAGTGGAGAGGCTCAACTATTGCATCCTCATGTCTCAGACATGGTCCCTCAATCATATAGTGACAGCTAATATGTTCAGCTGCTGAAGCCAGCCTTGTGATCTTATGCTTATCCACACAGTACAATGAAGCAGCAACTTAGCCCTCCTCTTTCCACCAGAACAGAAATCCAGGGTTGCTCTGATTCATGCTTGGCCACCTGGACTTCTGTACACCATCATCCCTGCTTAAATTAATGACACAATTCTTACAGAAGGCATACTTGTGCAAAGTGAAAGTTGTCCGTATAGCCCCATTCTGGCCCAGATAAATATAGTTCCCAATTCTCTGGTCTTATTTGATGTGACCACCATGGTCGCAAAATGCACAACTGACCTTTTGTCTCACCTGTCTGGCAAACTTCATCCAGACATCACCTCCCTCTGAGTATCCACATGTTTTTTTCCAATTTCAGAGATGACTAGTAATCCAGCCTTTCCTCCAAGAAGAGTTCAAACTCTAACAGCATCTCAAAAGCTGTGTACTAGAAGATGTTTAAAAGTGAATAGAAATGATTCTTAAGGGCTGTTGATCAGGGAGGGATGGGGCTCTTTATCAGCTCCTGCAATTTCTGATGTACCTTTTTGATACATGTGATAGTTACTCTATTATCAAAGTTCAGTGGATTGCTGTCTCCTACATTCTTTCATTCCAGACTAATTCCAACTTCTTAGCCTCTCAAAGATGTGCAAGACTTTTCTAAAGGGCCCTTTTCCCTTTAGGCAAACGTTGAGGAGGAAGACAAAGATCCCATACCACAATAGACTCTTAAATTAGTACTCCAAGCTTTCACTGATTGAGCCTGTCTGTAATTCCTCTTTAAAACATTTCTACTTCTAGTTGTAATTACTTCAGCAAAAAGAAGTACATGTCTTCTGCACAAAACCTTATCTGCTTTTCTGCAGAGATGTATTCTCCCTCAGAACAAATCTTCCATTCCTTTCTAAAGTAGTCTCATACAGCCTTAAGCCCAGCTATTCCATTGCTCATATTCTTTTCCAAGTTATACTAACAATGGGGAATAGCAGCTTCGTACATTTGGATATACATCAACTAAAGTTTTACCTACATAGGACAAAATCAGTAAGGAAACATGACCAACTGTCTTCATTTTCCTGGGCTAAACTAGGATCCATAGTCTCCAGATTCACTACTAGATGGCTATCAGATTGCATGTCCTTCATTTATTGTTGCTGTAACATGCCATTGTCAAGGGCCAAAGTACATTTCACATGAGCCATCTTGACTTCTGTGGCTTACTTCTGGTGTTCTGCTGTAGGTGAGATTTGTACTGTAGAAACATGGTCAGCAGTCCACGTCTTTATCAAACTTTATAAGCTCTATCTCACATAAAGTTCCAGAACTTAATTTGTTTGTACTGTTCTCAGGGGTATCCTGTCATTCCACCACCCAGGAAGAAAGCAGCTGGGAATTCTGTCTCAACCATCAACGTAGAAGTGGGGACAATGCAGGATAAGAAAGTTATGTTCTTACCTTCATAGTAGAACCTTATTGTCCCCCTCCATCTGTGTTGATGGACAGGGACAAGGCTCTATCATAAAGGTAAGAACCTTTTTCATATCTTGTATTGTCCCCCTCTGTCTGCCTTGATGGTAGACAGAGGGAGACGTATATTCTTACCTTCAAGAAGCTTGTTGCGGCTTTTTCATGTTAGTAAAAAAAATATCCACTGGTGGGTGTCACCACATTTGGAACTGTATAGTATTCCTTGCTGTAAAGTCCATGGAGAAAAAGCTGCTTCCGTTTTCAACTTAGTTCACTTCAGCAACCAGTCTTCTATTGTTTCATATGTAAGCAAGCAGGCGGGCATGTGCTTGCTCCTTTTCCCCAAGAGACTTTGTACAACTGGCAGTAAGCTACAGAAAGAATTGCTACTTTCTTAGCAATTCACATCACAGGTGAATTAAACTTGACTGATGCTGTAAGCCACACCATCAGTTCTTTATTGGAAAATGTGTTTTAGGATCCATGCTTAGTTTGGATTTACTGGAATTATTGCACTCGACTGACCCATTTTCTTAATTTGACTGTGTGTAAATCTCCACTTCTCTGCTTTGTCCAGCAGAGCAGGGGGTGGAGGTTCACACCAGATGAGTTCTCCATGCTGTTGCAGGTGAGACTCAACAACTTTAAATGACCACACCTGGGAGGGATGAGGAAAGGAAAGTTGGGTATTGGAAGAAAAATAAGGCAGTTTTCATAATATTCTTAGATGTCAGCAGTATACAGAATATTGGCATTGTACTATCAGTTGCAGTAACCAAGGTAGCATTACCCTGAACACACACACATACACACACACACGCACATGAATGCGTCATGCTGTTACAAGGTGTCAGCAGTTTCACTAACAGAATTTTGGACCTGCAGGTACATTAATAATATCCAAGTACAATCCGTCAATTGTCCAAGAGGTAGTGCTTCAAGAATCCTTTCTGTCTGCATGCAATATTACAGTGGCCTTTCACATTTTTCTTTCCGGTGAAGGGTGCTCTGCTCCAACATTCACTCATCTGATTCTTCCCTTTGCTCATCAGAATGCAAAAAGAGGGATTCTGGAGTGAGAGACAATTCAGTAACAAAATCCACAGGACTTTCTCATAAAAGCAAATTGTATTAGCCCAGAGCTCCAGACTGCATGGGACAGCCTCTAGGTTTCCCCAGAAGCCAGCCAGTTAAGGGCATTTAGCAATGATATCCAGCTTCTTACTGAAAATTTCTCTAGCATCTGTTAAAGGTGACTGGAAACATTTTATTAATTATTTGTGGTGTGTAGAAATACAACCACTTATCTCATTGCATCTTTGTTAAAGGAAGGCAACTTCTCTCTAGTGATAGAATGAACTTGTCTCCAAATGGAGGTGATCAGAAGGTGGAAATAGTCTCTCAACCTATGATATAAGGAAATCAGGTGATTGGTTGAACCACTGTGTGTACTTTCAGAGCTTTTTTCCACAAAACCAAGACCTTTATTACAGAAGAACCAGAACCATCATGGGTAGCTCCTTTACTCTCTTCAGTGACTTTTAGAATACATTTGAAGTAATTTACTATTCTCACTACAACAGCCAACTTGAAGCTGGGAGAATGACATGTCACTGTTGATTCTTGAAAGATGGTGTCTAATTACTATTAATTAACCAAAGCTTACTCTAAACCTTCATTCCAAGCACAAAATGTTGTGGAGCCGTGAACATTTTCTAGGTGACCTTTGCTGACAGTATAACAGTGGCAGTGCAGCTAATCAGAAGGAGCAGAATGAAAATATTTCCTTACAGTAGCCATCTTACCTTTCTAAAGTTCTCATCTCAGAGATTCAGCAGTGGTGTCTTTTCAGGGTATTTTCTAACATGTGTATTACCCTTTTTTTTAGTACTGTTTTCTTGACTGTAAGTTTTATTTGGTTTTGTTTTGTTGCTGCATAGAACATGTTAGGTGTGCAAAACATTCATATGCATCCTGTGTTCCCCAAGTTTTTCTTGCTACTTTGTGCTTCACATCTTGCAAGTATTAGAGTAATTTCATTTGTGTACTGCTTTGTGCTCATTTGCAATTTTCTGCTTTTCTTTTAAGGTCTTTGATCAAATTTGAGGGAATATTTTATGAATGTGGTAGTCTGTTGCCTTTTTTTTTTTACAACAGATTTATTTGGGTGTTTTTAATTTTTCTTAAAAGATATTGAGGTTAGAGAAAAAGCAGGGCAAAATGGGTAAAGTTGTTAAACTCCACAAACTGGAATCATTAAAGGAGGTTGTTAGCGCCCCCAAAAAGTTTAGTATTTCTTACAAGGTAATAATTCACAAACTTGGGGGCCGAGTAATTTTTTAAGATACCAAAATCCCCCCCCCAATTCTGTGGTAGCAGAAGATGATGCCTTAACAGTACCTGTATTGATACCCTTGTGGAGCATGAGGGCTCCTGAGGATTCAGCATTGGATGAGTCTAGTGTCTCGTCTGTTCTTTGTCAGTCCTCTACATCTTCACCTGATTCAGTCCTTGCATTTATTCGACCTTCCTTTAACTACAGAATCTGTGCTAGAAAGTGTTCTAGTATTGTATACAAAACCACAATAAAACACAGAGGCTTTATTTGGTAACCTTGTCAGATCTCTGTAATAGTGTAGTCTTGGAGTTTGTGTATACTGGGTAGTGGAGGGAAACCCTTTATTTGGATGAATGCTATTTGGTTGAAAATTAAAACAATGAAACCAAGTGGTTGGAAGCACATTTTGTTGAATTACAGTTAGCAGAAAACATGCGTTGAAAAGTACTTTTAGATAATATTGCCAGTGTGTTTATTTCTGAGACACAGTCAATGTTCGTGCTTGTTTAACCACAGTTTTTATTATATTTAAGTTAGAGGGTGGGGGAGCACAGAAGGGCCTGTTACCTTACAAAAGTCTGTTTAAGTTACCTTTCATTATGTGATGCTTTCTACTAATTGTAATTCAATAAAATAAAATGAATTTTCAGTCATATGAGTTTATATCTATTACTACTTATGTTTTGAGATCTAACCAAATTCCAGCCTGCCAAATGGTATAACCACACACTGTGTGTTGGGGATGTACCCCCCCCCCCCACACACACACACACAAACAACACGAGTGGTGCAGAAGAGTTCCCTACCTTGCAAAAATTCTTATTTTTGTGGTTTTCCTACCTGCTGACTATTTGCTAATAGATTTAGATGTGATGTTTAGTGGTTTATTGACAGGTCAACCCAGTTGGCTGTTTTAGTTTGGCTAGATCCAGGTTTTTAAATATATTTTGCCTTTCAAGATACTTAGAGAGAATTAATCCTCTCAGTCCCCTGGTTTGCTGCGTAAATCATTCCTTTAAATTATTTGAGTACATTTTTTATACAGTACCTCTTCACCTTAAGAGTTGCCAAAAGACACTGAATTTTACAGATACAAAGTGGACAGTGCCTCCAGTCCATTATACTTTTTGGGATTTTAAAAGCAGGAGGTCTCCTGATGCACAGACCACTGTCTTAGAAGAGCCTGGTAGGCTATATTAAACACCATTGAGTTAGCTATGTGTATACAACACATACACAAGTCGGATCCTTCTACTATTTTATCTGTCAGAATGGAAAAGTTGTGCACCTGGCAAGCTTGAGAAGGTTTCTAAGTCAGTACATAAATATGAGAAAAGGCTTGGATATGTAGTATTGTAACTGACTTTCCTCATAATTTACTTTTGGCAGTACAGACTCATGGGATGCCTCCTGTCTGCACAAGCATAATGGCTGGCCTGCTTTGTAGAGGTTTTCATCCCTCCCCTCTAGATTCAGCAGACACCCTCTCACAGCATAGTATTGTCAGTAGTATAAAGAGCTGTCAACTGGCACAATCATTAGATCTTTCTTGGTACAGTTTGATGAGCTTGTCAGGTACACTAATTGTGTTATCAGTCCTTCAGATCAGCCTGAAACCAGAGTTCTCAGATAAGTTCCCCATTGGGGAGTTTTTCTTATCTTTGTCTGCTGCTTTTTTTTTTTTTTGCCATTTTATTTTGTAGATTGTACATACCAAGGTAAGTGAGTTTCGTAGGTACAGGGAAAAATATAAAAGGGCTTCAAAATGCCCTTTGTAGGGGTCCAGAGCACAAGGTACCCAATTCTTCCCAACATGCCACATTTAAACAAGGCACAGGGTGGAGTATCTCTGGAGATCTTAGGAGGACGAGAGTTTGTTCTCAGTCTCATGACATCTGCATGTTTTATCCCTGACTCCCTGCAGAAAGTTTTTCCAGTGACCAATAGAGAGAAAAATGTCATGTGGCAGATAGTATTACTGCCCAAAAGAGGATTGCTTCATAATGGAACGTGCTGGAAAAATATTATGCAAACCCCCAAAATAAAGGGGAAAAGATTTTGCACACTTTGGATATACACAGGCAGTTGCGATATTATTTGAGCAGAACTAAAAGTTCAGGCAGGCAGTCTCAGCAGTTTGTTTTTTTTTGCTTTGAGTTCTCAGGGCAAGCCTGTGTCAAAAAAAAACTATTTCTAGTGGATTTGCTTTTGCATTGCTTTCTCTGTTATTCATCCATGTCAGGAGAGGTTCCAGCTGGGATTAGGCCTCATTCACTACTGCCTGCTCAACGCTTTTTTTTTTTTTTTGGGCAACTAAAGATATCCCTTGAGGCAGCTACTTGGAGTTCAGTTCAGCATACTTTCTAAGCATTATATCACCTTCCTCTAAACTCTAAATTGGTTTTGCTTTTGCTATTTTTATTTTTAGCATTTTTTTTCTCAGCTCCTGCTTATTTATCCCTTACTCATCCTCTCTGCTTTTTTGTTCTGATTCTCAAGCTGTCAAGGACTGCAGCAATGCGCAGATGAAGAACATATACCATTTTGTAGTAGATCCAAATGTAGATGTTTTTACTGCACATTGCTCTCCCTCCTCCCCCCTCCTGTTAGGGTTGTGTGTGTTAGTTGTGTTGTGTGTGTGTGATTGTAATATATATATATTGTATATATTATGGTGGGTTTTGGTGTGTTGTTTGTTGT
This sequence comes from Protopterus annectens, assembly GCF_019279795.1. Classification (NCBI taxonomy): domain Eukaryota; kingdom Metazoa; phylum Chordata; order Ceratodontiformes; family Protopteridae; genus Protopterus; species Protopterus annectens. The sequence continues at coordinate 773,053,023 of NC_056734.1, forward strand.
TGGGTGTTTGTTGTTCTTTCTTTTGTCTTCCTTTCTTGCTAGGGGGGAAGAAAAGACTGCAAGAAAAGACTGAGATTATTACCCTGACGCCCTGATGTCAGTCTAATCTAATGTGGACGCCCTGATGTCAGTACTTTGATATTCGGGCTACGACCGGAGTACTTTGATATTCAGGGCAGGACTGCAGCAATGTGACTCAGCATCTAACATCTCCATTTGAACCAGCTGTTTCCACCCCGGTAAAAGTCCTTTCATGAAGGCTGTCCTTCTGGTAGCCTTGACATAGGCTACACAGCTTTTAGTTTTATAAATTTTTGTGTATTGATACTTTTTTTTTTTTTGTAAGGGGTACAGTCCTTGCTTCAGAATAACACATGATCTGATATTGTCAATCTTCATTCATTCTTGACTGATGGGTTTGGTTCCGAACCCTCGGAACTGATTTGGCCATTATACAAAGCTCGCACCAGCCAAAAATATCAAGCTAAGTCTGTACCCATACTGCCTCCCTTCCCATTACCTCAGATCTCATTTGCCGTGTACAAAATTGGATGCGTCAGCCATTGCTCTCACCCAAGTGCTCACGTTTCTTTTGCTATTTGTCTATTATTCGACCTTTTACTCCTTTTCTGTGAGATTTACTATTCTCTAGTGCCTTGTTTTTGTGCAAGTGACTCTATTTGAAACTTTTCACCCACCCCCCATATTTACCTCAAGGTATATCTCTCTTACCATTGTTGGTATAGGCTTGTCTGTCCTGCTTACCGTTGGTAATTCTTTGATACCATCGTTGGTATCCTTTTCCCTACCCTTTCTTTTTCTTACCCGTTTGGGTAGTCTTTATATACCATAGTTGGTATATTTGTCTTTCCCCTTTTCTTTACGAATAAGTGTGTGTGTGTGTGTGTGTGGATGTTCTTCATGTTTCACTGTTGCAGTCATCACACTTGGGTTATCTGCCTGCAGGTAGCCCTCAGTCAGCCCGAATACCAGAGTCTTGGAATTTCTGCATTAGATGCTGTCGCTTCTTCCATGACATCAAGTCATCGGGTATAAAACATGCAGCTGACACCATTACATCAGCTTTTCTTACCGCGCGAGAGCCCGAAGCAGATCGCAAGTGCTGGTCGGCTGCTACATGAAATTTTCATTTTTCGAGTTTCAAACCTGAAGTCTTCTAAAGCTAAGTACCCCGTTGGGGATCCTTTTTTCTTTCTCTAACCAATGTCAGAAAAAGTTAACAGTTGTCTTGCCTGTGGAAAGCAGAGATTTTCATTTTTACTGCGTCACTTGTTTAGGCCCAGACCACGACTTAACTCGCTGTTGTTTTTGTGCCTTGTTTAACACCAGAACTATTCACCATTGGGTTATCTTTGTCACTAATTCTTTCGCTCTCGTTCTCCGTATTCTGAAATGGCTTCAATAAGCCATCTGACTACCGATCTGAAAAAATGTAAGGATAAAACAGAGACAGACCGCATAGGTCCAAAACTGCTGATGACACTTCCGTTAAGCTAGTCGCCAGTCCGCCGGTACTCTGGTGCTTTTGCAGCCCCTGATACCCGCTTCTACAGATTCACAGGCCTCTACTGAGACCCATTCGGAGTCCGGTATGCACGAGATGCTTCTTTGATTATGGAACCTGCAGATGTCTCTGCCTTGAATGGGTCCGGAGCCGCTGTGCAGGCACCAGCTTCTGAGGGTGTATTCAGGCATTCCAGTGTTTGCATTAAACCGACTACTTCGGTTCTTACTAAAACTACTGAGTTTCTCAGGCCCAGAGTCTGCACTATGCCTAGAAAACTGACAAGCAAAGCGCATTCTCAAGCTCCTATGCCACCAAAACAAATGCTTAGAATGGCTGAAGACTCTATTACCTTAATTAGGGTAAGCCAGCCTTCCCCCTCTAAAAGACAAAGAATTGATTTTCCTTCTGATTCTACAGACCATGAGTTTGATGACTCTGATCCCTCTGATTACCAGGACATGCCCTTATCTACCTATGAGGATTCAGATGCAGAGGATTCCATTCCCTCTGCCTCCCCTCCAGAGGACTTTTCTTTCGGTGAAACCTTGCATACCTTGATAGCATTTCTACTGGGAATGCCAGGACTACCCACAGTCCTAAAAGAGACTCAGAGAATTTTTAGACTTGCCTCAGCACAGTCCTCTAGCTATATCTCCTGTCCTGGATATTGTAGATGTCCTCATGGAATCCAGTCTTACCCGTGATACTTTACCTCCAACTCCTAGAAAGCCTGACAGGTACTACAGAGTACCTGACTCTCACAAATGTCTCTTTAAAAATCCCACTGCGGATCCAGAGACCATTTCACAGGGACCTAAAGGTATTAAGGCTACTACAGCCAAAAACCCCACCCCTTCGGACAGGGATTCTAGGGCTCTAGACAGATGGGGTAAGAAGGTGTATACCTCTGCAACGCTTGTCATCAGGGCTTTAAATTGCCAGTTTCACATGTTGAAGTACCAGCAGTATATTATGGAACTAATTAAACAAAAAAATGTTGTTAATTCCGGATTGTACAGAATATAAAGATTTACAAGAGTTAATGCATTCTGCAAACCAAGTTAGTAAACATACTTTGCAGTGTGGTTTTGATGCCTTAGAAGCATCTTGCAGGGCTGCTGTTACTGGGTCTGTACTGAGAAGACATGCTTGGCTGAAGGAACAAATCTTGCCAGACCATGTCAAAGCAAAATAGGTAGATGCTCCATTAATGTTTGGCACAAAAGCAGAAGTTCTTAAAAAGATGGGAGGAAAAAGCTAAATCTATGCAAACTGTTAAATATTTCTTAAAGGTACAGCCACCTAGATTCAGTAGGCATTGTCCTTCTAAAAACTGGTCCTTTCCAGTCCCTCCCAGACCTTCTCAGCCCAAACCCAGGGGCAACAGACCACAAAGACAACAGTCTCAGGGTATGCAGCGATCTAAACAATGGAGTGCTCCCACCTCAAAAACAGGGAGTGGTAAGACACCCCCTTATGGAAAAAGTTCACAGTGACTTGTCTATCATCCTTCCCAGCCATGCCCAAGTACTTGCACCCCTAGGAGGAAAACTCGTCCTGCATGCAAAAAACTGGAAGTACATTACCCAGGACCAATGGGTCCTAAACATTGTATCCCAGGGATACAGATTCTACTTCCACTCACTGCCAACCCCAAGCGGGTTGCCAGACCTTCCTCCAAACCAGTGGGCAGAGGCTCAAAAGCAAGTACTTTCTCTTCTCAGTATCAGAGCTATTTAACCTGTTCCAGTAGAGCAAAGGGGACAGGGTTTCTACTCCAGACTGTTCCTGGTGCCCAGAAAAGAGAACTCTTGGCGCCCTATCCTGGATCTGTCCATTCTCAACACCTTCCTGGTGGTACCAAAATTCAAAATGCTTACACTCCAGCAGCTGCTTCCTATGCTAGCCAAGGACTCCTGGCTGGTCACCCTAGACTTAAACGAAGCTTATCTGCACATCCCCATAAGGGAATCTTGCAGGAAATATCTACGTTTCAGGGCAGGCTCTATGCACTATCAGTTCCCTGCACTTCCCTTTGGCTTATCTACTGCACCCAGGGTTTTCACAAAGTGCCTGGTTCCAGCCATTGCATATTGCAGGCAGAGAAATATTCAAATTTACCCATACTTGGGCATTTGCCTGATTCAGGCGGACAGTCAGGAATTGCTACTTCAGCACCTGATGTTTGTAAAGAGACTACTAACTTCCCTGGGGTATACCATCAACGAAAAGAAATCACATCTAGTACCCAGCCAAAAGATTGTATTCCTGGGAGCAAGCTTGAACACAACTTCCCAGATGGCATTCCTGACTCCAGAAAAGCAGGTTTATTTGTCAAATTACTTCAAACTACTAGCCACCAAAACCCAGCTATCTGCAAAACAAATACTGCAAGCCCTAGGGTTCATAGCCTCATGCATTCTATTAATTCCATATGCAAGACTGCAGTGGTACTTAAAAAGTCTCTGGTGTCACATTCTCAGGACCTGGAAAAACTGATTCCTATCATTCCTTGTCTAAGGACTGAGTTCCTTTGGTGGGCAGAGACTTGCAACCACAATGAGGGACTCCCTTTCACTCTACCCTTTGCCACCCAAACCCTGACAACAGATGCATCAGACTATGGATGGGGGCTCACATGGCAGGTAAATGCATTCAAGGCAAATGGAGCCCAGAGTGAAACCAAAGAGAATCCAGCACGTAAGGCAACTGCATGGCTCAAAACCAAAGTCCAACACATCCGAATGAAACACTGAGGAAGGCTGTCAAATTTTTTTAAGCCTAAACCGGTCTGTTTGCCTATGTGCTTTTTATAATAAATAATTGTCAAAGCTCGTCAGTCTGCTGGCTCTTCATTCGGATGAAATGGAGCCCAAGACAAATTCACCTGCATATCAATCAAAAAGAAATGTTAGCTGTACAGAATACACTGACAGCCTTCAAATAGCTTATCCTTCCAGAACAACTCTTGATAAAGACAGACAACACAGTTATGTGGTACATAAACAAGCAGGGGGAAACTCATTCCTACCCACTCTGCAGGTTAGCCATGGCCCTGTGGAACACAGCCTTGAGTAATCAAGTGCACCTGCAAGCTCAATTCCTGCCGGGCAAACAAAATTCACTGGTAGATGACTTAAGCAGAAATCTACTGGGCCCACACGAGTGGAAACTGGAACCCAACTCATTCAAACTTCTAAGCCACAGGTGGGGGGAACCAGAGGTGGACCTCTTTGCTTCCTCTTCAAAACCATCAATTGAGAAAATTTTTCACCAGAAATCCCCACAGCCAGGCATGGAAAGTGGATGTCCTGTCCTTTACATGGGAAAACCTCTCACTCTATACCTTTCCCCTTCTGCCCCTCCTCTCAAAAGTACTACTCAAGATCAAACAGGACAGACCAAGGACAATCCTTATTGCACCAGACTGGCCACGCCAGCACTGGTACCCACTCCTATGCAGTTTGACAGCAGTGCCACCCTGGCACCTACATCAGACCCCCCCCCCTGCTGTCCCAGAAGGAGGGAAAGATTTTGCATCCTCAGCTGCAAACCCTGAACCTTGCAGCCTGGCTTATTCTCTGAATACACCACCAGCAACCCTCAGCAAGCAGGTGCTGTATGTCATACTTGAGGCCAGGAGGCCTAGTACTAGGAAATCTTATTCAGAAAAATGGAAAAGATACTGTTCCTGGAGCCAGTCTCAAGGAACGGACACAGCCATGCCCACCTTACCTCAAATCCTAGATTACCTAGCAGAGCTAATTCACAAAGGCCTATCCTTCTCATCAATTAAGATTCATGCCTCTGCTATCTCAGCTCATTACAATACTGAGCCCACCCCTCTTCTCTCAGCCTCTTATCAAACAGTTCCTGAGAGGAGCTGACAATTTGACCCCCGAGGGGAGCACCCACTCCTGCCTGGGACCTTAACTTTGCACTAGAGAAGCTCATGCTTCCCCCTTTTGAGACTGCTACTACAGCAGAGTTAAAATTCCTCTCTTGGAAAACAGCCTTACTTCTAGCCATCACTTCAGCAAGAAGAGTGTCTGAATTACAGGCTCTTATGGCTGTGGAACCCTTCATTATTTTCATTACAGACAGAGTTTCCCTCAGGATTAACCCATCAATGTTAAGTTGTCAATCTCGCCTTCATTCTTGCTGGATGGGTCCAGAGCCGATTCTGGGCTCCATCTCGGCCTATACTAAAGCTCGAGAGCTAATTTTACCGGCTCGAGGCAACCCTATATCCCATGATGCTAGGCGGTAACTACCCAGATCTCGTTTGCCGCTTTCGCTAGCGAGGTGCTCTTTTTACCGGCTCCACAGGTCAGTAAGAAATTTTCTAGTTTTTCTCTCTTAGATTCCCCTTATTTTGTCTAAAAGGCTAGTTTTATCCTTATTACTACCTTTTTCCCCATTTAGTCCCTCTGTTTAATCCCTTATCCCAAGTTATACTCCCCACCCTAGATTAGGCCTTAGGCCCTTCCGTTTTTTTCTCAGTCCCTCCCAGGGATTCTTAGCTGTGTGCGTGGTTTTTACTAATTGTATATCCCTTGTCTGTTTGAGTGTGTGTAGATTCTAACGTTCAGAATTTTGACTTTTTTCAACAGCATAATGTCGAAAGACATGAAGGTCTCAGGCTTCAAGAAGTGTGACTCGTGCTGTCAGAAGATGTCGCTGACAGACAGTCACACTTCTTGTGTTTATTGCCTGGGACCCCTGCACCTACAGGACTCTTGTTCTGTGTGCCATGCATTCAGCCCAAGAGTCCTGCAGGAGCGCAGGAATAAGTTGATTTTGAGGGGCTTATTAAAGCCCGAAGGTTCTCCAGCTAAGTCTTTGCCGGGGAAGCCTTCGAAGCCATCCAAACCGTCGGCTCCATGCTCTAAGCCTTCGGCTGGTGGCTCACCTTCTGCGACACGATCGGCTCCGGCTGGAGCCGATACATCTATATCGCACCTTCCTGCATCGGCTCCGGCTGGAGCCGATGCCTCCAAGACTCAGTCTTCACAGTCGGCTGCGGCTGGAACCGACTTGTCTACGGCTCCATCGGCTCCACCAGTCTCGGTATCCTCCACACGCAAGAGGTCTAGATCTCCATCTCTGGAATCTATTCATTCAGCTCCGAGATCGCCTTTACTCTCGGAGCGGAGCCATCGGAGCCATTCCTCTTGGTCTTCCAGGCTTTAGTACCATGACCTTGAGAGGGTGGTCAGCACTGTTAGTCTCAGGCACTGGCCCAAATGCTTCATAGCCCATCTCATCAGACAGTGGCTACACCCATACAACCTACAATTCCTCCTTTGACTCTACCCCTGAGTTCGGAGCCGGAGCTTCTCGGAGCCGCAACCGTCGTGACATCGGAGCCGATACCTCCCCCTTTGGCTCCTTCGTCTGCTCCGATCTAGGTTCTATGGATAGGTACGGCAAGCGGATGTTCTCGTCAGCGACCTTTGCCATGCGGTCGCTGAATTACTTATGCCACTTCACCCGTCTTCAAAGAGATATTCTCAAAGAACTGGGTGAAGTTCTACAGGATCCATCAGCTGCTGGGTCACCGGAAAAAATCAACTCGCAGCTAGGTACCCTGAATTCCATTGTCAACTCCTCCATGCAGCTTATTTCCTATGCAGCCGATGGAGCGAGTAGGGCCGCAGGCACAGGTGTGGCTTTAAGGCGTCATGCCTGGATGTGGCTTTGCAACTTCACAGACCCCTTCAAGTTGTCCTTCACTAACTCCCCCTTTGATGGTTCAGCGTTGTTTGGACCTCAAGTGAAAGATACTTTGACCAGATGCGAACAAGATGGCAAGACTCTTTCTGCCGTAGGAGTCCGTTTTTCAACCCCATCTAGACCATATCCTAAGGGTCAAAAGGGTGGAAAAATGTGGTTCCGCAAATCACAAGGAGTCACACCTGACGCAAAAGGTCAGTTTCCCCCTAGAGGCAGAGGGGGGAACAACAACAACAGACGCCGTCCAAGAGGCAGAGGGAGTCCGCAGAATCAGGGTAGCAGAGAACCACTTTCTGACAAACCCTTCCAGCATCACCTTCGGAGGCGGTCGGGGGAAGATTATCGCTGTACCTACAAACCTGGCTCTCCCTCACTCAAGACAAATGGGTGCAGTCGATCATATCCGAGGGTTACAAAATCCCCTTTATCCAAACCCCTACTCTACAAAAAGGGTCCCTTCCAGACGTTCCACCAAGTCTAAGGGAACAAGCAGCACTAGAAATATCAAAGCTGCTAATAAAGAGAGCCATCCAGCCAGTCCCAGCAGACCAACTAGGATCGGGAGTCTACTCAAGTTCTTTTTGGTACCAAAAAAAAACAGGGGACTGGTGTCCAATATTGGATCTCAGCAAACTAAACAAGTTTGTAAAAAAAGAACGAGGTTCCAGATGGTCACGCTACAGTCCATTCTACCCCGTCTGGGCAAGGAAATCGGATGTGCTCAGTGGATCTTCAGGATGCATACTATCACATCAAGATACACAGGTGCTCCAGAAGGTTTCTCCGCTTCCGGCTGGGGGTCAGTCACTATCATTTCAGGGCCCTGCCCTTTGGTCTCACTACAGCCCCCCCCGAGTATTCACCAAACGCATGGCAGTGGATGTCCTTCATGGATGCATCTGCAGTCATAACAACTAGGTTGTCCTGTCGTCAGGCAGGCTTTCCTCGCCGGTCCAAAGTCCATCCGTCCGCTCGCTGATGTCATGTCACCCACTTCGACGCCATCTCTGTTGGTGGTGGGTAAAGGCATCACGCCATTTTCCTCAGTTTTCTCTCGTCTTGCAAGCAGAAGTGCCTGGCTGTTAGCAAGTGCGGTCGGTCAGATCCCGAGATTACTACTTCCGAGACTACTACTTACTACTTCTACCCGCTGGGGACTCTTTTTTGCCTCAGCCGATCCTCCCGAAGTCAATAGTCGTTTGTAACTTGTGGGAAACAAAATAATACATAAAAAATACACTCTTACTTTTTGCCTTGTTTGTTTGCACTGTTTGCCTTGAGAGCTGTACTCATCAGCCGTGCCGATTCAACGCAGCCTAACGCTTTAGGCGCCGGAGTTTGCTGAACAGCGACTCGGTTTTTTGTTAAAAGATTTGACCTCAGATTTTGGTCGGATTATGCTCCGCGATCCCAAAGATTAAAACAAGACCGAAACTGGTTAAAAAAGACGGGCGTTTGGCGTGGTTACAACCATGGTTAACGATAACTTCGGTGAAAACTCAGAAAACCTGAAACCGAAAACTCGAAAAAACGATCAAACTATGAGCTGAATCAATGACTACCTCTACCCCACTTGAAACTTATCTTACCTCCCAGAAAGAGACCCAGAGCAGAGCCCCCGAGCTGTGTGTCCTTGATGATTCCCGCAGAGACTCTGATTGATATTACAGACCAGCCAGCCAGTTCTCTTCTCACCATGAAGACTCAGATGCTGAAGAATCCATTCCAGCTGCTTCCACCAGAAGAATTCTCCTTCTCCTTTGGGAACAGCTTACAATGAACAATTCCAATGGCAGGAACAGGATTTCTCAGATTCCAGAAAAGAAGGAGAGACTTTTCCTACACCTACCACAACTTTAGCCTTACCTCCTAGCCCTACCTCCTCTCCTCTGTGGACGATGCATTTGTCTGCACTGCACCAGATTCCTCCAGCCCCCTCCAACAAACCAGATATTTTAGAGGGTTCCAGACAACTCATCACCACTTACAAGGGCTCCACTTGCAGACCCGCCAACCATATCAGGGGCCCCTAAGGGCCTAGCCTCGACCACAGCAAAAACCCTTCTCCTTCTCAAAGGGAAGCCAGGATGAGGGGGAAGGGGGATGGAAAAGGTTACTCTCTCTCTCTACTCTCTAAAATGCTAGTAAAATGATGAGACAAGGTACAGAGAGGTAGCTTGTTCTGTTTATGCAAAGCTATCCTCTGATGACTCTATAGATCTATAATATATAAGAAATGAATAGATTTGAATTTACTTAATATTATACAAGAATACATAAAAAACTGAAGGAACATGTGTTAATGGATAATGTGAAAGCTAAGTAGCCATGACTGGCACAGTGATAAGAAGACATGCTGGTACACAGATGTTACAGGCATGGAAGATGGAAGAAAGGTAAATTGTTACTAAGTGTTGAAGATTTCTTAGCCTTTTTTTGGCTGTGCTTCAACCACCTGTAATGAAGGTGGAAAAGAAACAAAAAGAAAGGCAAAAAACAAAGATTTCTTTCTTTTAGCCCAAAGGGCAGGAATAGGCGTCCCAGAGGCAATCAGTCAGAGGTGCCTACAGGGCAGAGATGGCGACAGGGCAAGTAAATAAACAGAGGCACAGACACAGCCACTGCCACTGCACAGTGACTTACAGACACTGATCTCTACCATAGCCTACCAGGAACAAATAGCAGCACCATTAGGCTGAAAATTAACCTTTAAAAAACTGGCTGCATATCACAAAGACAAGACAAGTGTGGATTCTGCAAACCATAGACCAAGGATACCGGTCACAGCACACTTTTAAGAGTCAAAAGAGGAATGCCAAACCTGCCTCAAAATCAAAAACAGAAGCTCTACAGCAGATAATGCAACTAACAAAGATGAGAAAAGTGGAAATAACAGAACAAAGAAGGCAAAAGGATTCTACCTATTCCTAGACCTAAGGAAAAGAAAAAAAAGCTGAGACCTGTTCTTCAAATCTAAATACATAATACATACATTGTCCCAAAAAAATGCTGACCCATGACAACTTCTTCCCCTGCTGGGGCATGAGTTGGCTGGTAATATTAGATGGTCAGGAGGCATACCTGCACATACCACCCCACCCAATTTGCAGAAGATACCCCCAGATTTGATAAGAGATCAGAGCATTATCAATTCTCAAATTTGCATTTCAGCTTATCGCTCTGCTTACTGTAACAAAAATTTATCCCAGCATAATCGCCACTCACTGCAGACTACAGCCAACCATCATCCATACCTGGATGACTGTCTGCTGCTAGGGACAACAAAACAGAAGCTGACAACAGATTTACAAAGGGTCATTTTACTACAAGCTGAAAGATACATGAAATAGAGCACAAAAGTTGGAGCAAAACACAATATCAAAAAGGACATTTCTACACAGAAGAACAACAGTAAAAAAAATGGGCATTTCTAAAGCAGAAAAAAACAAAGAACTCCCTCTTTACTTCTTGGCACTAACAAAACAGAACAAGCTAACAGCAAGAAAAGTCTCTGCAGTCCTTTGGCTTCATGGCATCCTGCATAATCTTGGTTCCACATGCCAGACTACATGTAACAAAAGACCAGTGGTAAAGAAATATCCCATGCCTACAGGCAATAGCCCTAGAGCAGAAATTCCTAATCCTATGCCTAAAACCCTGTAATCCCATGCCTAAAACAGGAGTTCCTATGGTGGGCACAAGCCTTTCCTTCACCAGAAAGCCTCAACCAGACCATCACGTGCAACCGCCAGACTCACACATGGGTATGCTGGACAAATGCGGGATGGGGCTAGATAAAGGACCAAACAGGGGACAACATCAACTAACCAGCATGCTGGCAGTAACATTGGCAAATAAAAAATTCAGACAGAAGCTCAAAGGTACCTCAAATCCAAACAGACAGACAAACAGACCATTTTGATGATAATCACAGAAGGCACCACAACTCATCCATACCAGTATGAACACAAGACTTTGGACCTTGGAACCTACCTTTCAGAATGACCTATGAGTTATGTGCAGCAGAAGGCGTACCAGGAAAGGAGGATAGTGTTCTTTAATGTTAGAATGAACCACCTCGGAATGCAGACATAGGATGCTAGCACCCGACACCTTCTGGGCCATTCAAAGAAAATCTGAATGCTACAGGGCGACCCATTCTCCCTGGGAATTGGCATCGAAAAAATCTTGCGCTTCCTCTCCCTCCACCCACTTGCCAAAAAGTGGACTCGCTTCCTTTCCACCCAAACTAAAATCAGCACAGCATTCCCACCCTAACGGAGATAGCAAGGCATTGGCAAAATCAAGGAGGAACGCCCAAGATAACCCTGATAGCTCCAAACTGGCCAAGATGACACCCCCGCATTTAGCCTTACTGGGGTCTCAGGATGAATATATTAACACCCTGATTTGCCATTGAACTCCACCCACGGACAAAATACATGCATCCAAACCTACTTTCCCATGTTAACAAACACAGAACATTTGCAAGCCGCATCAAACTTCAGCACTCCCAAAGGGGAAAAGAAATTAGCTCACATAAGGAGCTTGAACCCTGAGGAACTACGACAAATAGAAAGAATTTACCATTTGGAAAAAAGGAAAAGGTCAAAGATGTTCTACCTGAAGACAAAAAAGAAATTCTGGAGTATTTAAGAGAGAAAGGCACAGGCCTTATAGACATTCTTTGATCATACTGCATTTTCATAAGCTCCGGCAGAGATTCTATTCCAAGATCTCTCCTATCATCCTCCTGGGATCAGTCTTCAGCAGGCTTCAGCTTTGAAAAGCCTTCTCAACCACCATTTTCAGCACCTTTGAACCTCAGGGGACTGGAGAAGTGCACACTGTGACCTTGAAAACCAGCAGCAAGCAAATGCCAGCTCTGCAGCATCAGAAGGGAACCTTGAACTCCAGCAGCAACAGCCAGTGCACAGCAGGTTTGCTTCCTTCAGGATAGAAAGGGTACACAAACTTCCTAATCACTCATGCCCTGAAGGTGTCCATGTGTCTTAAATTCAGGCCTTCCTGCTACCTTCCTAATCCCAGATCTAAGATGGAGAAAGAAGTGCCACCAACTACCTTTTACCCCACCCACAAAACACCAGAGTGACAGTACAAAAGTGGATACATAGACAGCTACCCTACTACCTGACATGACAAAAGGAGAAAACTGACCAGCTGTTTCAGAACAAAAGGCTTAGAAATGGACAGAAAAGCAAGAACAAAAGGAACAGGAAAAAATGGATAGAAGAACGCAGCGATTCTCAGGAAGGAAGATCAAAGCAACTACCAAACTCAGAATCTACGGGGTATCAGCCAATTCCATTATGCATTACTGCTCACACAGCCCTTGCATGGAGAGGCAAAACATTACATATTGAGGCGGCTACTTGACCAGGCGAAATAAGCATTTACCTGCTTAGGAGTAGATCCTATTCATTATCCATTATCCCTCTTGCCAGTTGCTACTGTTGTACTGCTTGCCAAACACTATAATTCACTCTAATCTAGGACATGGTAAGGGCTTATTCTTGCCAGTATTCCAATTATCTGATCTTGACTGCAGATGCATCTATTCTCTACCTAGTACCATTTTGTGTGCCAGTATTGTGTAGGTTAGCAGGACTGGAGATTCTCTTCAGAATAGTATAGTTTCCTCCTTCCCCCTCTGTGTGTTGTCCTAACCCTACCTCCTAGCTCCTAGAGTCATTATTACCCTCCTAATTGTGTATTTATGGCAAGCTAGTGTATTTACTTATTTTTTTGTTGGATCTATTGTCATTTTGGAAACATTTGCATTTGCGGTTCGAACTTTCTTCCAAGATTTTAACTGGCATCTGGGGCAAGAAAAGCTGAGGAATGGCGCAGGCTGCATCCTTTATACCCAGGAGGGCACAGAAATGGGCCCGGGTGAAACACGACTACGGCTCATCTCAGAAGTCAGGGGTTCCACGTTTTTCCATATCTAGACGACTGGCTCCTTACTGCCACCACCAGGCATCAGCTTCTTCTGGCCAGAGATTATACCATCCAAACTTGCAAAGGGCTAGGTATCTCAATAAATTTCGAAAAGTCTGCCTTGTCGCCTTGTCAGTCTATTACCCTCATAGGCGCCACCTTGGACACCGTACAGCTCTCAGCAAAGTTAACAGAGCAGAGGGTCTTAGATATTCAAAATCATGTTCATGTTCTCTTTCAGAGCAACAGAATTCAGGCCAAGTATGTTCTGAAAGTGTTAAGTCTCATGGCGGCAGCCATCACGCTACTTCCCCTTGCCCGCTTTTGCATGCGGCTCCTCCAGTGGATGCTTTTCTCCCAGTGGTCCTTTCAACAGCTTCCTATGACACACAAGATTTTAATCACTGTATCTTGCAAGAAACGTCTGTCTTGGTGGATGGTCTCCCCTCAAGCCCTTCAAGGCAGACCATTTATTCCCCCCCCCCCCGGTCGCCACGGTCACATCGGACGCCTCCCTGATTGGGTGGGGGAGGCATTTTCAGGGCAAGATAGTCCATGGCACATGGCAACCTTTTGAATGCCACTTGCACATAAACATCCTGGAGATGAGAGCAGTGCTTTTAACATTGCAAGCCCTCCAAGACTCTCTTCCCCTGGGGACTATTGCAATTCAAACGGATAATATGTCCGTAGTGTGGTATATCAACAAACAGGGCGGAACCAAGTACTATCCCCTGTGTCGAGTAGCACTCAGACTTTGGCAATGGGCGATCTCTTCTCAGCGGTTTCTGATAGCAACGCATATCCCCGGGAAGTCCAGCATCATAGCGGACAGGCTGAGCAGAGCTATTCTCATGCCCCACGAGTGGTCTCTCAAGCAATCTGTGACAGAGGAAAGTTTCGGAAGTGGGGGTTTCCTTGCTGCAATCTTTATGCAACACCACAAAACAGCAAGTGCCTCGACTTCTTCACTCTCTTCCCTCTTCTAGGCCATCCCCCCAGAGATGCTCTAGTCCACGATTGGCCTCTGGGACTTCTATACGCCTTTCCCCCCTTCCCATTAATCACACAGATAATTCAGAAAGCTACCGCCTTGAGAGCCAAGATGATTGTCATTGCCCCTTATTGGCCTCGACAGATATGGTTCCCGTTCCTGCATCATTATCTTTTGGAGCAGCCTTGGCATCTGGATCCAGTGCCAGATCATTTGGCCCATCAGTCAGGGCAGCTGCACCAATCCCTCAACCTCACAGCTTGGTTGCTCCACTTCCGTCCCTAGCCAGGCTTCCCATGATATCAAATTCTGTCCGTGATATTATCGTAGCTTCCCTTAAGTCTTCCACCAGAGGGATCTATGCTAGTAAATGGCAGTGTTTTTCCTTCTGGGCAAGGGCTAGGAATATAGATCCCTTCACTGCTCCAATACACTCCTTTTTAGATTTCCTAGCTGAATTTTTTTATTCAGGATCTTCATCCTCCACAGTAAAAGTTCAGTTAGCAGCCATTTCAAATTTTCACATAGGCCTGTCGGACTCCAGCATCATGTCCCATAAGCTTTGCAAAGCATTCCTCAGAGGTATCTTTTTACTCAAGCCCCCAATCAAAGAACCCCCACCACAGTGGGATTTAAACTTAGTTTTAACATCCTTGATTCTCCCTCCCTTTGAACCTGCGGCTTCCTGTTCTTTGAAGTTACTTTCCTGGAAGACACTCTTCCTAGTCGCCATTACATCTGCTAGGAGAGTATTTGAACTTCATGCCCTTTGCATTCGTCGTCCTTATTTAGTTTTCCACAAAGACAGAGTTTCTCTTAGAACTAACCTGTCTTTTTTTACCCAAGGTGGCTTCCCAGACAAATTTAAATCAATCTATTGATCTTCCAGTTTTCTTCCCTAATCATTCAAACAGGGCGGAGCAAAAACTGCATTGCCTGGACGTTCATAGTCAGCTCCGCTACTATCTGGACAGAACTAAACAAATCAGAAAATGTGATCAACTCTTTTTATCTTATGCAGAAAGTAAAAAGGGCCTTCCGGTATCCAAAGTAACCCTGTCTAGGTGGCTGTCTTCTGTGATTACCTGTATTTATCAACTCAGAGGTAAAGAATTGCCTTCTAGGCCAAGAGCCCTTTCAACCAGAGCGTTGGCTACATCAACAGCCTTTCAAGCTAGATTACCAATAGACACTATCTGTGCGGCAGCCACATGGGCCTCTCCTCATACCTTCATTACACATTACAAATTGGACATGGCCTCCAGAAACAGGGCAAATTTTGGTTCCACCGTTCTCAAGAGTCTGTTCCAATGAGCCACCCAGGATGAAGGTGCTAGAGACGGTCCCATCCAGCAAGAATGAAAGCGAGATTGACAACTTAACATTGAGAAGTTATGTACCTACCATAACGTTCCATGTTAGTTGTCTTCTCTCGCCTTCTTTCTGCGTCCACCATCCCCCTAGCCTGGACAGACCGAAAGGATTTCCCCTTCTTCTAAGGGGCCTTACCTTGCACTATTTTAAGCCCAAACAAGTTGCCCTGGGGTAGCTACTGCTTCAGATAGTGACATTTGGGGAGTTTCTCCTTTCTCCTTCTCCCCCTGAGTTGGGAGACTAAATTGGCTATTTTTTTTCAGCTACCAAACGAGATCTGGGTAGTTACCGTCTAACATCATGGGATATAGGGTTGCCTCGAGCCGGTAAAATTAGTTCTCGAGCTTTAGTATAGGCCGAGTCGGAGCCGAGGATCGGCTCCAGATCCATCCAGCAAGAAAGAAGGCGAGAGAAGACAACTAACATGGAATGTTATGGTAGGTACAGAACTTCTCATTTATGCCCAAGGTGGTATCCAGTGTGGCTTTAAACCAATTCATCCATTTACCAACCTTTTTCCTTAATGCTCAGAATAAAGGGGAAAGGATCTTGCACTCCTTGGACTTGCGCAGGCAGCTCAGGTCCTACCTTGACAGGACTAAGCCTTTCAGAAAAACTGACCAGCTGCTAGTCAGCTTTGCTACAGGGGCAGAAGAGGGCAAGGCCATTTCAAAGCAAACAATTTCCAAATGGATTGCACACTGCATCCATTTCTGCTACAAACACCATGGAAAACCTATCCCACAGGGGATCAAAACTCATTCCACTAGGTCTACCTCAACCTCTACAGCATTTCTCAGGGGAGTCCCTACCAGGGACATCCTAGAAGCTGCAACCTGGAGTTCTGTACACACCTTCACCAAGCATTACCACTTACCTGTCTTTTCTAAATCCAGAGCTGGATTTTGCCACAGCAGTCTTGCAAGGCCTGCTAGCCAGCCCTAATACTTCTTGACTACCTCCACTCTTCCTCAGCTTTGGGAATCGGGCCAAGTGTGATGACTGCAACAGTGAAACATGAAGAACATAGTACAGTTGTGTACACTTACCATAAATGTAAATGTTCAAGTGTGTTTACTGTTGCAGTCCTGGTTACCCTCCCTCCAGCCCCCTGACTTCTCTATGCTTTCTACCTTTGCTCTTTTTGGCCATATCTTATGGCTATGGTATTTACTTTTTACTGGAGGTGTTCCACACCATGTAATTGCTTCCTATTTTGGGGACTCCTGACATCTGGGGCAAGAAAAACTGATGTAATGGTGTCAGCTGCATGTTTTATACCCCTGATGACATGACGTTATGGAAAAAGCGACAGCATCCGAAGCAGAAATTCCAAGTCTCTAGTATTCGGGCCTACTGAGGGCTACCTGCAGGCAGATAACCCAAGTGTGATGACTGCAACAGTGAATACACTCGAACATCTACATTTATGGTAAGTGTACACAACTGTACTTTGTGCCTTGTACTTAACTAGATAACATGGCAGAAAAGCAGAAAAGAACCTCCAGGTTTCAGCAATGTAAAGACTGTGGCAGAAAGATGCTTAATTAGGATGGGCATCTTTCCTGCGTCTATTGTTTGGGTGTCCCTCATCTGGAAATTCAACCTCCATGTGAACTCTTTAATGGCTTTAGTGCTCAAACTCTTGCAGAGAGATGTAATAAATTGATTCTTAAGGGCTTGTTGAAATGTCCTTGATGGTGAAGCTTTTTCTGAACCGGAGACTTCAAAATCTCCTAAAACTGACTCTAATAAACGGAGCCATTCAGTGCAGTCTTCCCCCAAGGTAGGTACATGACTCCAAGACTCAAAAATCTCCTGCTCGGACACCTTCTTCAGAACTAAAAAAGTTTCAAAGATATCATTGCCTTCTGCTCCAGCACCAAAACCAACAAAATCTACTATGGTGCCATCTACTATAGAAATTATCCAGAAATCTTCGGTACCGACCATGACTTCGGTGTCGACTACCTCTCCAGCACCGATAGTTGTTACTTCCACTATTTTGATTCCACCTTCACATTCTATCCAACAGTGTATGGTACCAAGGGTCGTAATTGTAAGTACCCCCAAGACTTGATAGACCCCTTCTTGGTTCAGCAGCTGAGTCCATTCATTGAAAGACCTGAATCTCCTTTGGGAATGTCAGTCTGTTCCTCCAGGAGCCTGTCTGAAACGGATGTCATTAGATTAGTGGATCAGCTCTTGGCAGGCAGAGGCCTTCCTGCTCCCTCTCAGACCTCCCTCCCAGAGCCGAGACTTACTCTCCCCGGACTCCTATATATATTCCTCCTTCAACCTCTCCTCAGGTCTTGAAGGCCCATTGCTTCGATGCTTCTTGTGCCAGCTACCTCGATACTGACGGTGGATCTCACCTCGGTACCAGAACCTACTCTGTGGTCTTTGCTTCATTGAAACTGTCTCACCCATGGGACTGAGATTTTGCTGCTGGTTCCAGGATCCCTGGATCAGCTTGGATTTTTTCTATGGCTCTTGGTAGCTTGGTAGTTTCAAGTCCTCTCTCAGCTCCTACTGTGGGGGGTGGCTTGTTGGAGCGGGGTGTGACCCTGGTTCTTAAGTTGTCTTTTTTGGTTCCAGGCTTCCATTCCTCTTTGGGCAGGCCTGCCTCTCAGATTATGGAGAGAGCTCTAGCCTCAGCAGGCTCCCAGTTGCTACCATTCAAGCCAGAGTGCTATATTTTTGCTCCCTCTGGTTCGCAGCTGCTACAATCTGCTACTTCGGGACAGCAGACACAAGAGCAGCAAGATACCTTAGTGCAGGTTCCACACTCTTCAAAGTCCTCCTCAGATCTTCCCCCTGAGGAGCCACCCTGTAAGAGATCATGCAAGAGAAAGCACTTGGATTCTTTAGAAGTCAGTCACTGAGGATACAGATTACAGTGAAGGGTAAGGGTCCCCACGGTCACCCCTGAAGATATTTCCTTTGGAGAAATCCTGGAAATTTTAAATCAGCAGATTGATTGGAAGCCCTCAAACCCATCCTCCAAGGAATCTGTTTTCTTGCAAGCTTTTCGTGGCCGGCCAAATACTTCTTGGGTGACCTCGCCTGTTGATGAACTAATCAAACTTATAGTACAGGATGCGTGGAAGGCGCCTGACACCATAGAGCCTATTCCCCAGAAACCAGACAAAATAGCCCATGAGGATCAGCCCCATTGGTCTAAGGGTCTAACAGTGGATGCCATGGTGGTGGCAGCGACTACAAAAAAGGAACTCGCCGAAGAGAGTTCAAGTGTACATCCTCCTGAGAGTCCCGGAAGATGGACAGATTTGGGAAGTGGGTCTTTGCTTCGCCTATTCAGTCCTTGAATTTTTTGGCACACTTCACTAGACTCCAAAGGGATCTGATAACTGAGTTTTTGGACACCCTGGCAGGAGTACTGTCCGAGTAGGACCAGGATAAGATTGCCTCCCAGCTTGCCACCCTGGAGTCCATCTCTAATTCGTCTATGCAGCTTATTGTGCAAACAGCCGAAGGGACGTCTAGAGGAACAGGTACAGGCATTGCTGTCAGGGAACACGCTGTGGATGTGCTTATGTGATTTTGCAGACCCCTTTAAGTCTTCCTTTGTCAGTGCTGCGGTTGATGCTACTTCATTGTTTGGCCCCAAAGCTAGAGACACATTAGCCAGGTGTGAAAAGGATGCAAAGACCCTTTCTGCTGTGGGCATATGTTTTTCCACTCCACAACGACCTTACTGTAGGAATCTGAGGAGTGGAAAGATGTGGTTCAAGAAGACCCAAGAGCCTTTACGGGACACATGTGGCGAGTATTCACCCCGGGACAGAGGGGGGAACTCTTCTGGGAGACCCCCCTGCCATGGCAGAGGGGGTCCACGCAACCAGGGTTACAGAGATTCCATTTCTGGACAATTCTACTAGAGCTCCTGAGCGGCAGCCGGATTGTTTACCTCTGGAAGCAGTCCGGGGAAGATTTTTCTCTGCACCACTCAGCCTGGCTCACAGTAACAGTCGATTCCTGGGTATAGACAATAATCACTAGAGGTTTACCACATTTCCTTCAATCTTTTCCCCAACCCACAAAGGTGAATCCCCAGTGTTCCACCCAATCAGAGGGATATATATATAGCAGCACTAGAAAGTCAAAAGCTTCTTCAAAAAAGAGTTATCCAAGCAGTCTCACCAGACCAGATAGGATCCGGATTTTACTCAAGATTCTTTTTAATGCCAAAAAAGACAGGGAACTGGAGGCCAATCTTGGATCTCAGCATATTGAGCAAATTTGTACAACAGACAAAATTCCAGATGGTCATGGTTCAGTCTATCTGTCCATTTCTAGAGAAGGATGATTGGATGTACAGTATAGGTCTTCCGGACGTGTGTTACCACATAAAGATGGGCAAACACTCCAGAAGATATCTCCGCTTCTGGCTAGGAGCCAGTCATTACCAATTTCGAGCACTTCCCTTTGGTCTCACCACAGCACTCAGGGTGTTCAAATGCATGGCAGTTGTAGCAGCTCATTTAAGGTACAGGGATTCCGTGTGTTTCCACATCTAGATGACTGGTTCTTAATACCGCCCCCCCCAGGCATCTGCTGCTTTGCGCCACAGACTGTATTCTACACTTTGCCAAATTCTTAGGCATTTTCAGCAAAGGAAAATCACTACTGTCTCCCACACAGGACTTGGAATTCATCGGAGCAAAACTAAATACAAAATACTGAGTAGTCTCCCTTCCTCATCACAGGTTATTGCAACTTCGTGATTCTCTCCCAAGGCAAAGTTCCTGCCCATCTGGCACCACAGCTTCTTGGATCCATGGCAAAAATAATAAGTCCCCCTGGCGAGGTACCACATGAGGCTACTTCAGTGGCTCCTAGAGTCACAATGGTCATTTCTAACTCACTCCATGTCTCATTCAATCATAATAAATCGCTGCAAGAAAGATTTATCTTTGTGGATGAAGCCAGAAGAGGATTTATGGAGTCATCCCTTCTCCCCCTCTCAGCCCAAGGCCGTAGTGACCATGGACGCTTCCGTAATAGGTGGAGGTGGGCATTTTCAGGGAAAGACCGTCCGAGGCACTTGGTCCCCATAGGAGGCCAATCTGCACATCAGTGTCCTGGAACTGAGGACAGTGCTTTTAGCGTTGCAAGCATTCCAGTAATACCCTTCCATCCAGGATGATTGGTATCCAGTCACACATGTCAGTAAGCTGGTACATCAACAAATGGGGGGAACCAGATCCTACACACTTTGTCGAGAAGCCCTAAGATTTTGGCAATGGGCAATCGCCTCCAACTGCTTTCTAATAGCAACGCATACTCCAGGAAATTCCAACGTGATTGTGGACAAACTAAGTAGGTGTGTCCTTCTACCTCACAAGTGGTCTCAAAAAATTTTCATCGATGGGGTCAGCCTTGCTGTGACCTGTTCGCCTCTCCCACAAACCACAAATTCAGTAGCTACTTTGCACTAGTCCCCCCTTGCAGGGAGTCCCCGAGAGATGCAATTTTTCAAGATTGGCCCCCGGGACATCTGTATGCCTTTTCACCAATTCCTTTAATTTCCCCAGTTTCTGAGGAAAGCCCAACAGTTGAGAAGCAAAGTGATTCTCATTGCACCTTACTGGCCCCATCAAGTCTGGTTTCCCTTTCTCTGGCCTCACCTGGTTCACCGCCCATGGACTCTGGATCCAACTCCGGACCTGTTATCTCACCCTCAGGGCTTGGTGCATCCCAACCCTCAACATCTCAAGCTGACGGCTTGGTTTCTTCACTTCCAGTAATTGCCAGGCAAAACAATTTGTCATCCGCAGTGCAAAAGATACTTCTGGTTTATCATAAACCGTCCACCAGAAAACTTTACCTTAACAAATGGAAAAGATTCTCTATTTGGTCGGATACAAATGGCTTCGATCCTTTCTTGGCTCCAGTCGAAAAGGTCCTGGAATATTTAGCCACCTTATTTCATTTCATGCCTCAACTTTTACCGTTATAGGTTATTTAGCTGCCATTTCGAATTTCCATAACTGTTTTGATGATCATTCATTGATGTCTCACCATCTTTGCAAAATTTTTCTTAAGGGTGCTCAACATTTGAAGCCACCTTTCAAAGCTCCAGTAGCGCCTTGGGATTTGACCTTAGTCTTGCAGTGCTTAGTTCATCAGCCTTTTGAGCCAGCAGCCAACTGTGACCTCAAGTTTTTATCTTGGAAGTCCCTCTTCCTAGTAGCTGTCATGTCTGCTAGGAGAATTTCAGAATTACAGGCAGTATGTGAGAAGCATCCATACATCATCTTCCACAAAGAAAGAGTATCACCAAAACCAATCCCTCCTTCCTTCCTAAAATGGTGTCAGAGTCTAGTGTCCACCAGACCATAGACTTACTGGTTTTCTTTCCAAATTTTTCAAAGAAAGGAGCGTACTGCTGCTTGTACATGTTAGATGTCCACGGGCAGTTACATTTTTACTTAGTCTGATTTTTTAGAGGCCTTTGTTCTAACTATTTCTATCCTTTTCAGGTACCAGATTGGGCAAACCTGTTTCAAATGTTACCTTATTGAAATGGTTAAGAGACTGCATTACTTTTATATACAATCAGAATAAACTCAAACTACCAACAAAATTTAGAGCTCATTCAACAAGATTCCACTTAAGCGGTCTTCCATTCCAGAGCTTCTATGGAAGACATATGCATAGCTGCAACTTGGGCTACCCCTTATACCTTCATCAGTCATTACAAATTGGACATAGTCTCCAGGGGAAGAGCATCCTCTGGCTCTGTGGTGCTCAAGAATATCCATCCTTGGGGATCTAAAGTAGCTGGGGACTGTGTCCTGTCATTCACGAATAAATGAAGGTTGACATCATCAGATAAAGAAGCTATGTTCTTACCATAATGTTCCATCTGTGTTATCGATCTTCATTTAGTCTCAACATCCCACCCTCCTGCCCCCTCCTAG
This sequence comes from Protopterus annectens, assembly GCF_019279795.1. Lineage (NCBI taxonomy): Eukaryota > Metazoa > Chordata > Ceratodontiformes > Protopteridae > Protopterus > Protopterus annectens. Next base: position 773,075,563 of record NC_056734.1, read on the forward strand.
AGACTCCTGGAGGTTCGGAACTAGTCCTGGGGTTGTTATATGGTTGTTGCTTAGACAGTGTGTCCATATTTTCTTCATGGTAGGCAAACTCGATCTGAGGTAATGGGAAGAGAGGCAGTATGGGTAGAGCCTTACCTCGAGAGTTTTGGCTGGCGCGAGCTTCGGATAACGGCCGATGCGGTTCTGAAGGTTCGGAACCGAACCCATCAGTCAAGAATGAATGAAGATCAACACAAATGGAATGTTATGGTAAGAACATAACATGTTCTTTGTGTTTCACTGTTGCAGTCATCACATTTGGGTTATCTGCCTGCAGGTAGCCCTCAGCCGGCCTAAATACCAGTGTCTTGGGATTTCTGCATTGGATGCTGTTGCTTCTTCCATGATGTCAGGTCATCAGGGATATAAAACATGTAGCCGACACCATTACATCAGTCTTTCTTGCCGTCCAGTGCCCGACGCAGAAGCAGTTCGCAAGTGCCGGTCGGCTGACTCCTGAAGTTTTCGTTTTCGAGTTTCAAACCTGAAGCCTTCTAAAAGATAAGTACCCCATTGGGGATCCTTTTTTCTTGCTCTAACCGATGTCAGAAAAAATTAATAATTGTCTTGCCTGTGGAAAGCAAATACCTCATAGAGATTTTCATTCTTACTGCGTCACCTGTCTAGGCCCAGACCACGATGTTCCATGCTGTCTGTTTTGTGCTTTGTTTAACACCAGTATTATTCATTGGACAATTTTTGTAGCTAAATTCTTTCGCTCTCGATCTCCGTACTCCGAAATGGCTTCGATAAGCCATCCGACTACTGATCTTCCGAAAAAACATAAGGATAAAGACAGACAGACCACATAGGTCCAAAACTGCTGACGTTGCTACCGTTAAGCTAGTCGCCAGTCCGCCAGTAATCAGTGAGACTCTTTCGCAGCCCCTGATACCCACTTCTGCAGATTCGCAGGCCTCTACTGAGACCCATTTGGAGTCTGGTATACCATGAGATGCTTCTTTATCTATGGAACCTGCAGATGTCTCTACCTTGGATAGAGCCGCAGCCACTGTGCAGGCACCGGCATCTGAGGGTGTAGTCAGGTCTTCCGATTTTCATGTTAAACAGACGACTTTGTTTCAAGCCAAAAATACCAAATTTCTCAGGCCTAAAGTGTGTACTACGCCTAGGAAACAGATGACCAAAGCGCAGTCTCATGCCCACAAAAACAAATGATTAGAATGGCTGAAGACCTTATTACCTTAATTAGGGGAAGCCAGCCTTCCCCCTCAGAGAGACCTAGAAGTGATTTTCTTTCTGATTCTTCTGATTAGGAATCTGATATCTCTGTTCTTTCTGACTACCAGGACATTCCCTTATCCACCTATGAGAATTCTGATGCAGAGGATTCCATTCCCTCTGCTTCCCCTCCAGAAGATTTTTCTTTTGGTGAAACCCTGCATACCCTTAGAGAGCATTTCCGCTGGGAGAGCCAGGAATGCTGTCAGTCCAAAAAGAGACTCAGGGAATTTTTAAACCTGCTTCAGCACAGACCTCTAGCTATCCCTCCTGTTCTGGAGATTGTAGATGTTTTCTTGGAATCCAGCCTTACCCCGGATACTTTGCCACCAGTCCCCAGGAAACCTGACAGGTACTATAGAGTACCTGACTCTCGCAAATTCCTTTTCAAGAATCCTACTGCGGATCCAGAGACCATTTCCCAAGGACCTAAAGGCATTAAGGCTACTACTGCCACAAATCCTACCCCTTCGGACAGGGATTCTAGGGCTTTAGACAAATGGGGTAAGAAGGTTTACACATCTGCTACTCTGGCCATTAGGGCTTTAAATTGGCAGTTTCATATGTTAAAGTATCAGCAGCATATCATGGAACTAATTAAACAGAAAATAATGTTGATTCCTGACTATACAGAACAAAAAGATTTGCAAGATTTAATTCATTCTGCTAACCAAGTTGGTAAACATAATTTGCAGTGTGTGTTTAATGCCTTAGAAGCATCTTGCAGGGCTGCTGTTACTGGGTCTGTTCTTAGAAAGCATGCTTGGCTTAAGGAACAAAACTTGCCAGATCATGTCAAAGCAAAATTACTGGAGGCACCCTTAAACCAAGAGCGCCTATTTGGCAGTAAAGCAGTAGTAGTCCTCAGAAGGATGGAGGAGAAAGCTAAATCTATGCAAACTGTTAGAGTTCTTACAAGTACAGCCATCTAGATTCAGTAGGCATTGGCCTTCGAAGAACTGGTCCTTTCCAGTCCCTTCCAGGCATTCTCAGTCCAAACCCAGGGGCAGCAGACCACCAAGACTTCAGTCTCTGGTTATACACAGAGCTAAGCAGTGGGGTGCTCCCACGTCCAAAACAGGGAGTAGTAAACCACCACCCTATGGTAAAATTGCACAATGACTTATCCTTAACTCTTCCAAGCCTTGCCCAGGTACTTGCACCTTTAGGAGGAAAACTTGCCCCGCATGCAAAAAACTGGGAATAAATTACCCAAGACAAATGGGCTTTAAACATTGTTTCCCTAGGATACAGATTCCACTTCCACTCACCCCCAAACCAGTGGGCTGAAGCCCAAAAGTAAGTACTTTCTCTCCTTAGTATCAAGGCTATTCAGCCTGTCCCAGTAGAACAAAGGGGACAAGGCTTTTATTCCAGACTGTTTCTGGTTCCCAGAAAAGAACTCCTGGCGTCCTCTCCTGGATCTGTCTATTCTCAACACTTTTCTGGTGGTTCCAAAATTCAAAATGCTAACTCTCCAACAGCTTCTTCCTATGCTAGCCAAGGATTCCTGGCTTGCAACCCTAGACTTAAAAGAAGCTTATCTGCACATCCCCATAAGGAAATCTTGCAGGAAATACCTACGCTTCAGAGCAGGCTCTGTGCACTATCAGTTCGCTGCACTTCCCTTTGGCTTATGTACTGCGCCCAGGGTATTCACAAAATGCCTAGCTCCAGCCATTGCATTTTGCAGACAGAGAAGTATTCAGATTTATCTGTACTTGGACGATTGCCTGATTCAGGCAGAAAGTCAGGACTTGTTATTACAGCACCTGGTATTTGTAAAGAGACTTCTAACTTCACTGGGGTATACCATCAAAGAAAAGAAATCACAGCTAGTACCCTGCCAACAGATTGTATTCCTGGGAGCAAGCTTGAACAAAACTTCCTAGATGGCATTCCTCACGCCAGAGAAACAAATTTATTTAACAAACTACTTCAATCTACTGGCCACCAAAATCCAGCCATCTGCAAGAAAAATACTGCAAGCCCTGGGGTTCATGGCCTCTTGCATTCCGTTAATTCCATATGCAAGACTGCATATGAGGAAACTTCAATGGTACCTAAAAAGTCTATGGTGTCAACATTCTTAGGACCTGGAAACTATGATTCCTGTCATTCCTTACCTAAGGACAGAGTTCCTTTGGTGGGCAGAGGCCTGCAACCACAACAAAGGACTCTCACTCTACCCACTGCCGCCCAAACCATAACAACAGATGCATCAGACTATGCATGGGGGGCTCACATGGCAGGGCAGTGCATTCAAGGCAAATGGAACCTAAAGCAGATGCATCTGCATATCAATCAAAAAGAAATGTTAGCTGTACAGAATGCTCTGACAGCCTTCCAGGACAACTATTGGTAAAGACAGACAACACCACAGTTATGTGGTACATAAGCAGGGGGGGGACACATTCCTACCCACTCTGCAGGCTAGCCATGGCTCTGTGGAACACAGGCTTGAGCAGCCAAGTGCACCTACAAGCTCAGTTCCTGCCAGGCAAACTAAATTCACTGGCAGATGACTTAAGCAGAAATCTCATGGACCCACACAAGTGGAAACTGGAACCCAAAATATTCAAGCTTTTGAGGAACAGGTGGGGGATACCAGAGGTGAACCCGCTTGCTTTCCCTCAGAACTATCAATTGAACAAATACTGCACCAGAACTCCCCACAGCCAAGCTTGGAAAGCGTATGCCCTGTTCTTTACTTGGGAAAGCCTCTCAGTCTATGCCTTTCCCCCTTTACCTCTCCTCTCGAAGGTTCTACTAAAGATCAAGCAGGATAAGCCAAGGACAATCCTGGTTGCACCAGACTGGCCACGCCAGCACTGGTACCCACTTTTGCACAGTCTGACAGTGCTACAACCATGGCACCTGCCTCAGACTCCCTCCCTGCTGTCTCAGCAGGAAGGCCAGATTCTGTACCCTCAGCTACAGACCCTGAACCTTGCAGCCTGGCAAATTCCCTGAACTCATCACCAGCAACCATCAGTAAGCAGGTGCTGGATGTCATTCTTGAGGCATGGAGGCCTAATACTAGAAAATTCTATTCAGAAAAGTGGAAAAGATACTGTTCTTGGACCCAGTCTCGGGGGATGGACACAACTGTGCCCAGCTTACCTCGTATACTAGACTACTTAACAGAAATGCTCCATAAGGGCCTATCCTTCTCTTCAATTAAGATTAATGCCTCTGCCATCTCAGCGCATTATAATACTGAGCCACCCCTCTTCTCTCATCCTCTGGTAAAACAGTTCCTTAGAAGAGCCAAAAATGTAAGACCCCCCCCCCCCCGGAGAGCTCCCACTCCAGCTTGGGACCTTAACTTTGTATTTGAAAAACTCACACTGCCATCCTTTGAACCAGCTGCTACAGCAGACTTAAAATTCCTCTCATGGAAAACAGCTTTACTTCTAGCCATCACTTCAGCAAGAAGAGTGTCTTAACTGCAGGTCCTTATGGCAGTGGAACCCTTCATTATCTTCCATGCAGACAGGGTTTCCCCTCAGGACTAACCCATCCTTTATGCCCAAGGTGGCGTCTAGTGTGGCTTTAAACCAGTCCATTCATTCGCCAACTTTTTTCCATAATCCTCAGAGTAAAGGAGAAAGGATACTGCATTCCATGGATGTGCACAGGCAGCTTAGATTCTATCGGGACAGGACTTATGCCTCTCAGAAAATCAGACCAGTTGCTAGTCAGCTTTGGTGCAGGGGCAGAGGGCAAGGCCATTTCAAAGCAAACCATTTGTAAATGAATATTACACTGCATCCATTTTGCTACAAACATCATGGAAAACCTACCCCACAGGGGATAAGAACACATTCCACTAGGGCTTACATCTACTTCTTCTGCATTTCTCAGGGGAGTCCCTACCAGGGACATCCTGGAATCTGCAACCTGGAGCTCTGTATACACTTTCACCAAGCATTACCACTTGCCTATCTTTTCTAAATCCAGAGCTGGATTTGCCACAGCAGTCTTACAGGGCCTGATTGCCAGCCCTAAGGCCTATTAACTACCTCCACTCTTCCTTAGCTTTGAGAATCAACCCAAATGTGATGACTGCAACAGTGAAACACGAAGAAAATAGCACAGTTGTGTACACTTGCCATAAATGTAGATGTCTGAGTGTATTCACTGTTGCAGTCCTGGTTACCCTCCCTCCAGCCCCCTGATTTTTCTTTGCTTTTACCTAGCCTTTTTGGTTTGGCATATCTTATACCATGTGTATTTGCTTTTTGCTGGGGGTGTTCCACACCGTATAATTGCTTCCTATTTTGGGGGCACCTGACATCTGGGGCAAGAAAAACTGTTGCAATGGCGTCGGCTGCATGTTTTATACCTCTGATGACCTGACATCATGGAAGAAGCAACAGCATCCGACACAGAAATCCCAAGACTCTGGTATTCAGGCTGGCTGAGGGCTACCTGCAGGCAGATAACCCAAATGTGATGACTGTAACAATGAATACACTCTATAACATCTATATTTATGGTAAGTGTACACAGCTGTACTTTCTTTTTATGCCTAAGGTGGTGGGCAAAGCTTATTGTGAAGGACTTCCTACCAGCCAGTGCTTTTCGTCCCGCTTTGAAGGAAAGGTCGGATAAGGGTCACTGACACGCCAAGTCTTCAAAAGGGGACCATAAGAGGTCTGCTTCTGTCTCTCTTCCTGGTCCTCCTCCTGGCCTGCCAGACCTTCAGGTTCCTTGGCTGCCTCAGCACTAGCATCAGCTTAGACACCTTGGTGCCAATCACCCTTGGTCAGTGCTTAGGGTAAAGCTCACTCTCTAGCATCCAGGGTGCACAGGCCCTTCTTGAAAAAAAGGGGATCCTTTAGGTCATGTAGCTTCTCTATTTTCAGAGTTTTTGCTGGAGCCCCCTGCTAGGTCTGAGTTTCTCTGGCTCAACAACGACCAGTGTGTCCTTCTCCACTCAAATGAACCCCTAAGCCCCTGTTGGTGGCTGATGAATTCCTTTTTGCAAGTGCAGATGTAATTAGGCATTATTCCTTTGGGTATGGGCTCTCTGTTCAAAATCTCAGCTCAGTCATCTTGGCTTTCTCTGTCGGGCCCAGACATTGCCACCCTCAGGGTCAGATCCAAAGTCATGTCTGCTTTCAGCTCTGACCCCCATCTTGGACCTGAGTGGATGTCTGAGCAGATGTGTCAAGGTAGGCATCTCGTGGTTGGCTTCAACTATCCTGGTTCCTAGTTCATCCCTCCCACTTGGGGCATCTGCTCTCAAAGACTTGGCCCCAGTCTTGGTGGCAGGGCATAGCTTCCCCCAGGTTCTGGTTTCTCTGGATCCTGGAACTGTCTATTCCAGGTGGCCAGCTTCTGCCTTCAATGTTGTGGAGAGGATGTTCTGTGGTAAGAGGGTGTTTATCTTCAGTCCACCCCCCTTGCTGGGTCCTCTACCACTTCCCTTCCAGATTCTCCAGAGCAGGAAGTGTCCAGCAAGAAGCGGTGCATGAAGCAGCACTTGTCTTCCCCCAAGGAGTCCCTCACTGAGGATTCTGACCTTGAGGAAGGAGAGTGGTCCCTTAAGTTCCAGCAAGATGACCCCTTTTGACAATATTTTGGTGCTTCTTGGCCAGTGTGAGGCTGGACCACCGAAGCCTCTTCTTCCAAGTAGTCAGTATTTCTGTAGACTTTTGGCATGAGCCCATCCATGCCCTCAGTGGTTCCCTTACAGATGCATTTATTGATCTGATGTCTCAGGGGTGTGGAAAGAACCTAATATGATGAAACCAATCCCTAAGAAGCCAGATTAAATTATCGCTTCACGCCGCATGGATTGGACTCACTGGAGTAATGGTCCAGTCAAGGATCCAATCATGGTGGCAGCCACCATAAAGAGCATTTCAGAGGAGAGTTCCTCAGTCCATCCTCCAGATAGAGAATCTCTGGCTTCGCACCATCCATGGAAGCACTCTTATGCCTCAGCAACATTCGCTGTAAGGGCACTGTACTGTTTTTCCCACCCAAAGGATTCAGCATGATTTAGTTGGTAAAGTGTATAGGAATATTAAGACACAGCAATTTCTAGAGGTTCAGAAAACTCTGGAGACTGTCCACTCTGCAGTCTCTTGCCAACAAGTCCATGACGCTCTTCTCCAATGCAGCCGACCTGAGCCACTGACACTAGCATTGCTGTACATTGCCACACTTGGAGGAGGTTGTGCAATTTCGTGGACTCCTTCTAGGCATCCTTTATCAGTACCCCATTCTAGGGCTCCTCTTTATTGAGCTAAAAGATTAAAGACACTGACTAGAAGTGAGCAAGACTGAAAGGCGCTAAGTATTTTTTGCTACCCATCAGCAGTCATCCTCATGGAATCAAAAGGGGGCAAACAACTCTCTTTTTTTTTTTGAAGTATCACCATTCCTTCCTGAGTGCTCCTTCTGAAGGTTCTCCCGGTGGTGCTGGTGGGGTAGTCAAAATGGACACTGCCTTTGGGGCAAGGGTGAGCCACAGAACCAGGGCTTTTCTAGAACATTCTCCAGAAGCCCCTTCCAGTGATCCTGACTGGTTGCCTAATGGTCCTGTCCTGGAGGCAGTCATGGATTGCTTGGCTTCTCACCCAGCAGCATGGGAGTCCATTACCTCAGATGCATGGGTGTTGTCCTATCCAGGGGCTGTACCATTCCAGTTTTAGAAATACCACATTTCAGGCACAAACCTCTCCCAGATGTTCCAGTCAGAGACAGCCAGGCAGCAGTAGAGATTCAGAAACTGCTGGCAAATTGAGTCATCCAAGAAGTCCTGCCAGACCACTGAAGATCTGGGATCTACTCGAGGTTCTTTCTGGTGCCAAAAAGAACAAGGACCTCAGGCTTATGTTGCATTTGAGAAAACTAAATCCTATCATAAGTCAAAATTCTAGATGGTCAAGGTGCAGTCTGGTCCATCTCTGCTGTGGCAGGACAATTAGATGTGCTGAATAGACCCCCAAGGACTCTTGCCATCATATCAAGATAGATGATCCAAGATGTTCCTACGCTTCCATCTAAGAGCTTATTGTCAGTATAGGGCCCTGCCATTTGATCTCACTATCACCGCCCTGGGTATTGACCAATTGCATAGCAGTGGTGGCAGCCTGGCTTTGGTTGCAGGGGTTTAGGTCTTTCCTTACCTGGAGTATTAAGCTCCTCACTGCCCCCAACAAGAACATCTCTAATCTCAGCCAGGGATACCTTAGTCCAGTTGTGCATTATGTGGGGATAACCATCAGTTATCATAATTCTAGCTTGCACCCTATCCAGACACTGTAATTCATAGGCTGCCACTTGGATACCATTTCCCAAATTGCCAAACTCCTAGGTTCTAGAGTAATCTTGGCTATATTCTGCATAAGCACAGGTTAACAAGAAAGGGTGGGGGAGTAGCAATCCTCTTTAAAAGCACCCAATACTCAACCACTTAAACTTATCCACTCCTGCCTTTGACAACACTGAACTTATATTTGCCAAATTAAAAATCATCCTCAAAAAGCACATTAGCAGTTATATTCCACCAGGTAAAAATATCCCCACTATGGAAAATTTACTTCATTGGATCTCCAAGTCCCTCACACAAGAAACACTTTTGATGGGGGGACTTCAATGTTGACTGGCTTGACTGCTCCTCACAAAATCCGTGAATCCACATTAACCTCCATGGGTTTACCCAACTCATCACATCCCGTACAAGGATTGACAAATCTTCCAAACGATATTCACTCCTCAACTGGATTCTGGTTAACAACCCCTCCCTAGCATCTCAAACAGGCCGTCTCCCTGACAGTCTGTGACCATAATCCAGCCTTTCTTAGGACTTCTACTCACCAATCCATTCAGACCACCTTCCACTTAATCAGAAGCAAAAAAAATCTTAACCCAATCAGCTTCATCTCTGCCCTAAATAGTTGTAACTGGGATTCACTAAAACAGCTACCTCTAGAAGACGCAGTAAACTCCTTCAGCATCACCTTCCTAGACATATTAAAGTACCACGCACCCCCTAAAACTAGTAGAATTAAATTCGGTTATGCGCCCTGGCTAACTAAAAAAATGTAGATCCCTACAAGACTAGAGACAAGGCGTGGGAACAATTTCACAAAAACAAAACCAAAATCACAAGACAAACCTACCTAGAACTAGGTAACAAGGCAAAAAAGCTAGTGAGATCAGAGAAAATCAGCTATCACCACAATATCCAGAACAAGTACACAAAGCACACTCAAAAATTCTGGGCCACAGTTAATAACATACTTCATCCAGGTAAATCAGCTACCCCTAACCCAACAGCTAACCGTTCTGAGAGTATAGCAACCCAATTTATCAGATACTTTGTGGAAACTATTCAAGCCCTAGCACTCAGCAACTCTACCCCTACCCCCCCAGCACAGCACCAATTCCCAAAATAACATCCCCCAATTTAGCTTACACCCATTGTCTGTTAAATCCATAAAAAAACTATTTAAAAAGCTGAAACCAACCACCCTAGCCACAGATAACCTTCCAGCTGACTTTCTAAAATTTGCAGCTGAAGCAATAGCCTATCCAATAGCCATACTTATCAAACTGTCATTATCTGAGAGTCATGTACCTATTATCTGGAAAATCTCCCATACTCTATCACTACACAAAGGAGGTAATTCCACAAAACTTACAAATAATCACCCAGTTGCCATCCTATCTACCTTATCCAAGATCAAGATACTTGAAAGAATAGTGCGCACCCAACTAAGGAACTACCTTCTTGCACACAAGCTACTACCACACACCCAGTATAGCTTTTGTCCCTTTCATAGCACCACCACTGCACTAATGTCCTTCACCAGTATAGTTAATCACCATAGAAACAATGGACAGTATGCATCTACTACATTCTTGGACTTATCCAAAGCCTTTGATATGGTCAATCACAATAAACTCATCAATATTCTCTCCACCCTAAACCTTAGTAACTCCCATTTCTCATGGTTCCAAAGCTACCTGGCAGGATGACAGCAAGCCATCCAATAGCAGAACCACCTCTTCCCTCTACTCCCAGTTGCCTTAGGGGTCCATCCTTGGACCTCTGCTTGTCTCTGTATTCACCAACCAGCTCAGCACCTCCACATCACGTGCCCCTAGTACAGTACGCAGACAACTATATCCTAATATGTGCAGCCCCCACACCACAAGCCCTCCATACTATAACCCAAGATTCCTTTCTATCTATCAAAATGTGGATCCCTAACTCCCAAATCATTCTAAACCCCAACAAAACTAAGCTGCTTCTCTTTAGCCCAACTAGATCCCCCTCGGCTTCCCATTCATTCACTATCTTGTCCAAAAAGTAAAACTATGATCACCCCAATGCCACACATTAAACTGTTTGGGGTAGAAGTTGACAATAACTTGAAAGTTGATATTCACATCAGGAAGGTCCACAAGAAACTAGGTCTCCTGTACAGAAACAATTTCTTACTGTAAGCACAAAAGCTACCATAGCCCCATACACACACACCGTTTATCAACCCTTCTCTATCCTCTGCAAAACCGACTTAAACTGGAATCCTACTATAGTAAACTAGCAAAGTTTGCTATTGGTAAATTGGCTTAAACGTCCTCAGCTCCTGCACTTTAACCAACTAATATTTGCACATTAAATTCTCCATCAACCTGATAATACCCCTGCCCTCCAAAACATTATACATCCATACACCAGTTCTCGATGTCTCCGCTCCAGCAACCTTCACCTTTTAGTTTCCCAGCAAAGTTGTTAGCTTTGGAGGCATTCTCTCTTCTCTAACTACATTCCTAAAATATGGAATATGCTGCCAACCCCAATAACCTCAAACAGTTCTATTATACAATTTAAAAAGCTCCTCGAGTCACACTTAGCAGACACCTGGCTGTGTTTCTGTAACACTTCTGGATAGAACTTCCTAGTCTCTCTGCAAATTGTTGTCCTAGTATTAACTTCTAAAGGGAAATAGCTTACTGTATCAGTGAACTGTATTTTACTCCTGATGATTTATAATGTGTATGTTTCTAGTTTTTATTCATGATAATTTATAATATGCATGTTTCTAGCTAAAGAACTGTATCCATTTTTTTTATCAAAGCAGTGATTTCCCATTAGTTTAACCTCTGTTTAGTCTATAATTGGCACTGTTGCTCCTTTCTTACATGTTTTGTGAAACATTGTGCTTCCTTCTTACATGTTTGTAAAACACTAGTTTGTATTTGTATATGTATTTTTTCGTGAGTTTTTCTCCCTGGCCTCCCCTGAAAAAGGACCTGTGTTCAGTTTGACTTTCCCAGTTAACAAATTGTAAAACAAAATAAAAAATAATCATCCTTTCACTTCGGGCAGTATCCTTGCTTTCTTATGCAAAGCCCACCAGCACATGGTCTTCTGAAACATTTGGGCTACATAGCAGCTTCCGTAGAGTTGGTCCCCTTAGCGAGGTATAACATAAGGGGTCTACAGTGGGCTGTTGCAGTGCAGTGGTCCTGTTTGACTCCTCCAGTGGACTTTCCCTTAAAGTTGACAAAAGTTTGTCACAATCAGATTCAGTGGTAGGTAGTCACCTTTGGTGACCAACTGGAGACCATTTGTTCTTCCCCATGCATTGGCCACAGCTACCATGGATGCCTCCTTTCTCAGGGAGGGGGATATTTTGAACAGAGGATGGTTCAATGGACCTTGGTGATGTTCACAGACGTTTTCTGGAGATGACAGCTGTCCTCACTTTACAGGCCTTTCAGAATATCCTCTCCCATTTTGTAATTTTGATCCAGATATAATGTGTCCGTTGTTTGGTATTTGAACAGATGGGAGGAGGATCGTCTGTGTTGAGAGGTCATGAGGGTTTGGCAATTGGTAATGTCATCTCAGTGGTTTCTGATTGCAGTGCACATCCCAGGAAGGATCAGCATTCTGCCAGTCAGTCTGAGCAGAAATATTCTACCTCATGAGTGGTCTCTGAATCTGAGCAGCAGCTTGGATTTTTCGGTTCTGGAGCACTCAATGCTGCAACCTCTTTGCTTCACACCAAAGGCAACAGCTTATTAAGCCTTAGTTCCTCCACTCACCCAGAGACACTTTTCTGTGTGCTTGTCCCCTGGGTCTCCTGTACATATAGCCACCAGTCCCTCTGGTAATCATATTTCTTATGAAGGCAGTCCATTGCAGAGTGACAGTGATCCTCCTGTCTCCTTTTTGGCCATGTCAGGTGTGGTTCCCCCTTTCAGTGGCCTCTTTTGAGATTACCACCTTTGGTACCGGATCCCATTTCTTATCCAGTGGGTCTGGATCCACCTAATCTTCAGTCCCTAAAATTAACTGTATGGTTTCTCTAGTTCCCTTAATGGCCAGAAATCCCAAGCTATCAGACAGCTTTGTGCATATTTTGTCCTCTTCTCAGAAGCTAACAGGAAACTGCACACAAGTAAATTAAAGCTCTTTGCTATTTGAGCATATTTGTGGGGAATTGATCATTTTTCCTCTTCTTTGGAGATGGTCTTAGATTTTTCTCACAGGTTTCTTTAAACCAGGCTCTAGTTATTCCACAATTAAGGTGCAGCTGGTAGCCATATCTAATTATCATGTTGGCAGGGATAACATTCCCTTGGTTGTACTAAAATTTTCCAAAGTGTTTCTCAAAGGTACCTTTCTTTTGCACCCTCCTATTTGGCACTCTGTCCGTGGGATTTACCCTTTGTGTTACAGGTCCTTGCAGGCCCTCCCTTTGAGCTTTCTGTTACTTTGGCTCTGAAGTTTTTCTTGGAAGACATTGTTCCTGGTGACTGTTATTTGGCCAGGTGCGCGAGCTTCAAGCTCTGTCAGCTATTCTCCCATACCTCGTGTTCTAGAAAGATGAGGTTTCCTCTCGCACAGGCCCTTTTCTTCCTAAGGTGGCTACTGAGAATAATTTGAATCTGTCTGTTTACCTACCTGTATTTTATCCCAACTTTTCTAATGAGACAATACTTGCAATATTTGGATTTGCATAGACAGCTGAGATTTTACTTGGATAAAATCTTTAAAGAAGTCCAATCGGTTAGTTGTTTTGTTTCCTTTTCTAAAGGTAAATTGAGTATACCATTTCTTTCCTCCAAAACATCCTTAGATGTGTGTGCAGCAGCAATTTGGGTAGGGTAGGGTCTCACACTTCTGTGTCTCACTACAAGCTGGACACTTCAATCTAGGTCCAGGGCTTCATTTAGCTCCACTGTTTTATAGAATATTGTTCCTTAGATCCTCCTAGTGGGGTTGTGTGGTTGGGGACTCTGTCCTGCAGGTTGAAGCCATAGGAAGAATACAGGATCTGATATGAAAGTTATGTACTTACCATAACAACAGAACTATGTTGTCCGTATCTGTCTGGTTCAACCTTCCCTCCATCCTACCCCTGCCTGTATGGAGAGCCTCTCTTAGTAGGATGAATGAGTAGGAAAGGATTATTGTTTACTTCTCTTGGAGTCTGTTGTCGTCCTCCTTTATGTGGGTGCATTACCGTGGTAATTAGTGGAGTCTAGGGATTGTGGGTGGGGGAGGTGGATCCTGGCAAGCTGAAGTCTTGTCGAATTAGCCGGCATCTGATCCAGTAACCTGCATGTTGAACCAGATGGAGATAGACGACATGGCTCTATCATTATGGTAAGTACATAACTTTCGTATATCTGTTAATTAGATATCCAAATAATAACATGATGTCAAAAAGGTTATTTTGCCTGCATCATATGCTTGTTTTTTTGAGTTGAAAGGACCGTGCAATATACATTGAAAACTGGAATAAAAGTATAGCTGTTTGTGTATGGGCATGGAAAAGTTCTATCACATTTGTTAGTAAAGTTATTATGAATTTTATGTGGTAGTTGCAGCATTCTTTGCTTTGTGGTTATAGGATGTTCAGCTTTTAAGTATGGAAAATCACAACAGGCACATATAGTTTTGTTTTCTACTAGAATAGCACAACATGATGGTACTTACATTTGTTTATTAGGATGATCCAGCTGGGAAGTGCCTCTTTTCATGAGAGGCTTGGAGAGAAAAACGCCACATGAATTTACAGAAAACAATGAACAAGATTTTACAATACAATTTTCATTTGTATTAAAGATTTCTTACAATACAATTTTAAAATAGTTGTACAACAGAAAATGTGCAGAAGATTCAATAATTTATAAATACATAGCAACATATATTCAGCAAAATTGAATAACAATGACTGTACCTTGCATAGTAAATTGAGAGAGATTGTAAATAGCAAGCATGGATATGTAATAGCCAGAGGAGATGTAATGTGAGACAGAGCTTAGAATATCAGTTGGAGTTAAAACAAAAGGAAAGATGGAGTAGTTAATATAGGATTAAGTGAGAAAAAATAGTGTTTTAGCTGGGGTGGAACAAGAGCAAGTCCAATTATCCATGAGATGCATTTTAGGACTTTTTAAAAATCTATGTGAAGAGTAGTGTCAGCAGCACAACAGATAGCGTACACATATTTCGGGAAGAAGGCTGTGAGTTGTGTTCCCACACCATGTAGATTGATTACTGATGCTGCAGTGCAGCAGAAGGGAGGTGCTGCACTCCTGAGTGTGGCATCCTTTGATGAGAAGTTAAACTGAGAAGCATGTGCTTGAGTTGGTGGATATAAAAGATCCCATTGCACCTGTCAAAAAAGAGTAGGGGAAGATGTTCTTCGTGTATCACTGTTGCAGACATGACTTGTAGGATTTCCTGCTGTGAAAGTTTTTAGCCGGCCCAACTACCAGAGTAAAAATCGCCCTCCTCCAAAGCTGGTGAACAACCTACCCTAATATCAGTATGTTTGAGTATAAAGGGAGCCATCCAGTGTCATGACATCAGTCTTTCTTGCCGTCGGAGCCGGAAGCAGTTTTCAATGCGTCAGATGGTCCGCACCAGACAGAAGTCTTCTAAAGCTAAGTACCCCATTGAGGAACACTTTCTTGCTTTAACTCATGTCAGATAAGGTTAACAGTGGTCTCTGCTGTGGTAAACAAACACAGACAGAGACTTTCATACTTTGTATGTTACTTGTTTAAGCCTGGAGTATGACATCCGTAGTTGTCATTTTTGCGCCCATTTCAATTCTAGGACTATTAGACATCTTAGCCTGCAGTTTTCCTGTCATCGCTCAATGGCGTCTGCTGGTCGTACCGAGGTTGAGCTCCCTAATCATAAGAAAGATGAGGAAAAAAGACCCAAGCTTAGGGCATTAGATGACACCCATTCACTGTCTGCCTGTTCCCAAGCCTCGTTATCGCTAAGGAAGGTGAGGTCCTTCTGCGACCGAGGTGGTGACACAAACCTCTGCCGAGACCCATTCGGAGTCTGATGTGTCATCTGGTCCCTCTGCCAACACTGGCCTTGGCTTTCAGTTTGCCTCTTTGGGTCTAGAGTCACTCCGCTTGTTGGAAGCAGAGGTCTGCTATCTTGCACTGGTGATGTTCCTTTGAGGCATCAGCCTGTATCAGTTCTACCATACAAGGAGACTGACGTCCGGATGGTGGATGTACTTGGGCCCAAAGCAAAAGCTATTCTTAAGAGGGGTTCTATCATAGGGCCGATGCGTAGGCCTACTGGCTCCCGCCAAGCAGGTTATCCGCAAGAACCACTCAGGCTAGCTGAGAACCTTATCAACTTAATCAGAGCTAGGCAACCCTACTCTTTGCAGTCTTCCACAGGGAAAAGGAAGTGGGATCCCTCACCAGAAGTCTACTCTGAACCAACTGATTCAGGTGTGGATTCTGACCAAGAGTGGTCTGTCTTTGAGGAGGGACCCCTCTTTACTTTTTATGAAGATTCAGATTCTGAGGAAAATCTGCCTTCTACTTCACCTCCTGAGGACATTTCCTTTGGGGAAACACTCCATGCCATGAGATAACATTTCCAATGAGAGACACAGGAATACCCACAATCTAAAAGATGGTCAGGGTGTTTCTTGACCTCCCCGAACACAAACCTTTGGGTATTCCTCCTGTTTTGGAGGTGGTAGAGGATGTTTTTATGGACTGTTTCCTGAACCCAGACAGGTTTTACAGGGTGCTGGATTCACATAAATACCTCTTCGAAAATCCTCTGCTGACCTAGAGGTTGTTACTCCAGGTCCCAGGGAGCTCAGGTCAGCTCTTCCAAGTGCCCTTTACTTACTGACACGGAAAGCAGGGACCTGGTTTGGTAAAAAGTCTACACTTCACCACCCTAACCATGAGGGCCCTTAACTGCCAGTTTCATATGATAAAATACCAACAAAGTATTTTCGATGAAATGAAGCAGAAGATTTCCTCCCTGGAGGACAGGAACATGTCTAAGGAATTGTTAGACCTTTGCCATTCCAGTTCCCAGATGGTTTGATACTCATTATACTGCAGCTGTGATGCTATGGAGGCTTCTGCCCCTGTATGTGACTTTGTCATTAGAAGGCATGCTTGGCTTGGGGAACAGACCATGTCAAATCCAAACTTTTAGATGGCATCCCGGATAAGGACATCCTTTTTGGGCCTGAGGTTGTGCTAAAAAAGATTGAAAATAAAGCAAAACCTATGCAAACTGTCAAGGACTTCCTTCATGTTCAGCCTACTAGATTTAGTAGTAATTTTCCCACTAAGCACTGGTCTTTTCCCTCTGTCAAAAAGCAGCCAGAGGAAACCTCACAGGGAAAGGCCTCAAAGCTATTAGCAGTCACAAAGGCCTAGACAGTGGTCCTCAGGAACCCCCAGGCAGGGGAATTCTAGGCCACAGGGCCCTGGCAAAGAGAGCAGCAATGACTCGCCCTTTCCTTTTCCCACCTCCCTCCCTCTACAGAAAAAATAGAAGGAAGACTAGGAGGAAGGCTATCCCTGTTCAAAGAATACTGGTCCCTCTTTACTTCAGACAAGTGGGTTCTGAAGGTCATTTCCGATGCTTACAAGCTCACTGTCAAAGAGCCATTGAGATACTCATGCTACCCAGATGTTCCACAAAACGAAAGAGCAGAGGCTCTTTCCCAGATTCATAACCTATGCTCGCAGGGTTTAGTGGAACCAGTACTAGGTTATCAGAAGAGGGAAATAATTCTATTCCAGGCTGTTCTTAGTTTCCAGAAAGAAAGACTGTTGGTACCCTGTCCTAGATCTGTCCACCCTCAATCCGTCCCTGTTGAAAATGCTGACCCTTCAAAAACTTCTTCCCATGACAGCCCCTCAAGCCGTAATTGTCACCTTAGATGCAAGATGCTTACTTGCACATTCCTGTAGACGAATCATGCAGAAGTTTTCTTTGCTTTAGGGCAGGTACCAGTCACTTTCAATTCTCTGTGCTGCCCTTTGGCTTGCCTTCTGTGCCCAGAGTGTTCACAAAGTGTTTAGCCCCTGTGATTGCCGTCTGCAGAACAAAAGGAATCCAGATATACTCCTACCTGGATGACTGCCTCATTCAAACCACGAGTCAGTCAAAGCTTCTCAAGGATCAGGCCTTCACTCAGACCCTCCTCACCTCTTTGGGGTTTACCATAAATCTTCACAAATCCAACACAGGTCATCCACCAGGATAGTTTTCCTGTTTTTTTTCTGGATTCCTCCCTTCAGAAGGCCTTCCTTCTCCCAGAAAAGGTCTCCTTGACACAATACTTCCAAGGCATTTTGCAGAGACAGTGCCTGTCAGCCAGAGAGTTCCTCAGAATGAGTGGTGGACGGGGCATGTGTCCAGAACCTGGGTCTCCCTTTTAGGATCATCCTTTAGGACCAAGCACTAAGCACAAATGCTTCAGAGACAGCCTGGGGAGCTCATTACCAACACCTTCGGTCCCAGGGCAGATGGGAAGCTCAGTTCAGGCACAAGCACATAAACTGGAAATAACAGATGGCAGTACAGAAGGGCAATGTGTTTTTCAAAGATCGGAGGAAACCAGGGGTGGTCCTTGTCAAAACAGACAATACTACAGTAATGTGGTACTTAAACAGGAGGCACCCACTCTTACCCTGTTAATCTTCCAGTGATGCAAGTCTGGGAAACAGCTCACTCTCTGGGGTTGCACCACATAGCCCAGTACCTTCAGGGACTCAAAACACACTAGCAGATCATCTCAGCAGACACCTGTTGGATCCCCACAAGTGACATCTGCATCAGAAAAGTTTTCTCAGCATGGCCCACAAATGGTGGTCCCCACACATAGACCTTTTTACCACCAAAGAAGTGCTCAACCGAAAAATATTCTGGTCCAGGAGCAAACTGCCCACATTCTGGAAGGCAGATACTTTTTCTTTCCTTTGGAGTCATCTGTTTCTTTATGCATTTCTTCCCTGCCTCCTCTTCCAAGGTGTGATGTGAGATATTGCCAGCTGTGCCAGGGGAGTAGGGCAGTGCATGTGTAAATTATGCCAGCATAGCTAGCTGGAGTCTTGTAAAGAATTATATGTCATTTGAATATCAAACTGATTTGTACAGATTCTTGTGTTAAAAATGTATTATAAAGTTCCTTGTGTTAAAAATGTCTCAACAGTGGGCCCTGTTGGACAGAAAAGAAATATTACATGCATGTCAGACTGTGTTGTTATAACTGATGAAATGTATACATTTTCAAAGAGCATAGTGGAAGGGAGGTGGTTAAGCTCAGCCCAGCTAACCTTAACAAAAATAGCCTGAAATAAAATGACTTGGTTTAGGTGATAAAGATTTTATCTCAGAAGTCTGAATACAGCCAGAGACGCAATGTCTGTGAAAGTCCAGATGCTGTAATAAAGTTGTGTGTGTATATTGTGACACATCAGTGCAAGATCCTGGCTCCCTTTCTAGTGAGAGGGTAGTGTGGGCACCACAGAGTTAGGTGACTAGATGATGTCATTCTGTACCCAGCACTGAAATTGTATTTGAATAGTAGTGAGAGACTCATCCACGTTCATCTTGCCTTGTTTTAGTAAGTAACTAGCGAACAGTAATTCTGCAGTCAGAAAAAGTGAGATTAGCTGAATGTTTTTTTTTTATCTGTCTGTTTCCATCTCTGTTCTTTATATTTCCTGCGATTGAAACTCTTGTGTTTGTTGTAAATAGAGATTCAGTATTTTCATGTTTTTTATTTTTTTATTTTTTATTTTTTTATTTTTATTTAATCTTCAATATAGCTAAACCTTTAACTTTGGTTGGTCTTTTAGAAAATATTTAACCTTTGAGAGTACTTGCATTTATTTAGTGGCACTGTGGCTTTATGTTCCTGAAAGTCTTGCTGCTTAAATGCTACCATTGGTATAAATATTAATTTTAATAAGTGTAATTGGGTACCATGGTAACAGCCTTAAAGTAGCTGGCTTCGGGTGTTCTGGTGACAGCAGATCTACCTTATAGTGTGGATGGGAGGTGGCAGAGTGAGTAAGCCATGCTCGTCTTTCCCAGGTGGGTGGGTGTGTATGTCACAGCTACTTTGAACAGGGAAACTGAGAGCACTGATTTCATAGAAAGGGTGGTGGAAGACTTGGCTTGGAACACCCAGCTAAGGACTCTGCTTTGGAGTGGTCAGTAGGGAGTCTTATGTGGGGCCTGGAGAGAAAGCCCAACCCAAGGACTGGAGTGTGCATTCCCTGGGAGCTCTTAAAGGAAATTGTACTTGTTGCAGAGAGCTGCTTCTGAAAATACTATGTGTGTCTATTCTTCACACAGTGAGCATTCCCATCCTGCGTCAGTGGTGAGGATTTTTGACTCCTTGATCGCTAGCCCAGAGGAGGGACGTCACATATTGGTGAGCAGCAGTGGGATATTAATTGAACTTCTGTAGCCTGTAAGCTGTTGTCACTAAAGATGTGTGTACTCTCAGCAGCCACGAGGTAAACATTTTTCATTTTTCACAACAGTTTTTATATATATATATATATATATATATATATATATATATATATATATATGTTTTTTTTTAGTTTAGTTTAGTTTAGACAGGGAAAGTAGGAAAAATGCGACCAGAGGATTATGGTAAGCTGACAGTGAACCATTTGGCTAAGTTGTGCAAATCCAAAGGACTGGTGCATGTCATCCTGACTAAAGAAATGATTTCTGCCTTAGTTGCAGCTGTAGCACTAACCAGCAACCAGGAAGGCAACCTGTCTGGTGATGGGGCTGTGCAGCCCTCAGAAACAGGACAGTTCACCTTTTCCTCAGAGGATTTAAAAACCCATCTGGATTTAGAGACTTGAACAGAAGGCAAAACGTATGGAAATGGAATTGGCAGAGTGGCTGTGGCATTTGAAGGCTGAAGAAAATGCGAAACAGCATCAACATGAGAGGGGGACATGCTGACTTTTCGACAGGAACATAGAGGCAATGGGGAAGTGAATAACTGAACCCCAGAAGCAACAAAGGTCGATAAATTTCTTCCACAATTTACAGAAGGTGATCATTTTGATTTTTTTTACATATATTTGAAAGAGATTGTAAACAGTAAGATGCTGACCAAGGGCTCTGGGTACTGTTCCTGACCCCCTTACTCCATGATAAAGCTGTAACTGTTGTTTCTAAATTGTCTGATACTCATTGTTTAAATTATGACATATTTAAACAAATTTTATTGGAATGTTTTAAGTCAACACCTGAAGCTTACAGAAATAAATTTCGTGAGCATAGACATAGGCGGGTGAAAGTGTATGCGAGTACATTGCTGAGCTAAGCAGTTATTATTTACCACTTTTGAAATGCTGGCAGACTTTTGGTGAGTGAACAAGCCCTTAGCACTTTGCCCGAGGACATGAGAGTCTGGTTGGCAGACCGGAAGTGTCACTCTGCAGATGAGCTGGGGAGAAAAGGGGATCTCTACTTGGCAAACAGGGCACCACTGCACAAGAAGAGGATACCCAGTGCTTCACATACATATAAAGAAAACTCATGGTGGGCAGCCTAAACCACCCCAACAGAGTCCACCAGTAAAAGGGGAACCCAGTAGTTGAGGTACATGGCCAGAATCAGGGTGAAGCACCCTCCAAGAGGAAAAAACGCTGAGAGAAGGGAGCCGCTTTTGAGATTTTAAGTATTTTTTCTCTGTTTATTTGCTAAGTTTTTCTGCATAGCTGCCTAGCTTGAGCATTTTCTGGCTTGTTAAACTTGATTTCTGTATTAGTAGCTGTATTTAGAGCACAACCAAAAGCTGTTTGCTGAATTTCCTGTTTGCACTTAATTTTAAATCGTTTTTTTCTTAAAACTTGCATATTTTCTGTCCTTGACCTAGCACTCTTGTGTGGGGTCATTTACTGCACTGTTATAACTTGATATTACTTGTGAACCTCTGCTATCTCTGTAAAAAACAAAAAAAAAAATATCTTGCTTTTTTCCCACTTTTCTGAGAGTTAAAAAAGTTCAGTTACAGGCTTGCTGTTCCTGAACTGTTTGAAAGTTTCTGTGAGGCCATTTTTGCTTGGGCTGAAGGAGGGTCTCTCTGTTGATCAGTGGCAGTGAATAACATTGAGCAGCTTCCCTGCCCCGTAGAGGTGGTTACTGACTTGAAACTGTAGTTTTATTGTCTGTTTTGGGTCTATTCCTGCTTTTTCCAGCCCCTGCTATCAAGCAGCTTTAATGTGCTTTAGCGGAGTTGCCACTAGAGCAGCATCGGGCAGCGCCCGGTTAAACAAGGTTAAACTCTTTCTGGCTCCAGAAAGTCTGTTCTTCAATTTTTCCCTTAGAACTGCTCTGTTAGGAACCTAAACAGTTTACACCTTCACTAAAAAGTGCAGCACTTGTTCCAAATAGCTTTTCTTCTCAAAAAGCTCAGCACTTGTCTTATAAGCATATCCCTTGTCTTATAAGCATTCTCTTTGCAGGTCAAGCACTCCTATATTATACAAATCTCTCACTAGCAAAACCCCAGGAGTGCCCACTTCCTGCTAAGCCCACTACTTTTCTGTCTCATACCAACTCATAATTCTTTCTAGCATGTCGAAGGGTCAGATGCTGGCGTCCTCTCCTGCCCAGTTGGTGAATCTGGGAATTCTGAGACAATGTTATAATTGCCTCATGTACACGGACAACCCTCTCCTCCTCCCACGTAACACTAACACTTGTGAGAGATGCAGCTATTTAGCCAGACTGGAGGCTGAGCTCTCTCAACTCAGGACTGGCAAGACCAGGCAGGAGGGGAGAAGGCAACTACACACACCACAATACCAGTCTCTCACAACTCAACCACACCACTGAATCAAACAGATAAACACACTAAGACATACTCGGAGGCTCTGAGTAAAAATTTACCTAAACAGCAGAGGCCTCCAAAGCAGACACCCAAGTAACTGCAAACTCAATACACCACACAAACAACACATAAACAACAAAATCAGTGTGCAAAGCAGTCACTGCCCTTAAGGCCAAATACAACACCAAACATACTTGTCATAGGTGACTCCATAGTCAGACACACTGACGTCCCGCTCACCAGACTGAGTAAGGAGAAGGTCACAGTAAGCTGCCTGTCGGGCGTTAGAATCCACCACATAACGCAAGCACTCAGGTCTCTCAACAGCAGGTACAAGTACGACTCAGTCATTTTCCACGCTGGTGTCAACGACCTGAGACGTACCTCCTTGGACTACATGAAAAGAGACATTGAGGAGCTCTCTGATTATGTAGCCCAGGCAGGTATGACCCTGACCTTGAGCAGTATCCTACCTTCACCTAGAATGATGCCACAATACAGTGATAAGATGATCAGCTTTAATAATTGGCTTAAATTCTGGTGTCATTCAAAGGGATCCAATGTCTGTCTGCCTGGGATGACATGCTGGACAAGCCAGGCTGCCCATGAGGGACGGCTTGCACCTGTCATCCCTAGGCTTCCGGATATTGGCAAAGGCTCTTGCCACCCCATAGTGCCTTTTAGGCAAGGCTCAAATTCTAAACCTACCACCCTAGAACACAAAAAGGAAAAACTAAGGGATATGCTGCTCAATGCTAGAAGTCTCAATCTCAAGATGCACGCTATCGAGGCCCTTCTCAGTATGGAGAATATCGATGTCTGTGCTGTGACAGAAACCTGGTTCAAGGCTCCTGAGAGCACCCCAGCACTATCAGGTTTCACCTCATATCATGCATTCCGGCCCCAAAATCCGGACAACACCAAGAAAGGAGGGGGGGTGTCCATATTCATAAAGGACACCCACACCTCAAGGTTGGTGGCAACGCACGATGCATCGGAGACCATCCAGGTGCAATTAACCATAGGCAAGACTGCTCTGCAATTTGTAGCATGTTACAGGCCACCCTGTCAAACTCTGGAACCTCACATGGCCTTCCTGAAAACATTGGAGGGGATAAATGTATCTCCAAACACCATCATACTAGGTGACTTCAACTACCCTAATATAGACTGGGAACACTACTCAAGCCCAAACACTATAGCCCAAAGGTTCCTGGAGTTCATAAACTCAAATGCCATGGAACAACTAGTCACCATCCCCACAAGAGGAGAAAACATACTTGATCTCATCATCACGAACTTGGGATCACAATGTTCAACACCGGAAGTATACCCCTCACTGGTGAAATCAGATCATAAACTAATCTCGCTGGAGGTCCTCATCCCGCCCCCACCTGAAATAAAAAGACCACAGTGAAAAACTTCTCAAAAGCCGACTTCACACTTCTAAAAACTAGTGTGGTCTCCTTTAAGGCCCCTGAGCCAGTGGTAAACATTACTCAAACCGCTCAATCACTTACAAATGCCTTCTACCAGCACCTACAGGACTGCATGGATCAGGCAATCCCAAACAAAACTAAGACTCTTTGTACCAAAGGCAAGCATCCAGTCTGGTGGACCCCAGCCATAAACAAGCTCTACAACAAAAGGAGGAAGCTACTACAAGATAGAGCAAAATCCTTGAAAGGCAAGACACCTTTGATCATTATAAGTAAAAAACTAAGAGCTCTCATAAAAATCATCCAAGGCAAATTTTGAGAGAAAAATCGCCAAGGACTCAAAAGACAATCATAAGGCCTTCTTTAGCTATGTTAGAAACCTAGGAGGAAACTCCCAGATATGCTCAGAATTAGTTCAAAATGATGTGAAGATTACTGAACCTACACACATTGCCAACATACTGGCTGACATGTTCAGTGCAAACTTCTCCCCCCCCTCCCACAAATGGTGGTCCCCACACATAGACCTTTTTACCACCAAAGAAGTGCTTAACCGAAAAATATTCTGGTCCAGGAGCAAACTGCCCACATTCTGGTAGGCAGATGCTTTTTCTTTCCTTTGGAGCCATCTATTTCTTTATGCATTTCTTCCCTGCCTCCTCTTCCAAGGTGTGATGTGAGATATTGCCAGCTGTGCCAGGGGAGTAGGGCAGTGTATGTGTAAATTATGCCAGCATAGCTAGCTGGAGTCTTGTAAAGAATTATATGTCATTTGAATATCAAACTGATTTGTACAGATTCTTGTGTTAAAAATGTATTATAAAGTTCCTTGTGTTAAAAATGTCTCAACAGTGGGCCCTGTTGGACAGAAAAGAAATATTACATGCATGTCAGACTGTGTTGTTGTAACTGATGAAATGTATACATTTTCAAAGAGCATAGTGGAAGGGAGGTGGTTAAGCTCAGCCCAGCTAACCTTAACAAAAATAGCCTGAAATAAAATGACTTGGTTTAGGTGATAAAGATTTTATCTCAGAAGTCTGAATACAGCCAGAGACGCAATGTCTGTGAAAGTCCAGATGCTGTAATAAAGTTGTGTGTGTATATTGTGACACATCAGTGCAAGATCCTGGCTCCCTTTCTAGTGAGAGGGTAGTGTGGGCACCACAGAGTTAGGTGACTAGATGATGTCATTCTGTACCCAGCACTGAAATTGTATTTGAATAGTAGTGAGAGACTCATCCACGTTCATCTTGCCTTGTTTTAGTAAGTAACTAGTGAACAGTAATTCTGCAGTCAGAAAAATATAGTGAGATTAGCTGAATGTTTTTTTTTATCTGTCTGTTTCCATCTCTGTTCTTTATATTTCCTGTGATTGAAACTCTTGTGTTTGTTGTAAATAGAGATTCAGTATTTTCATGTTTTTTATTTTTTTATTTTTTTATTTTTATTTAATCTTCAATATAGCTAAACCTTTAACTTTGGTTGGTCTTTTAGAAAATATTTAACCTTTGAGAGTACTTGCATTTATTTAGTGGCACTGTGGCTTCATGTTCCTGAAAGTCTTGCTGCTTAAATGCTACCATTTGTATAAATATTAATTTTAATAAGTGTAATTGGGTACCATGGTAACAGCCTTAAAGTAGCTGGCTTCGGGTGTTCTGGTGACAGCAGGATCTACCTTATAGTGTGGATGGAGGTGACAGAGTGAGTAAGCCATGCTCGTCTTTCCCAGGTGGGTGGGTGTGTATGTCACAGCTACTTTGAACAGGGAAACTGAGAGCACTGATTTCATAGAAAGGGTGGTGGAAGACTTAGCTTGGAACACCCAGCTAAGGACTCTGCTTTGTAGTGGTCAGTAGGGAGTCTTATGTGGGGCCTGGAGAGAAAGCCCAACCCAAGGACTGGAGTGTGCATTCCCTGGGAGCTCTTAAGGGAAATTGTACTTGGTGCAGAGAGCTGCTTCTGAAAATACTGTGTGTGTCTATTCTTCACACAGTGAGCATTCCCATCCTGCGTCAGTGGTGAGGATTTTTGGCTCCTTGATCGCTAGCCCAGAGGAGGGACGTCACATATTGGTGAGCAGCAGTGGGATATTAATTGAACTTCTGTAGTCTGTAAGCTGTTGTCACTAAAGATGTGTGTACTCTCAGCAGCCACGAGGTAAACATACAGAGTTTCATTTTTCACAACAGTTTTATATATATATATATATATATATATATATATATATATATATACATATATATATATATATTTTTTTTTTTTTTAGTTTAGTTTAGACAGGGAAAGTAGGCAAAAATGTGACCAGAGGATTATGGTAAGCTGACAGTGAACCACTAACCAGCAACCAGGAAGGCAACCTGTCTGGTGATGGGGCTGTGCAGCCCTCAGAAACAGGACAGTTCACCTTTTCCTCAGAGGATTTAAAAACCCATCTGGATTTAGAGACTTGAACAGAAGGCAAAACGTATGGAAATGGAATTGGCAGAGTGGCTGTGGCATTTGAAGGCTGAAGAAAATGCGAAACAGCATCAACATGAGAGGGACATGCTGACTTTTCGACAGGAACATAGAGGCAATGGGGAAGTGAATAACTGAACCCCAGAAGCAACAAAGGTCGATAAATTTCTTCCACAATTTACAGAAGGTGATCATTTTGATTTTTTTTTACATATATTTGAAAGAGATTGTAAACAGTAAGATGCTGACCAAGGGCTCTGGGTACTGTTCCTGACCCTCTTACTCCATGGTAAAGCTGTAACTGTTGTTTCTAAATTGTCTGATACTCATTGTTTAAATTATGACATATTTAAACAAATTTTATTGGAATGTTTTAAGTCAACACCTGAAGCTTACAGAAAAAATTTTCGTGAGCATAGACATAAGCGGGTGAAAGTGTATGCGAGTACATTGCTGAGCTAAGCAGTTATTATTTACCACTTTTGAAATGCTGGCAGACTTTTGGTGAGTGAACAAGCCCTTAGCACTTTGCCCGAGGACATGAGAGTCTGGTTGGCAGACCGGAAGTGTCACTCTGCAGATGAGCTGGGGAGAAAAGGGGATCTCTACTGGCAAACAGGGCACCACTGCACAAGAAGAGGATACCCAGTGCTTCACATAGATATAAAGAAAACCCATGGTGTGCAGCCTAAACCACCCCAACAGAGTCCACGAGTAAAAGGGGAAGCCAGTAGTTCAGGTACATGGCCAGAATCAGGGTTTAGATGTTTTAAATATAAGCAGAATGGCCATGTAGCATACAGATGCCCACTGAAGCAAGGTGGGGAACAAAAGGTTGAGGGAGCCAGCATGTAGGAATAACAGTATGACAGTGGTAAGTTGTCTGAAGACAATAGAAGTACCATACTTTCACTGGAGTTTGTCTCTTATCTTAGTGGATGGAAAACAGGCCAATGCCAAGAGAGAGGCACCCGCTGACATGACCACTGTGAAGCCTGCAGTGGTTAAAGAAGAGCAGTACTTGCGTGGGCAGTCCACTCCAGACAGAGCTTTCAGAGGGGCCCCATTCCAAATACCTTTAGCCAGTGCTCACCTTGACTGGGGGGTAGAAAGGAAACAAGTAGGTGTGTTTGAGGATATCCCTGCAGATATCTTGATTGGGAATGAGTTTGATAATGCAGTACCTTGTGTGCTTGCAAGTTGCATGCAATTAGGCTAGAAGACAGGCATGTGGGTCTGGTAGCCTGGGGGAGACCCAGGCAAAGACCCCACACCTGAATGCAGGGCTGGAGGGAGCTAACCTGTAATAGTGAGCCTGAAGGTAATCCACAGCTGCTGATGTTCCCTTGGACAGGGTGACCGCAAGGGCCGAGGTGAGTGGTAGTACCCAGGCTGACAGTGAGGCACTGCTGTCAGAAGATACCAGATTTCCTGTGGAAGGGAACCCGGAAATGGTCACAAAGATAGAGTTTTAGACAGGCTCAGCTGTGTTACCCCACATTACAAGGCTTTAGGGAGGTAGCTAAGGAGGCACCTGATTCTCATGGAAAAGGGGAGTCTGTATACTGGAATAAAGGGTTACTGTATAGAGAGTGGACCCCTGAGGCAGGGCTAGAGGGTGAGGTAATACAGCAGTTGGTAGTGCCCAGAGCCTATCATCTGGCACTTTTAGCTGTAGCCCATGACATTCTTTTTGCAGGTCATATGGGCACAAAACGTGCCAAGAGATGTATTTTGCAGAGCGTTTATTGGCCTGGGATTGCAAAGGATGGAACAGGATAGTGCAGAACCTGTGAGCAGTGCCGCAAGGCAGGAGATGAGGTCAAAGCTCCTGTGATGCCTTTGCCTGTGATCAAGGAGCAGTTTCAGAGGGTAACTATGGATATTGTGGAGCCTGTGAGTTCCCAAAGTTCCACAGGGAAGAAATATATCCTAGTAGTAGTAGATTACGCTACTAGATACACTGAGGTGGTGGCACTGTCCTCCATCAAGGCAGAGAAGGTAGCAAATGCTTTGTTAGAGATTTTCATCAGAGTAGGTTTCTCGTGAGAAATGCTGACTGACAGAGGTGCTGATTTCATGTCAGACCTGCTGGCTTGTCTGTGGGAGCAAGCGTCTAAAGACTACCCCCTACCACCCCCAGACTAATGGTCTTGTGGAGAAAAAGTCTGCACTGAAGACCAGTTTGAGAGAGTGGAACAATTATTTGCCCCATCTGCTGTTTGCATACAGAGCGGTACCCCAGGAATCGACAGGGTCTTCACCCTTTGAGTTGCTGTATGGGCATAGGGTGAGGGGTCCTTGGATTTTATTTGTGATGAGTGAGAGGGTGAGTGTGATTCCCACAAGGAGTCTGTTGTGACATGTGTCCTAAACCTCAGGACAAGGCTTAGGAAGCTCATGGATTTGGCCCAGGAAAAACTGGCAGGAGCCCAACAACGGAAAAAGGTCTGGTATGGCAGGAATGCTAGAGTACAAGAGAATGCTGTGGTACAACAGGTTATGGTGCTCATTCTTGTCAGACACAATAAACTGCAGGCAGCTTGGGAAGGACACTTTAAAGTGTTAAAGTCAGTGATGTTAACTACATGGTAGAACTGCTAAGCGGAAGGCAGGGGCACAAACTGTACTGTGTTAACTTGATGAATCCTTACCATGATAGGGAGGCCCTTGTGCTAAGTATTTGCACTGGGTGGCAGGAAGAGTCTGAGGGGAATCTGGCTACTGATCTCCTCAGTGTGGCTTGGACTGACACCTCAGTGAAAGGTGTAGCAATGTCCCAGTGGCTATCCCCTACTCAGGCTCAAGAAATCCGAGCAGTGTTACAGGAGTTTGGGGACATGTTCACTGGGAAACCTGGCTGCACCCACCTGGTGCAGCACAGTGTCGATACAGGACCCCAAAGACCTATCAGTTAGGCTCCTTGCAGGGTGCCTGAGCGAGTCTGACTCTGAGGGAGGAGATACAGGAAATGTTGCAACAGGGAGTAATCCAGGAGTCCAGCAGTCCCTGTGCATCCTCAGTGGTGCTGGTACCAAAGAAGGATGGCAACACCATGTTCTTTGTGGACTATAAAAAAACTAAACAGTTGCACAGAGTCGGATGCTTATCCCATGCCTAGGACAGATGAAGCCTTAAAGCAGTTGGGTGGGGCTAAGTATCTGACAAAGTGCTACTGGCCGGTCCCCTTGACTCCCACCGCTAGAGAGAGAGGTCAGTCTTTGTGACTCCTTTCAAATTATATGAGTTCATGAAGATGCCCATTGGGATGAAAATGCCCCAGCAACCTTCCATATGCTGGTAGATCATTTTCAAGCAGGAGCAAGAGGTTATGCCATTGCTTACCTGGACAATGTTATCATATACAGCGATTCCTGACAAGCTGAAGGTGCTCTTGCCAAGAATTGCTGTATATTGTCATATACAGCGATTCCTGGCAAGAGCACCTTCAGGTTGTCAGGGATGTCCTGGGCAGACTGCAAAGGGCAGGATTGACCAGTAAGCTCAGTAAGTGTCAGTTGGGTATGGCTGTGGTCTCCTACCCAAGTCATAGAGTGGGGTGTGGTAAGATCAGGCCAGAATCTGCCAAAGTGAAAGCTATTCAGGCATGGACTGCACCAGTTGCCAAAAAGCAGGTGAGGGCATACTTGGAGACAGCAAGGTACTGTGGAAAGTTTGATGTCCTTCAAGGATGCATCTGCAGTCATAACATATGGGTTGTCCTGCCTCAGGCAGCCATTCCAAAGTCTGGGTCTGGCCTCGGCTGATGTCGCACTTTCCCCGACGTCAGAGCGTCTGGGGTACAAAAGCATCAGCCGACGCCATTTTCCTCAGTCTTTCTTGCCGCGCGGTGCCCGAAGCAGAAGCTGTTCGCAAGTGCCGGTCAGTCAGATCCAGAGATTTCAGCTACCGAAGACTTCGAAAAAAGCTAAGTTCCCCGTTGGGGGCTCTTTCTTGCCTCAGCCGATGTCAGACAAAGTAAATAATTGTTTAACTTGTGGGAAACAAATACCTCATGAGGATTTCCATTCTTACTGCCTTCCTTGCTTAGGCCCAGACCACGACGTATCAGCCTGTTTAGCCTGTGCCTCATTCAACCGACGAACTCTTAGATGTCGGTCGGAGTTTGCAGAGGAATTTTTCGGAGCCGCTTTTGCTTATAAAATGCCGTCGGAGACTCCGACTTCGCATATGGTCAAAAAACGCAAGGAAAAGGACCGATACTCGCGGCCCGCGGTTTTGGCTGAAACCACGGCTAGGCTTACCGCGAGTGTCTTGGTTTCGGCCGAAACCGAGTCCACGGCGATTCCTTCAACTGAAACCATACTTCCGACCACCGAGGCCCGAGAGGCCCCGGCTGAGTCAGCTTCAGAACTCCCTACCGAAGCTAGTGTTCAGGAATTGTCCGACACCATACCTTTGGACATTTCTACCCCTGCACGTGGGGCAGCTAGGCCCCCAGCTTCTATGTCTATTAAGGCCTTTTCCAGGGCTAAAGCTGCCAAACTTTCAAAAGCTTTGCCTGCCAAATCTACATCCCAGAGGCCTTCCTCTAGTTCACAGATCCTCAGCCTTGCTGAGGACCTTATCTCCTTAATCAGGGGTTCACAACCTCACCCAGACAGGGCCTCTCAACCTCCTCCAGACAAAAGGCCCAGGACTGAACCCTCTGAACCTCACTCCTCAGATTACTCCACAGATGGATCTGACTTGTCAGACCACCAGGAAGGGGCTTACTCGCCTTATGAGGATTCAGATGCAGAGGAATCTATCCCTTCGGCCTCCCCTCCTGAAGAATTTTCCTTTGGGGAGACTTTACACTCCATGAGAGAGTACTTTCAATGGCAAGGTCAGGATTTCTCTGAATCTAGAAAAAGATTAAGGACCTTTTTGCATTTGCCTCAGCATAGGCCCTTAGCTATACCTCCTGTTCTAAATGTAATTGATGATGTGTACAATGATGTCAGTACAGCCCCTGATTCTCTTCCTCAAGCCCCTGCCAAACCTGACAGATATTACAGGGTCCCGGATTCTCATTTCCATCTGTATAAAGCCCATGCTGCAGATCCAGAAACTATTTCTCAGGGCCCTAAAGGGGTTGCAGCCGCTACTGCCAAAAATCCCCTACCCTCTGAAAGAGAATCTAGAGCTTTAGAGATGGGGAAAAAAGGTGTATACATCTGCAACTCTTTCTGCCAGGGCATTAAACTGTCAATTCCATATGATACAGTACCAAGAGTTTTTGTTAGATCAATTGAGTAAGAAACTTTCTTCTCCTGAACCCTTAGACCGTAAATCCCTTCAGGATTTGGTACATAACTCACAACAGGTTAGTAATCATTTTTTAAAATGTGGCTATGATGCACTGGAGGCTTCATTTAGATCAGCTATGACTGGGGCAGTTATTCGTAGGCATGCCTGACTGAAGGAGCAATCTTTGCCAGACCATGTCAAAGCTAAACTCCTCGATGCTCCAATGGAGAAACAAAATTTATTTGGCTCCCCTGCACAGGAGATTCTAAAAAAGGTTGAAGAAAAAGCAAAATCTGTGGAAACAGTTAAAGATTTCCTGCAAGTTCAACCACCGAGGTTCAGCAGAAACTGGCCTACAAAGAATTGGTCCTTTCCAGACTCTACCAGAGCCCAGAGAGGCAGGAACAGGCCCCTAGAGGCAGAGGTCAATCGAAGGGCTCCTACAGAGGCCGTCAGTGGCAGCCTGCCAACCAGAGGAGTAGTGCAACTTCTACAACTACAACCACTACTACAGGACAGACCCAATGACTTGACTCTGATTCCGCCTACCAGGGATCAACTGGAAGCACCCTTGGGCGGAAAGCTGGCTTTATTCTCAAAAAACTGGCATTGCATTACAAAGGATACATGGACATTGCAAATAATAGACAAAGGATACAGGTTTCACTTCCACACTTTGCCAAAAAGAAGCGGAATGCCAAACCTTCCACCAAATCAGAAGGCAGAGGCTTTAAGACAAATCAGCAATTTACTTCAGATGAAAGCCATAGAAAAGGTACCACGTTCAGAACAAGGCCAAGAATTTTACTCCAGACTATTCCTTGTACCAAGAAAAGAAAATCAATGGAGGCCTATTCTCGACCTGTCCGCACTGAAAGAACACCTATCTCATTGTGCCAAAATTCAAAATGTTGACCCTACAGCAACTTCTTCCCATGTTGGGCAAGGAGTCTTGGCTGGTGACTCTAGATCTCAAGGAGGCATACCTGCACATCCCTATCCGACCAAATTGCAGAAGACACCTCAGATTTCATGCAGGATCAGAGCATTATCAATTCTCAGCATTGCCCTTTGGCTTATCTACTGCGCCCAGAGTATTCACGAAATGCCTGGCATCAGTAATTGCACATTGCAGACTTCAGGGAATTCAAATTTATCCTTACCTGGACGACTGCCTAATACAAGCGGACAACAAGACAAAATTGTTAAAGGACTTGGCCTATGCCATACACCTGCTACAGACCTTGGGATACACAGTCAACATTCAAAAGTCAAGACTAGTACCCTCCCAAAGGATAACCTTTCTGGGTGCAGATCCGGACACAATCACCCAGATGGTTTTTCTCACAGAAGAAAAACAAAAACAACTTCCAGACTACTTCATGAATCTGTCAAGACAAACTCAGCTTACTGCAAGGAAAGTCCTGCAGGCCCTGGGTTACATGGCATCCTGCATAATTTTAATCCCACATGCCAGGCTGCATATGAGGAAATTACAATGGTACCTAAGGAGTGTATGGTCTCAACACAGTCACAGTTTAGAAACCATGATACCAATCATTCCATGCCTTCAAGAGGAATTCCTGTGGTGGGCTCAGGCCTACCAGTCCAACAGAGGATTGCCTTTCAACAAACCAAAAACAAGGCAGACCATCACCACGGACGCCTCAGACCGAGGATGGGGAGCACACATGGAGGACAAATAAGGCCTATGGCCTCAAGGGCAGCTAAGCATGCACATAAACCAAAAGGAAATGCTGGCAGTGAGGCATGCAATCGAGGCATTCAGACCCTTCCTCCAACAAGGACATCTGTTAATAAGGACAGACAACACAACAGTCATGTGGTACATAAACAAACAAGGAGGCACACATTCCTACCCGCTATGCCGGATGGCTATGAATCTGTGGAATCTATGCCTGAATCTCAATATCCAGCTGCAGGCCCAATTCGTACCAGGAAAAGAAAATACACTAGCAGACAGCTTAAGCAGAACTACCATGGATGCACGAATGGTTGCTGCATCCAGACATCTTCAAACTCATAACAAAGACATGGGGAATGCCGGAGATAGATCTGTTCGCCTCCCCACTCAACCACCAAATGAAGACATTCTGCTCAAGGACATACCACCCACAAGCTTCGAGGGTGGACTCTCTCTCTTTCAGCTGGAATGCCCTAACAGTATATGCCTTCCCACCTCTCCCATTGATGTACAAGGTTCTACTGAAGATCAGGGAGGAACAGCCAAAAGTGATACTAATAGCTCCGGACTGGCCAAGACAACACTGGTATCCATTATTGAGAAGCATGTCTCAGGCAAAATCATGGCCTCTACCCCTATGGCCTCTTCTTCTGACGCAGAACAATTACAAGACCCTGCATCCCAACTTGAAAACATTGCAGCTAACTGCCTGGAAAATTCCTTAAACCCCAATCAAACTATTTTATCTCAGAGGGTGAAGGACATTATCCTGGAGGCTCATGAGCCCTCCACAAGGAAGACATACTCTGCTAAATGGAAGAGATTTCTCATTTGGAGTACATCAAAGGGCACAGATGTCACAGTGGCAAACCTGACACATATCCTAGAATACTTGGCAGAATTGTTCCACAATGGCCTGTCCTACTCTTCCATTAAGATTCATGCTTCAGCAATTTCAGCAGAATACAATGTGGATCCACCTATCTTCTCACACCCTCTCCTCAGACAATTTCTGAGAGGGATCAAAAATATTAAACCTCCAAGAAGACCCCCTCTACCTGCCTGGGATCTCAACTTTGTGCTGGAGAAACTGACACTACCTCCTTTTGAACCAGCAGCATCAGCGGATCTACAGTTTCTATCTTGGAAAACTGCATTCCTTCTGGCAATCACTTCTTCAGCAAGAAGAGTTTCTGAGTTGCAAGCATTAATGGCAGTGCAGCCTTTTCTTATTTTCCACCAGGACAGAGTGTCACTAAGAACCAATCCTACTTTTATGCCAAAGGTGGTATCTAGGGTATCCTTGAACCAAGCTATTCACTTGCCTACGTTTTTCCCTAATCCACAGAATAGAGGGGAAAAACTTTTGCACACCCTGGATATACACAGACAACTACGCTACTACTTGGACAGAACAAAAACTAGCAGAAAAACTGACCAACTGTTTGTAGCATATGCAACTGGGGTGCAAGGAAGAGCAATTTCCAAACAGACAATTTCAAAATGGATAGGAAATTGCATTCGCTTTTGCTACTCCTTTCATGGAAAGACAGTGCCTGAAAATATCAGGCCTCACTCCACAAGGCCACGCCATCACTACAGCCTTCCTACGGGGGTGGCTACCAAGGACATTTTAGAAGCTGCTACTTGGAGCTCCGTGCATACATTTGCCAAGCATTACAATCTACCTTTATACTCCAGATCCAGAGCAGGGTTTGCAACTGCAGTCCTGCAGGGGATCTTAACTACACCATCCTTTTCTTAGTAACTCTTCCCCCAGTTTGGCTATGGTATTCTACTCATATGTTATGACTGCAGATGCATCCTTGAAGGACATAGTACAGTTTTGTACCTACCATAAATGTAGATGTCCAATAGGTATGCATCTGCAGTCAGGATTACCCTCCCTCCTTCCCCTCTGTGTTAGTCCTAGGGTGCTTACCCCTATTTTAGCTAGCTGGGGGAATCTATTATGGTGTATTTGTTTGTTTATACATGTACATAATTTGCAAATGTTTGGAATTTTTTAGCATTTATCCAAATTTAGCCTTCCTAGAGGGCACCTGGCATCTGGGGCAAGAAAAACTGAGGAAAATGGCGTCGGCTGA
Source organism: Protopterus annectens (assembly GCF_019279795.1). Lineage (NCBI taxonomy): Eukaryota > Metazoa > Chordata > Ceratodontiformes > Protopteridae > Protopterus > Protopterus annectens. The sequence continues at coordinate 773,110,964 of NC_056734.1, forward strand.
TGCTTTTGTACCCCAGACGCTCTGACGTCGGGGAAAGTGCGACATCAGCTGAGGCCAGACCCAGACTTTGGAATCCGGCCGACTGAAGGGCTGCCTGAGGCAGGACAACCCATATGTTATGACTGCAGATGCATACCTATCGGACATCTACATTTATGGTAGGTACAAAACTGTACTTTCCCAATTATAATACAATAGCTGTCCCCCCCCCCCCTCACAGACCTGACAAGGAAACTGTCCATATAAGGTTGTATGGACCCCAGCCTGTGAGCAGGCATTCCAAAAGCTTAAAGGGGCTTTTGGGAGGACCCATGTGTTAGTCACTCCAGATTACCTTTCTGTCTTTTGTGAACAAGGACAATTGGATGTGCTCAGTAGATCTTTAGGATGTGTATTGTCATATAAAATGAACAGATGATCCATAAGTTACCAACACTTCCAGCTGGGAGTCAGTCCACCAATTCAGAGCTCTGCCATTTGGGCTTGCCACACCCCCCCTATTCCCCACCCCACCCCAGAGTGTTCACTAAATGCATGACAATAGTAGCAGCTCACTTAAGAATGCAGGGATACTGGGTGTTTCCTTACTTGGACAAATGGTTCATAACAGCTCTGACCAGGTGTCATCTGATCAAAGCATGAGATTATGTACTCCAGTTATGCTCTCATCTGGGAATTACCATCAGTCACAACAAATTTCAGCTTTAACCAACTCAGGTATTGGAGTTCATCGTGGCCTTGTTCAATACATTATCAATGACAGCCTACCTTCCCTTTCCAAGGGTACAGTCTGCTCAATTGCAAGTCAAAAAAGATAATCCAAACTGAAGGTGGCAAATGCTTTGTTAGAGATTTTCAGCAAAGTACATTTCTCGAGAGAAATACAGACTGACAGAGGTGCAGATTTCATGTCAGAAATGCTGGCTTGTCTTTTTGTCTGGCCGTCTCTCAGTGACCACTGACGTCTCCCACTGTGGTGGGGTGGCATTTCAAGGGAAAGTGAGATTATGTGGTGTGGGCTTTCCTTGAAGCCAAGTCACTTTGCTATGTCGTAGGGTGGGATGATCCCTATTTACCTTTTCCCGACCTCGCATGCTTTTCAAGGCGCTGTCCCCCATAGGGACTACTACAGTGCATACTTGACAATAGGTTAGTAGTCTGGCGTAAGTACTAACCAGGGTAACCTGTTCTTTCCCTCTGCATGACCAGTCCATGAGTGTCTAGGAATGGGCAGTATTGTGTCAGACCTTTCCCAATTGCGTCGCATATGCCAACGTTATCCAACATTCTAGCATAAAGACTCAGCCAGTCCACTGTGGTTCCTCACATTTGGTTCCTCTACTAAACCATCTGAGTCTGTCTTTCAGCCGTTGAGGCCAACTTTCTGCATTCTCTCAGCTTCTCCATTGCACAAGAAGTGCAGTAGGTACTCTCTCTCATCTAAGATACCCTCTTTAAATTCTTGGACTCATTTGGGGTTCCCCATCTTCCCCATCGGGAATCCAGTATCCAAACCTTTACACTGTCTAGTTTTACTGTACCACTTTCCGTTTCAGTGATGGTACGATTATCCACCTTTGCTTCCATGTTCATGATATTATGTTAGCCTTCCATGAGACTCCTTTTAGAAGGCATTTTGGAGCAGTGCAGAAGTTTCTCCAGTACAGACCTCAAAGATTTTGGTGAGGAATTTTTCTGCTCAGATCCCCTATAATGACCCCATTCCACCTTGAAATCTCAGAGTTAATTGGCAGGAGCCTACCCAGAAACTAATTTAGCTTGCCTAGCTTTCCAAGTCACCGTACATTGTTTGTTTTAAGATCGAATGTTTCCCCTACCGATTCTTCCTTTATGCCTAGAGTACCCACAGGGTCTGACATTGTCCTGTCTTCGCAATTGTCGGTCATGTGCTCAGACTCTTCTACCAATGGTACATACATGTCCCCCTCTTTCACGCACACAGACATTTACCAGCAGTTGGTAAATCTTTTCCTACCCACTGAGGTCTAGCAATTCCAATATTATCCTGACCAAATAGCTTTCTGACTATATTTAGCTAATTTGTACTGCAAACAGTCTTTAGCTGTCTGGCCCTTTTAGGCCCATTCTGCTAGATCTACGGATACCTTATCTGATCTTCCTCCAAATCTTCTACTGTTCATGTCTCTGCTGCAGTCGCTGGTTCCAATACTCCTCTCTTGTGATGCCTGTTGCAAGTATACATGGACTTCAGGAGTAGAGTTTCCTTGGTTTGACAGTGCTGTGGTATATCCTTCCTTGAGGGCCTCCCAAGAATTATGTAGATGGGGACCCTACCCAACAGTGAGGGAGAATGAAGAGGACATCATCATATTTAGGAGTTATGTACTTACCATAACTTGGTATATGTGTTGTCCTTCATTCTTCCCTCCTAGCCCTCCTCTGGCCTTATATTTCTAGAAGGATATCGGACACTACAGGAACCTAGGATTCCTAGGTTTTTAGTCATAATTCTTTCTTTTCTGTCCTGTCTTTATAAATCAGTAGACCTAGACAGCAAACTTGATCCGAGGAGTTAGAGGGCATGTGTTGCATTATGGGAAAAGGGAGGAGCTTGAGATTTGGATCTGAAGTCTAGAAAATGCAGCTGAGTCAGATCCAAGGATCAGATCCGTAACCTATCAGTGAGGAAGAATGAAGGACAACACATATTCCAAGTTATGGTAAGTACATAACTCCTAATTTTCTTTCCAAGTTTCACAAAGGTATTTGTGTGTGTGTGTGTGTGTGTGTGTGTGTGTGTGTGTGTGTGTGTGTGTGTGTGTGTGTGTGTGTGTATATATATATATATATATATATATATATATATATATATATATATATATATATATATATTGAAGCATTACTACTACAAATAAGCCAAAGAACGTATCATCACCTCATGCAAATTTCCAAAGTCCAAATAAAATACACAGCTTTCGCTGATGACCTAACATATATTTTGATTTGCCAGATCCTGGACTCAATAAACATGTTTTCTAAAGTATCAAACTATGAATCGAATCCAAATAAATCAATTATCTTCCCAATAAACCCCTCAACCACAAGGAATTCTACTTTTCTGAGACAAGAATCAAAGTATATTACTCCCTTAAATACCTGGGTATCCAATTCAGTCACACAGTTAGACTTATTAAAAATGACCTCTATAAAACACAGTCTAACATTACAAACGACATTAACAGATGGATAAACCTAAAATCGGCTCCCTTATCTAAAGCACCAATTGTTAAAATGAACATTCTCCCAAAAATATTATACCAGTTTAATACTATTTTGATCTACATTCCAAGAAACTTCTTCAATAAAATGGAAAAGCAATTGGCGGCATTCATTTGGTACCCTAAAGGTACTAGAATAAGTTATTGTAGATTAAAACTACCTAAAGAAAAAGGGGACCTTGGGCTACCAGCCATCCAATTGTACTATGAAATTATATGTGCTAGTAGTTTATTCCAAATAGCAAACTGCACTCCAACAAATAAGGACTGATACCCTCTATGATAAAATTATATTGCCAACACCTAAACTCAACTAATATTAACCCCAGGGCTATTCCGTATATGAACTCAAAAATCCTTAAGTCACTTAAAATCCACCCAAATATTAAAAATCTATGCCTGGTATTTCAGAAATTAATAACCTCCCTACAGCTTTAGATACTCTTACACTCCTACAACCAATCCACATGAGTCCAACCATAAGATTCAACAACTTTTTGTTAAATTTAGATCAGCACCCTATAATTAAGGAATGCACTATTTGGGATTTTTATCAATTAAAAAAACTTCCGTTGGAAGATGTTAGAAATTGCCTAAGAAAAGGTAAAAGTTATAATATAATAATTAGACAGATAATTTTCCTAGTTAACGTATTAACCACAAACATTAAATTCAGAGATCTTGATATTTCCTTATCTCAGCTGATTCAAAAAATACTACTCTGTAGGTCCAAAATGCTATCAAGCACATACAAACTAATAGTTAAAATTAAACTTCAAGACTATATTCTATTCTCAAAATACTGCAAAGATAAAAACAATAACATTGCTTCTAATCAAAAATTGTCAGCAATAGAAATCACCATGAAGCTGACCCCCATTAAAAAAATTAATACATACCCAAATTATGATAGACAATCCTTATCATACACCTGTCCTAAACAAAATTGATTCTACTCACTCCCCATACTGTCCCTTCTGTCCTGCAATGTTAGCAGACACCCTGCATATTTTTTGGAGCTTGCGAAAATGTTTATAAATTATGGTATTTGCTAAGAACTAAATTAGAGAAAAAAGGCTACACAAAGGCAACCCTCTCATGGGAAACTGCAATACTTCATATAATTCCAGAAAACCTTTCTTTTATAAATAAACATGTTATAATGACACTTTCTGCATTGTTGAAATTTTATGTAGCAAAAAACTGGCTGGATAGATCTAAAATCTCATGGCAAGACTTCAGATATATGGTTAAGAAATATATATATGCAAATTGTTTACAAAAAGTCAAAAGAAACTTGTATATTTCCAAAAGTATTGGAAAGTGCTATTACACATTCTTGAATAAAAAAAACATTCAAATTTAATGCACTAAGAAAGCCTTTAATTTGGCTTCATGGACTGCTCATCTTCAGCTTCTCAGACATATAAACCCATTCTTCTGTTAACTTAGAGGGTAAATTGCCCACTTCGGTGACACCTGATTGTAAATAGTGTATTTAGTTTATTGGCTGTGTTTTTATTTGTTAATAGTTTGGTATACAGCTTGTACTTGTAATACGTTAAGTTTATTCAACAACAAGTATTGCATATAGTAACAGTTGTACCCTTATGAGCTGCAAATTGTCAATTTGTTATCTTTTGATTGGTCACCTGCTATGTCATTGTTATTGTATACATATTGGACCTGTGTCTTTTCTTATGTAATATGTAAAAACAATAAAAATCTTATTTGAAAAAAAAAATTGGGTAAGTCCGTTACCAAAGTAACCTTAGCCAGGTGGCTAACTGATTATGCATTTCCTTTGTCTACAAAACAGGTTTTTCTTTACCAAAACTCTTAAAAGTGCATTTCACCAGGTCTATGGCAACTTTGTCGGTATTTTTTTCCAAATCTTCCATGGATGATATTTGTAGTGCTGCAACTTGGGCAAATCCTCCTACATTTATTACTTATTACAGATTGGATCTGGTCTCTAGGGGAAGAGCAGCCTTCGGTTCAGCAGTGTCTTTCTGGGATTTAGGTAGCTGGGGATTCTGTCCCATTTGTTGAGGAATGAATGAATGAAAATTGACAACATCAGATAAAGAAGTACTCACCATAATGTTCCATCTGTGTTGTCCATTTTCATTCTTCAACTCCCCTCCCTTTCTTTCTTGACTTCTGGAAGGATGAGAAGATACTAAAGGAACTAGTGTTCCTGCGTTTGAACTCCAGATACTGTTTTTTTGTATAATGGTTGTTTCTTGGTCAACAAAAAAGATCTTGGGTATGGTAGGGGACTGGGGTATTATAGGTAAGGGAGGAGCTCAAAAGTTTTCAGTATCTACGAGCTGTAAAAAGCGGTGAGTCTGATCAGACGGTCGGAACCGAACCCATTTGTTGAGGAAGAATGAAAGTGGACAATGCAGATGGTAAGTTATCATTTGAACATAACTTCTTTTTTTGTTGTTGGATTTTTTTTTTACTGTTAGCCAGTCAGTATTAAAATCTTCCATTATAATGGTGTCTTGGTAGATAAAGAAACCAACTAAAAGAGTTCCACAGTCGTGTCAGTGTTATTTCCAGGGGGATGAATACTCCTACAATAGTTATGGTTTTATGGTAATGATTAAACATTATTCTGTTGTGTATTGAAGATTATTTAATTTAAAATTTGGCTTAAAATGTGACAAAAGTTTTTATAAGCATAGTTTTGTCATTAAAATACAAGAAGGCTATGGATTCATCCTCATTTGACCCGAGATGAGGATAATTTGCTGGTTAGCTTGGCTGTCCAACAGTGTTTGAATACCATCATGAGTTATTCTGTTTAATATGATTATAAGCCACCTGCCATCTCTTGAATTATTCCTTTTCAAGAATGAGTACACTGTTAAAATATTTCATAATTTTGCCCAGGGCTGGGAGGAAGCAAAGAAATGTGGTGCCAGATCAGAGAGGGACTACTGCTGGAAGAATTTCTTATCTCCAAATTGTCTGAAGGTACGTGACTTAACACACACACACAGATGCAGAGAAAATTTAGAACAGCAAAATTCTCCCTGTATGTATTATGTCAGAATTCTAAAGAAGTTTTTTAGACACACTCTGTAGCTGGAGGCAAAAGTTAGCTTCAGTACTCATAATATACAATTCCTTATACTGTATCTTAGATGCTACATGACATGAAAAGACAATTTGCTGAACATCTCATGGCAGCTGGATTTGTAGCCAGCAGAAACCCAACAGACCCACAGTCAAATGTCAATTCAGGTAAACCCTTACATGTTACTGTACGTATTGTCTAAGTAATTTATCTGTTTGCACTTTGTTATATTATGCTAAGAAAAACACTTATGATTTTTATAGATAATATGAAGCTAATTAAAGCTGTCATCTGCGCTGGATTGTATCCAAAGGTTGCAAAGATCAGAATAAACCATGGCAAGAAACGGAAAACGTAAGCTTTTAAACTTTTTATACCTTTCTGAATAGTGTGTTGAATTTAATTTTTGTTAAACCTGCTTATAATATTTTGTATTTTATAGAGGCCTTTTGTCATTTTTTTGTTTTGTACAACACAGGAGATTAGTGTTGCAGAATTACACAAGGAGATTATGTGTGTGACACAATGCTTCTATTAGAGGGCCATTGAAGCAGAAGAAAGCCGAAGAGGCACTGCATGATGTTGTGTTGCAGTGCCTGCAGTGCATTTATCTGAGCAAGCTAAGAGAGTTTTTGTAACCAATATATTTAGGTGTCCGCCAGTGGTCCTTCTCCGAATAACAACCCAAGTCCCATTTTGTGTTTTGTAGTTTTATTTTGTGATGTCACAGCCTTTTCCCCCTGTTTGCATTGTTGGAGGGAGAGTGTTAGGCTCTGTTATACATGCAGCACTCCCTGGGATTGACAGTGTGATGTATCTGAATTTAACTGGATTGAAAGCCTAACTGTGGCTAGGGCGCAGAATGAAATTGATTGTAAATTTATGCTTAAAGCCACACGGAAATTTAATCCTACAGGATTATTTGAATCGCAGCGGTGGCACGATTTCTTGTAACAATTTTGACTTGAATTACTTGGCAGTATACTCTCTCCTTTTAGACTCGCTTTTATATACTGAGTTTTACTCTGGACTTTGCTCATCTTCATTTGTGAAACAATCAGTACTTAAGATTGTATTCTGTGTAGTGTAGGTGCAGCTCAGTTGACATCTGCTGCTGTTGTTCAGCTGCCCTGGAAAACCACTGTTGCTGGCATCAGGGAAGGGACCAGGGGATGCTCCTTTGCTAACCTGTTCTGAAGAGCTTCGTTCCTAGGGAAGGGACCGTCTTTCAAACTGTGTTTTTTGGGGGAGGGGTCTCCCAGAAAAAGGATACCTAAATCTAAACACACTTCTCCTAAAGCAGTTAAGGAGGATTGGCAGGGCTTTGCAAATTTGGTTTTAAATATTAAGTCTTCCCTTCATTGTAAAAGAGAGATTCACAGCTTGAGGGACAGGAATTTGACTTAAATTGTTTTTCGGGTTCCCACTTCACAGAATGGAGAAGCTGACTCTGAAGACAATTATGCTTCAGCTTTCCCACCTGAAGAGTTGTCTTTCTGATACCATTGCTATAATGAAGGACTTGTTTCTGTGGGAACAAAAGAATATCAGAAATGTATTCTGAGTATCGGAATTCCATCAAAGATAATGGTTTGTTACAGGTGGATTTTTCTCTTTCTGCGTCTGTTCTTCCTGTGTTCTGATAAAGTCCATTTTCATTGGACAAAAGTGCTTATTCTATTTTGTGTGGTAATAAACACTATGGGGATCTCTGAATCTTGCTTCTTTTTTTATTTTTCTTGGTTTGAACTGTGGTTTTTCACTAGTTTGTGTTACTAGCCTTGGTGAATGCTTTTTTTGGCAACCAGCTTTTTGCCTGACAGTCCGTGTCCTGCTCTAAGAAAGTCTTGTAAACTGTATATTCCTTACACCCACATGTTCATTGTTTCTAACCCCAAATCAGATCCGGCAGTAATTAGTTTCTGCCAGTCTCCTTTCAGTATATAGTCCTATCCCTTCTGACAAAATGGGGAAGGTGTTTCATCGATTTGAGATTATAGTTTATACTACTTGCACCTTGGTAAATTGCTAGGCTCATGTCTAAATTTTCTGATGGCTTCTTTCGACAACATGAGGAAATGAATCGTTGAACTTTCTGCTTCAGAAGCGAAGCGTTCTTTTAAATGTGCTTATGACACTTTTGATGATGATTCCTGAGTGGCTGCCATTGCCTTTTTGAAAATATTTGACTGTCTGCCTTCCTAGAATTTGAGAGGATGCCAGAAATGCTCCCCTGGTTAAAGTATTTGTACTTTCTCTGTTGAGTTCCTTAAAATGTTTGAAATGGGAAAGTTAATTTAGTAGGTCACTCAGAATTTTTAACCCTCTTTTCCAAAGCACAATAGAAACTTTGCTTCCAGTTCATTTTCTTTTTTCAGGAAGCAGAATAAGCATTCTTGACAAGGCCCAGGTTAACAGTTTCAAAAAGTGAGGTGGGATGGAGGATTCAAAGAAGAAAGGACGGTCCTTCCCAGAATCAAGAACAGTCTAGGAAACCAGAATAACTGAGTGTCCATTAGTGTGTTTCCCATCCATAATGTGGCAATCCTAGAGTCTAGGCCATCAGTTTCCTCTGTTGCAACAGATAAATTCCAACACTTTGATACTGAGAATAATTTTTTTTTATTCCTGGTGGTACATTGTTTGCTGTTTTGTTCATTACACTGGTATTTTTTGGTTAAATCATTCTAAAAGACTGTAACCGATTAGTGGGATTCTCCAAAAAGCGGTGTAGAACTTAAATCAAATAACACTGAAAAATTCTACAAAAATTCACCAAGGCAAGGCTCCGGTCTGACAGTTGTATTTTTTAGAGCGTTCATTCTTTAATAGTATATCAAGAACATCTTCAGAAAATACAAAATGGACTATGAAAACTGTTTAAAAGAGTGATCTAAAATCACATGACTAGTCATGTCCAATCACCAATTAAAAAGTGGTGGGTGTTGTCACAAAAGTATATACCTGTATATGTAACTTATAGAAACCACTCATGTTAAAACATTTACATTGAATTATAAAAAGAGATGATCAGTATGTACTTAAACAAAAATAATGAAAGTAAAAATAATCTCTCAGCAAAGTTTCTGCATTTGCAAAAAGCATTTGTTGTTTATGGACTTTAGTCCAGGAGCACATCAACTCTAAGTTTAATTTGCCATGCTGCTTCACAGCATTCAAGCCTTGCTTTTAGTCTCCAGTAAATATTTCCACACTAACAGAATCCAAAACAAAAAATGTGGATTTCTTGAAGTTAGAGCAAACAGCAGCATGCTTAGCAAGAGCTTTGTTAGTCTTTTTTTTCTTATTGCTAATATATGATGTTTTGTAGTCCTATCTCACCTTCATTCTTACATATGGGATCGGAGCCAATCCTCAGCTCCGACTCGACCTATTTACAAGCTGGAAGTCTTCTAGTTGGCTCATGGCTAGGTAGGTATCCCATGGTGCACCAGTACAATCCCCAGATCTCATTTGCCACGTTCAGTTGTGCTTCTCTGTGGCTCTGCCAAAGTGTTGAATTCACTTAATCTTTTTCCAAAATTATTTTGGGACTGTTTAGTTTAAAATAGAAAAACTGTTTCTGTATTGTTGTTGGTCAGTTAGCGTAGTTGCTGTTAGTATAGTTAGCCTTATACTTGCGCCATTTGGTGCAATATTTGGCCTTTTGGCCTTTTTTGACTTAGTATTGGTATCCTGTGTGATGGTTTTCGTGTCTTCATAGACTTACTATTGGTAGGCACCTTTTGCGCTCTGTTACACTGTGTGTTATTAGTAGGCTAGTCTAGTTTTCAGCAGTTTCCCGCTTGTTGAATTGTTTTATTGTTAACAGAACTACATTCTGTTATCTCTAGTCATAAGTCTTAGTTTTTTGCGGATTCCCGCTTGTTCGTTGATTACTGTTGTTAACAGAACTAGGTTTTGTTGTCCCTTGTTGATATTAGTTAGAATGTGTGAAATTCTTTACTTCTGTAACCTTATAGGTCTGTTTTACTTAGACCACCTAGTTTCTTCATTTTCCTTTCTGCCCTAGCTAGGCCCATTTAAGTTAAAGGACCTAGTCCTCATGGCGTCTATCTCCTTCCTGCAGGGCTAGGCCCATTTAAATTAGAGGACCTAGTCCTCCTTTTCCTTCTTCTCTGTGTGTTTGTATGCTCATCTCTGTGAGAATGTCTAAAGAGAGTAAGGATCATAAGCCATCTGGCTTTAAGAAATGTATTAAATGATCACAGAAGATGTCCATAACGGATGGCCACGGCAACTGCGCTTACTGTTTGGGGGCCATCCATTTACAAGAGACCTATTTATTTTGCCATGCTTTCAGTCCTAGGGTGTTGCAAGAGAGGAAAAACAAGCTCATCCTAAAAGGCTTTCTTAAACCTTCATTTGAGGAAGATCTGTCTAGCTCTTCATCCTCTTCCAAATTTACAAAGGGAAAGTCTAAATCTTCTAAGAGGCCCTCCCCGGCTGGTGTCTCGGAGCCACCTCTTAAAATCACCAAATCAGACAAGTTCACTGTCTGTTCGGCTCCACAGACTTCGGTGCTGACTGAGAGCAATATGGTGATTACAGGGTCGGTTCCAAGTATTTCAGAGCCGACCACTGAGACCATTTCACTGAGACGGTCTATGGATCCTCTACCAGCCTCCGCTATATTAAAATCTCTACCTCAGAGATCCCGCTCTCCTACTCTGTCATCCAGGTCTTCCAGGAGTTTATCGGAAGAAGATGTAGGGAGGGTAATGCTGAGACTGTTGAAGTCATCTGCTTTGCCTAAATTGCTGTTGCCTCCGACCCAGTCAGTTCCGGAGCCACTTGTCTGTTCAGCCCTGTGCGATCATTCCTTTGAACCATGCTGGTCTTTCTGAGCCGGAGTGTTTGGTACCACTGGTGGAACCTTCGGTTCCGGCTCCCCCTGTGGCTGTTTCAGAGTAGAGTTCTGCTCCAACGCTTTCGGCGCCGTCCATAGTGTCTAGGGGCTGAAGCTCCATGCTCGGCCCTGACAGGGATGCTTGGAACCAAACTTCTTCGGTTCCGAGTCTTCCTCTCAGCGAGTCGGCTAGGATGTGTTCGGACCCTATGTCTATCTCAGAGCCAATGGCATCCTCGGTCTCCTTGGAGCCGGGGAGGTCTTCAGAGCCAGAGAGGTCGGCATTTGAGTTGATGAGGAGTGTGCTGTCCCGATCGTCAGCTCCTACCAGAGGTACCGACACTCTTCCCCCTAAAGCACTTACTTCTGTCTCAGCTCTTTCTCCTTCCGTGGACAGCAGAGACCCTCAGCCTCAGGAGCCACCGGCTTGTGGCTCCCACTCTTCTTTGACCTCCCCGGAATGTACTGAGGAGCCCCCACAGAAGAGAACATGTAAGAGGAAGCATGTAGACTCCCAGGATGAGTCTCTGACCTATAACACTGACCTCGAGGAGTCAGATGGGTCCCCCAAGTCGTCCTCTGATGATGTCTCCTTTATAGACATCCTGGAAATCCTTAAGCAGAGGTGCGGCAGGTCCACTGTCACCCCTTCTGATGAGGAGTCGGTGTACGTAAAGGCTTTTGTGTCTCAACCTTCAGCATCTTGGGTGTCTCCACCTTTCGATGAACTGATGGAGCTAGTTAGTCGAAAGGTGTGGGATACTCCTGATGCCATGGAGCCAGTCCCCAGGAGACCGAATAAGTTTCGTTCTGCCCCTCCTGAGAAAGATTTTTTGTGTAAAGGTGTTCCCGTAGATGCCATGGTGGTGGCAGCAACCACTAAGGGAGCTAGCTGAAACTTCTTCTGTTCATCCGCCGAATAAGGAATCTCGAACGATGGACAGATACGGGAAGCGTATCTTTAGTTCAGCGGCATTTAGCCTTAGGTCGCTGAACTACCTTACACACTTCACGAGGCTTCAGAGCGATGTCCTTAAAGAGTTAGATTATCTACAAGGTACATATACTGAGGGGAGTCCCTGACGAGGTTTCTGCCCAGTTGTCCACCTTGAACTCTATCGTCAACTCTTCCATGCGGCTTATTTCATATGCAGCCAATGGAACGAGTAGAGTAGCGGGTTCAGGAATTTCCCTAAGGCATCATTCCTGGATGCATTTGTGTAACTTTGCGGAACAGTTCGTCTACCTTTACCAACGCCCCCTTCGATGGTTCCTCATTGTTTGGACACAAGGTAAAGGAGGCTCTCACCCGGTGCAAGCAAGAAGGAAAAACACTCTCTGCCGTGGGAGTACATTTCACTGTTCCCTGTAGACCAAACCCTAAGGGTCAGAGGGGTGGTAAAATGTGGTTCAGGAAGTCCCAGAGGATGGAGAGGGTGACTCCTTCTTCAGAAGCTGAGGAGGAGGAGAAAATGGTAGACCTCGCCCTAGAGGCAGGGGTGGTCTGCAAAACCAGGGTGGAAGCGATTCCTTTCGGGGCTGGCCTTACCAGCGCTCCTGATGTGAGGCCCGACTGTGCTTCTCTGGGGCCGGTCGGGGGTCGCATTTCTTTGTATCCAGAAGCCTGGCTGGGTATCACTCAATACAAGTGGGTACAAAGAATTATTACCAGAGGTTGTCATACCCTTTTCTCTTCCACCTGTTGTTCCCAAGAAGATCCCGGATGTTCCACCCAGTCACAGGGATCAGGCAACTGTGGAGGTCAACAAGTTGCTGTCAAAAAGAGTCATCCAAACCGTCCCAGCAGACCAAATAGGATCCGGAACTTACTCCAGATTCTTTTTAGTGCCAAAACGTACAGGGGACTGGCGGCCCATTCTGGACCTCAGCAGATTGAACGAATCAGTAAAGAAGGACAAGTTCCGGATGGTGACACTGCAGTCTATACTCCCGTTGTTAGGGAAAGACAGTTGTATGTGCTCAGTAGATCTCCAAGACGCCTACTACCACATAAAAATGGACAGGGCATCGAGGAGTCATCTACGCTTCTGGCTGGGAGCCAGTCATTGCCAGTTTCGTGCTCTGCCCTTTGGTCTCACCACAGCCCCCAGGGTGTTCACCAAATGTATGGCAGTAGTGACAGCTCACCTGAGACATCGAGGATTCCAGGTGTTTCCGTATCTGGACGACTGGCTCTTGACCGCCCCCACCAGGCATCTACTTCTTCAGACCAGGGACGCTACTGTTCAGCTTTGTGCCCAGCTGGGAATTTCTATAAACTCTGAAAAATCTGCCTTACTGCCCTCTCAATCTGTGATTTTTATAGGCGCAGAGATAGACATGTTGGCTTGTCTTCCTGCCTAAAGGACACAGAATCTGGTTCTTCAAATTCTGCGTCTTCTCCCCTTATGAAAGGTCAAAGCCAAGACTATTCTGCAGCTTCTAGGGACCATGGCTTCCACCATATTACTAGTAATATAGTGGCACTAGTAATATGACTTCCACCATATTACTATTGCCACCAGCCAGGCTACACATGAGAATTCTTCAGTGGCTCTTGTCGTCCCAATGGTCTTTTCAGCACCTCCCATTATCTCATCACATTCTGCTGACAGAATCTTGCAAGAAGGATCTCCTTTGGTGGACACTACCCAATCAGTTAACCATGGACACCTCATTTGTTCCTCACTAACCCATTGCCACTATGACCATGGATGCCTCACAGATAGGGTGGGGGCATTATCTTGGCAGGACTGTCCAAGGCACATGGCAAGATCACGAGGCTCACCTGCATATCAGCGTTCTAGAGATGAGGTCGGTGCTCCTGGCGTCACAAGCACTCCACGACAATCTGATGTTAGCCATTTACTACACCCCTTTTCATATGTGTAGGATGTAAACTGTCCTTGTGCAAATATTGGTCCACAAATGTTTCTTTTCTGTGAATTTTTTTAAGAAGATATTTTTGAGATTCATCCAAGGACAAGGCAATAGCTAGATAGCCGATAGTCTTGCCAAAATCACTGACTGTAAATATTAAGAAATCAGTGCTGGTGTTGAGGTAGCTTACGAATGTGGAAAAATCCTTGTGACCCCTCCACAACAAGAAGAGGTTGCCAGTGTATCTGTGATAGAATGTGATGTGATTAGACAACTGGTGGGATTTTAAAAACTTGTGTTCCCATAATGCCATGACTAGATTGGCGAAAACGGGGACTACCCTTGCCCGCATAGCAACACCAGCTTTTGTTTAGAATATTTGCCTAAAAAGCGGAAAATATTATTGTCCAACACCAAATCTACTTGCTTGCAGATGGTGTTGAACTTGTTGTCAAGGGAGGTGAACTCCCTTAAGTATTCTCTAGCAAATTCCACCCCAGTGTCTTGTCTGATACAGGTGTAAAGGGACACAACATCTAGGGAAACAATATTTTCACAAGGACAAATAGTACTCCTTTCAGGCGAGCCTTTCCTATTCATATTTTAGCTGAAATGTCACTGATTGTAATCATCATCACAGATAATTGGAGGATAAGCTTAGGAAATATTGAATTGGCTAGAATTGTAGGGGACAAACCTCTGTTTAACCATAAAACACCTTTGTGACAACACCCACCATTTTTAGCAGAGCTAAAATTTCTCTCCTGGAAGACAGCCTTCCTCTTGGCCATCACTTCAGCCAGAAGAGTCTCTGAACTGCAAGCACTTATGGAGGTGGAACCCTTCATCATCTTCCATGCAGACAGGGTATCCCTCAGAATTGATCCATCCTTCATGCCCAAGGTGGTGTCCAGTGTGGCTCTCAACCAATCCATCCATTTACCCACCTTCTTTCCTAACCCCCAAAACAAGGGGGAAAGGATTCTGCACACACTAGATATGCACTGACACCTCAGATACTGTCTGGACGGGATTAAACCCTTCAGGAAGTCTGATCAGTTGCTGGTTAACTTTGCTTCAGGGACAGAATGCAAAGCCATCTCCAAGCAAACAACTTCCAAATGGATAGCACACAGCATCCATTTCTGCTACCAACAGCATGGCAAGCTTCCCCCCAAGGGGATCAGAACACACACCACCAGAGCAGCCTCCACTTCTGCAGCTTTTCTTAGAGGAGTCCCCACCAGGGACATCCTGGAGGCTGCCACCTGGACATCTGTTCACACTTTTACCAAGCATTACCACCTGCCTCTCTTCTCCAAATCCAGGGCAAGGTTTGCCTCTACAGTCTTGCAGGGCATGCTAGCCAGCCCCTAGCTTCCTAGACTGCCTCCACCCATTTCCTCAGCTTTGGGAATCTACCCAAATGTGATGACTGCAACAGTGAAACACGAAGAACATAGTACAGTTGTATACACTTACCATAAATGTAGATGTTCAAGTGTATTTACTGTTGCAGTCCTGGCTTCCCTCCCTCAATCCCCCTTTCTCTATTTTCTTCCTTTTTATATTTCCCCTTGTTATTCTCCTTTCCTTATAAGGGACATATTGGTATTTATTTTCCTATGGTGGAGTTCTGCCACCAGAGCCTGGCCTCCTACTTTGGGGGCTCCTGACAGGTTAGAGAAAGAAA
The DNA here is from genome assembly GCF_019279795.1 of Protopterus annectens. Taxonomy (NCBI): domain Eukaryota; kingdom Metazoa; phylum Chordata; order Ceratodontiformes; family Protopteridae; genus Protopterus; species Protopterus annectens. The sequence goes on from NC_056734.1 coordinate 773,126,755, forward strand.
AACTGATGTAATGGTGTCGGATGCCTTCCTTTATACCACTGACGACCTGATGTCAGTCCTCAAGCGACAGCAACCGATGCACAAATTTATTTATTTATTTTATTTATTTATTGACATTTGTTAACCAGGTTAGTCCAACTGGGTTATTGTCCCATTTTCAGTGGAGACCCGAGGAGAAAAGCTCCAGCAAATACAATATATGATCACAGAACAAGAAAAAACAAGTATTACAAACAATAATAGCAAGCAATAGAAATAAACATCTACCTGTGTAGAAATAAACAATCACATTTTTTATTTCTTTGAAAAAGTTAAATTCTTAGTTGCTGAACAGAAGGGGAAAGTCAAGACTGATAGGATGTAATGAGAGAGATAGAGATATGAGTGTGGGAGGAGGGGAGAGGTAAGTAGGGTCATAGCAGGGACAGGTTCTGGAATTGAGTAAATGTGTCTTCAGTTCTTTTTTAAATAGTGGAGTATGAGAGATGGAGCGTATATCAAGGGGAAGTTTATTCCAAGCTTGGGCCACGGAATGCTTGTAGAGTTGCTTACCAACAGACTTGTTAGGGTGGTAGACATCAAGCAATTGCTGATTTGAGGTGTGGAGAGATCGAGAAGGGGTATAGATGGAAACAAGGAGAGATAGGGAAGGACAGCAGGAGGGTTTAAACAGCATAGAGTGCAGCATGTGAAATTGGTAGAGATGAAGTAATTGTGGGAGTTCCAGCCATTGTAGGGACTTTAAGGCAATACAGTGGTGAGTGTTGTTAGGGCTGTTAGTGATGAATCTGGCTGTTTTCTGGTAGGTTTGTTGAAGTTTGTTCAGGGTAGTAGTTTGAATATTTGTGAGAACTGGGGCAGCATAGAGGAGAGAGGGGAGGAGAAGTGCTTGTCCAAGGGTGAGTCTAGACTCAGGAGTGAGGTATTTTCTGTTCCAATATAGGAGACCAAGTTTTTGATGGCTTTTCTTTATGCATTGCTGTACATGTTGATTGAATTTTAGTTCATCATCAATGATAACTCCTAAGAGTTTAGTGTGGGTGTCAGGATGGATGGCTGTATTATCACAGGATTTAATGACAAAGGAAGATCTATATTGAGCAAGAGAACGGGGGAGGAAGAGCAAGAGTTTGTTTTTTTGGAGATTTAGGATTAGTAAGTTTTTTGAAATGCATTGTTCTGTGGAGCGTAGAGCTTTTTGGGTTAGAGTGTGTAGGTCAGAGATGTTGGCTGTAGAAATAATAGTGGAGTCATCAGCGTATTGAATGAGAGATGAATTATTGCAAGAGGTGAAGAGGTCATTAGTGAAGATATTGAATAAAAGGGGGCCTAAGATGGAACCTTGTGGAACCCCAGTAGAGATAGGCAGGAAAGGAGAATATGAGGAGAGCCATTTGACAGATTGTTGGCGTCCAGATAGATAGCTAGTGAACCAGCTGAGGGTGGAGGAGGATAGGTGAAAGTTTGCAAGTTTAAATAGAAGTAAAGGATGGGACAGGAAGTAGGTTTATTATTGTCCAGGGATTCTGCAATGGTGTGGGTGAAGGAGAGTAGAGCAGTAGTAGTGCTATGATAGGGGTGGAAACCATGCGAGTAAGTTGTGATTGAGAAGGTGGTTTAGAAGCTGAGTATGGATACATTTTTCTAGGATCTTAGATAGGGGGGATAGAATGGCAATAGGTCGATAGTTGGTAGGATCAGTAGAGTTGCCTCCCTTATGGAGAGGGGTGGTGTAGAAAGATTTCCAAAGAGTAGGAACAGTAGATTCTAGCATGGATCTATTAATTAATATAGTCACAGGGTAGGCAATAGAGTCAGCTGCAAGTTTGAGGAAGGTGGGAGGTAATTTATCAGTAGAGAGAGAGCAGGGTTTGAGTTTGAGCAGTAGAGATTTGATGTAAGAAGTGGGAAGTGGCTGGAAGGAGAAAAAAGTGTAATTGTGTCTGGGTGTTGGATCAGGTAAGGAGTAGGAGTTAGTTTGAGAGGGTAGGAGGTTCTGGATGGAGGAGATGAAGTGGGAATTTAGTAGGGTAGCTGTTTCCTCTGGAGTTGAATTTGGGTAGGGGGAAGGGTTAGAGGGAGAGCCTGGGTAAAGGATGCTGTTTAGTGTAGACCAGAATTTACGGGGGTTTGATCTATGTATATGCTGGCTTGAGCTATAATATGATTTTTTGTCTTTCATTGTTTGTTTTTTGGCAAGATTACGTAGTTGTCTGTATTTGAGAAGATGAGGTGTTTGATTAGTTTTGATCCAGGCTTTCCAGGCACTGTCTCTTTGTTTCATGATGGTCTTAGTTTGTTTTGAAAGCCAGGGGGCATGATTAGATTTCACTCTGATCATTCTAGAGGGAGCAAGGGAGTCCAGGATATTTAGGAAGATGCTATTAAAAGTGTCAATGGCATCATTCAGGGGAAGTTGTTTAAGGATGGACCAGTCAATGTTTTGCAGTAGTGAGTTAAATTGAGAAGAGTTAAATGAGGATAGTTTCCGACAATCTTTAAAGAGGTGGGGTTTAGGAGTGTGAGGGTCATATCTTAGGATAGAGGTAGGGAGATCGTCACTGAGGGAGTCTGGTAGGGTTTTTGGCTGCTGGTAATGTTGAGGGGAGTTATGTAAGAATCCAGTCTATAGTGGAGCTGGAGGTAGAGTGTTTGTGGAAACGGGTGGGGGTAGAAATTAGTTGGTGGAAACTATGAAGGTGAATACTGAGTGAAGGAGTGTCAGTAGAAAGTTTAGACCAGTCTATATTGACATCCCCAAGGATGAGTGTTTCGTAAGGTATATTGAGATAGAACCAGGAAAGTATGTTTTCCAGAATGGGTATATTGTTGCCAGGAGTCATATACATGGAAGCTACAGAAAGTTTTTTGTGAGGGTTTAGATGGAGGTTAAGAATGAGGAGTTCAGCAGGATGGAAGCTAGGAATAGGTGTGGGATAAGGTGAAAGGTTAAGGCTGTTAGAGTAGTGGATGGCTACACCACCTCCTTTCTTTGATGTTCTATCAGAGCGGTAGATGTTGTAACCAGGGGGGGGGAGTATTTCACTGTTTTAGATGTGAGGCTTGAGCCATGTTTCTGATAAGGATAGGATATGAGGGGTGTTGTAAGCTATCCAAGAGTGTAGATCAGTAATTTTATTTGCTAGGCTTTGAATGTTTAGTGAATAAAAAGTTAGGTGTTTGTGAGGTTTTGGGACTGAGGTTGTATATCTGATTGGTTGTTGGAAGAGGGTTGTGAGCAGGAGGTAGGTAAGGTGGATGAAGGGGGGGGTGCAAATACTAAGTCTCTGGTATTCAGGCCGGCCGAGGGCTACCCTGGCAGGGATAACCCAAATGTGATGACTGCAACAGTGAATACACTCTAACATCTACATTTATGGTAAGTGTACACAACTGTACTTTCAGTCACAGCCTCACCTCAGGCTTTGTCCCTACTAAATTTCACACTGCTACAGTCATCCCTTTCCATAAAGGGGGAGTGACTACAGACCCTGAGAATTATCGCCGCATTAGCCTGACGAGTCTGATATGTAAGGCTGTGGAGTGCATCACCATGGACCTAATTAACAAGGATTTAGGGAATCTCCAAACTCTAGATCCCATGGAATTTGGTTTTGTGAAAGGTAGATCATGCCTGCTCAACCTGGTTGACTTATTTGAGTCAGTCACCAGAGCTGTGGATGAGGGCAAGGCAGTTCATACAGCCTACCTCGATCTGTCCAAGTCCTTTGATACCATTCCCCACTCAAGAATTATTGATAAACATGCCAAACTAGGCATCAACCCCTATATCACTAGGTGGGTTGCAAATTGGCTCACAGATAGAACCCACAATGTGAAAGTAGCGGACTCCAGTTCAGACTACCAACCAGTCACGAGTGGGGTCCCACAGGGATCAGTCCTGCATCCCCTATCCTGTTTGGCATCTACTTCTCAGAAGTCCAGGCCAACACAGAGGGAATCTGGCTGACCAAGTTTGCAGACGTCTGCAAGCTGGGAGCCATTATTAACTCCCCACGTGATGTAGACATCCTACAGAAAGGCCTTGCTGAAACTAGTGATTGGTGTCGAAACCATGGCCTTGAGCTTAATGCCAAAAATGCGTCGTCATTCCCTTTGGGAAGAACTCCTGTCCCATTAATTACCACATCGATGGGAGCCCACTGGTGTTATAAGAGATCTGGGGATGCAGATTGACAGCAACCTCTCCGTCAAACACCACATTGCCACTGTGGTCAGAAAGTCCTTCTGTGTGGCACATCTCATTACCAAGGCTTTTGCATCCAAGAAGAAAGAGGTCATCATCTCTCTCTACTCTTTCCTCATTAGGCCAATCATAGAGTATGATGCCCCATTTGGCATGTACCTCACTAGACACATGCAACAGCTGGAGAGGCCACAAAAGTACCTCATGGAGAGGATCCTAGGCCTTAAACACATGTCCTACATGGACATACTCAAAAAACTCCAGCTATTCTGTCTCATATTGTCTACTAAGAGGTAATCTCTGCTTGACTTACAAAGCCACGTCTGACCCAGCTCTGTTAGAAATGCTACATCTAAAGAAATCCCAGTCCCTCTGCACCACATGCTCCAGAGGCCTCAACCTCATTATCACAATCAACAGAACATGCTGGAGAGACAGGTTCATAACCCAGAGACTGTCCATGCTTTGGAATAGACTTCCCATACATGTCAAACAGAGCACCTCACTGGCTCTCTTCAAGTGAAATCTTGAAGAGTAGATGAAAAATAGAAAGTTCACCCTGAGGATCACTCCACTGACTGTACTTGATAGAGGCACTGGGAACTAACGTCAGGCAGCACAATGCCAGGGCACGTCTGTGGGCTAAGCTTGTAAAGGCTCCAGGGCAATTAGCCTAGTACACACCTATGAACCTATAATGGGAGCATCTTCCCTTAAAACCTTGATCATTTTCTGTCTTGTCCTACTTTAAAGTATAATTTTCCCACAGTGTAATTTTGGAGTGTCAGTGGCTTTATTTGCAAGTTCACTAACTCGAGATTTTCTTCATTAACTTGCTTTGACATGGAGGGTATAACGTCTTCTCCCAAAACACTGGTACTGTAGCCTCTTCTGTATCTTCCTCTGCAAAGGACATTTCTAAGCCTAGATCACTTTCTGCCTTACTTTCTCTACTATCATTCCAGGCTTCCCGAGTGTGCTGTTTATGTTACAGTCCCTTACCTTAATAGAAGTGGATGCCACTCTATATTACTTTTCTTCTCCTGTTGCTACCTATGCCAGAACAAAGTGTATTGTCAATTTGTTTTAGTTCTCAGATTTCTTGATGCTTACATTCATCTTAAAAGTTCTTTCTCTGCTTTATACTAGTGGAAATAAGATTAGAACTCTGCATTGTTCTGCTTATCTCACTCTGTTTGGAGGCTTATCATTGAAGCTTGTAGGTTACTGTGACTACTTTTTGTCTTAAAATGATACTGTTAAGGTTTCCAGTACTTTGTCATTGGGGCATGCTTCCGCTTTCTGTCTAACCACAACCAGATTCAGACTTCTTTTATAATTTGTTTGCCAACTACCTTTTTCTGGTTTTGATTGTAAGACTCTGTATGAGGAACAGTGGTTTGCTGCTCCCCATTCTTATTCTGAATTGGTATAACGGTGTGCCACAATGAGTGCTTGGATTCTTCGTCCTCCACATTTCCACTGAGCTTTAAACTGGAAAGTCTTTCTAAAGTTGCATCATAAGTTTAACCAGGGGTTATAGCCACAAGATGGAGTTTTCCCAGCACTGTCTGAATGTTTACATGTAAGTGGATGCTGTTTCCTGTCACCATGATTGTATATTGCCACCACTTTTTGTTGATTACTAATCTTATACATGCACGTTAGGGAAACTTGACTAGGAAAGCCATGCTTCTAGAATCTAGCAGATTTTGAACTTCCCTGCCTTCTAAAATACACTATACTCTTACTAGCTTCATTGTAGCACAGTAACACAGGCCTGACTTATCCTGGCTGTAGTTGTTTTGCAGTCCAGAGGAACTAATTCATCTAAAGCTAGCTTTCCAGTTTCTGTGTTTGTAACAACATTTTCAGTGTTAAAGGCACAGAAGTTAACAGTGTTACCCCTTGCATATATTTATAATGAATAAGCACATCATTTGCAACTTTTTCTTTCACAGATATTACATTTATTACTTATAGTTTAATTCTTAGAAGCAGAAAATTAGTTTTTAAACATTTTATCCTTCCATTTAAGGTTATTATCTTACCAGAGTTCTTAGAATTACTTTTTAAAGTTATTTTAAGTCTGTCTACTGTTTAAAATTGTAAGAGTTTGTTTTGCTGTTACTGTCAAGATCAAACCAGAGCTTTAAAATAAAATATGCTTTGTTGGGCATTTGTGCACATAACTGGTTAACAATCTACAGTAAAATTCCAGGTACCTTGTACCACAGGAGATGTCCTTCAAGGATGCATCTGCAGTCCTTACAAATGGGGTTGTCCTGTCGTCAGGCAGCCCTTCGGTCGGCCGGATTCCAAAGTCTGGGTCTGGCTTCGGCTGGTGTCGCACTTCACCCGACGTCATTGCGGCAGTTCTTCGGTATAAAGGCATCAGCCGACGCCATTTTCCTCAGTCTTTCTTGCCGTGGCTCAAGCAGAAGCTGTTCGCAGTGCCGGGTCGGTCAGATCCAGAGATTACTACTACCAATATTACTCAAGACTTCTAAAAGCTAAGCACCCGTTGGGGACTCTTTCTTGCCTCAGCCGATGTCAGAGAAAGTGAATAACTGTTTATCTTGTGGGAAACAAATACCTCATAAAGATTTCCACTCCTACTGCATACATTGCTTAGGCCCAGACCACGACGTAGCAGCTTGTCTAGCCTGTGCTTCTTTTAACCGACGAACGCTTAGACGTCGGTCGGAGTTTCCTGAACAGATTGTCGGCTCCGATTTTGCCTATATTATGCCGTTGGATCCTCCGACAACGCAAATTACCAAAAAATGCAAAGAAAAGGACCGACACTCGCGGTCCGTTAAGCAAACCGCGAGTGTCTCGGTTTCGGCCAAAACCGAGCAAGCGGTTCTTTCTTCAGCCGAAACCATGCCTTCTACCGAGGCCTCTTCTAACCTGGTAGAATCGGCTACTGAAATCCAACCTCCTGTTGCGGTTTCACAGGATTTATCAGACACCATTCCCCTGGATATTTCAACCCCTGCACGTGGAGCTGCTAGGCCTCCTGCAGCAATGTCTATTAAGGCCTTTGCCAGGGCTAAAGCAGCCAAAGCATCAAAAACGGTGCCTGCCAAACCCCCCTCTCACAGGCCCAGCACCAGCTCCCATATGCTTTCTTTGGCTGAGGATCTCATCTCTTTAATTCGTGGATCCCAGTGTCATCCAGACAGGCCTCTCCCTCCTCCAGAAAAGAGGCCTAGAGCAGAGCCCCCTGAGCCAGTATCCACAGATGATTCCTCTGATGACTCAGAACATACAGACCCTCCTGAGGCTCCTTATTCTCCTTACGTAGACTCTGATGCTGAAGAGTCCATCCCTTCAGCCTCTCCGCCTGAGGAATTTTCCTTTGGGGAAACCTTGCATGCTATGAGGGAACAATTTCAATGGCAGGGTCAAGATTTCTCAGACTCCAGAAAAAGGCTTAGGACCTTTCTACATTTGCCACAACATAGGCCTTTAGCTATACCTCCAGTTCTTTCTGTTGTAGATGATGCATTTAATGATGCTTGCACTGCTCCTGATTCATTACCTCCGGCTCCTGCTAAGCCCGATAGGTTCTACAGGGTCCCGGACACTCATCACCATTTATACAGGGCTCCTTTTGCAGATCCAGAGACTATCTCCCAGGGCCCTAAAGCTGTAACAGCAACTTCTACTAAGAACCCCCTCCCCTCTGAAAGGGAATCCAGGTCCTTAGAGAGATGGGGTAAAAAGTTTACACCTCTGCTACTTTGTCAGCTAGGCTTTGAACTGCCAATTCTCATATGATTCAATATCAAGAGTTTATGCTTGACCAGTTAACTAAAAAGCTGTCCTCTGAAGAATCTTAGATAAAAAGTATGTTCAAGAAATGGTACATAACATACAGCAGGTTAGTAACCATTCTTTAAAATGTGGCTATGATGCACTGGAGGCTTCCTTTAGATCAGCCATGACTGGCACAGTTATCAGGAGGCATGCATGGTTGAAAGAACAGGCATTACCAGACCATGTCAAATCAAAGCTTTTGGATGCACCCATGGACAAGGTCAATTTATTTGGTTCCCTGCACAGCAGGTACTAAAAAGATGGAAGAGAAGGCAAAATCTGTACAAACAGTGAAAGATTTCTTACAGGTTCAACCTCCAAGGTTTAGCAGGAACTGGCCCTCCAAGAATTGGTCCTTTCCGACTCCTCTAAGACACAAAGAGGCAGGAATAGGCGCTCTAGAGGCAGAAACCAATCCAGGGGTGCCTACAGGGACGCCAGTGGCAAGGTAACAACCAGCGAGGCACGGATGCAACCACCACCACTACAACAACTCAATCACAGTGACTTGGCGGCACCACTTACTAGGGAACAACTAGAAGCACCCTTAGGCGGAAAGCTAACCTTATTTTCAAAGAACTGGCATTGCATCACAAGAGAAAATGGATTTTGCAAACTATAGACCAAGGTTACAGGTTCCATTTCCATACTCTACCAGGAAAGAGAGGAATGCCAAACCTACCACCTACTCAAAGGACAGAAGCTTCCTAAAGCAAATATCTCAATTATTAAGAATGAGAGCTGTGGAAAAGGTACCATCTATGGAGCAAGGAAAGGATTTTACTCCAGACTCTTCCTGGTACCAAGAAAAGAAAACAAATGGAGGCCTATTCTAGACCTGTCCGCTTAAACACATTGCTCATTGCTCCAAAATTCAAAATGCTGACCCTACAGCAGCTTCTTCCCATGCTGGGCAAGGAGTCTTGGCTGGTAACTCTAGATCTCAAGGAGGCATACCTGCACGTCCCCATTCGACCAATTTGCAGAAGATACTCAGATTTCTTGCAGGATCAGAGCATTATCAATTCTCAGCATTGCCCTTTGGCTTATCTACATGCCCAGAGTGTTCACACTTAAATGCCAGGCATCAGTAATCGCCATTGCAGACTTCAGGGGAATCAAATTTTCCCCTACCTGGACGCACTGCCTGATACAAGCGACAACAAAAGCAAGCTAACAGAAGACTTACAAAGAGTCATTTACCTGCTGCAAGCCCTGGGATATACAGTCAATATAAAAAAGTCAAGGCTGATTCCATCCCAAAGAATAACTTTTCTGGGTGAAGAACTGGACACATCAAAACAAAATGGCATTCCTAACTGCAGAAAAAGAAAGAGCAACTACCTCTACTTCTTGGCAATAACAAAGCAGAACCATCTAACTGCAAGAAAAGTGCTACAAGCTCTAGGTTACATGGCATCCTGCATAATACTGGTCCCTCATGCCAGACTGCATATGAGAAAGCTACAGGGAAAATACCAAAGAATTTGTGGTCCCAACAGGATGGAAGCTAGGAATAGGTGTGGGATAAGGTGAAAGGTTAAGGCTGTTAGAGTAGTGGATGGCTACACCACCTCCTTTCTTTGATGTTCTATCAGAGCGGTAGATGTTGTAACCAGGGGGGGAGTATTTCACTGTTTGAGATGTGAGGCTTGAGCCATGTTTCTGATAAGGATAGGATATGAGGGGTGTTGTAAGCTATCCAAGAGTGTAGATCAGTAATTTTATTTGCTAGACTTTGAATGTTTAGTGAATAAAAAGTTAGGTGTTTGTGAGGTTTTGGGTATTGGGACTGAGGTTGCATATCTGATTGGTTGTTGGAAGAGGGTTGTGAGCAGGAGGTAGGTAAGGTGGATGAAGGGGGGGGTGCAAATACTAAGTCTCTGGTATTCAGGCCGGCCGAGGGCTACCCTGGCAGGGATAACCCAAATGTGATGACTGCAACAGTGAATACACTCTAACATCTACATTTATGGTAAGTGTACACAACTGTACTTTCAGTCACAGCCTCACCTCAGGCTTTGTCCCTACTAAATGTCACACTGCTACAGTCATCCCTTTCCATAAAGGGGGAGTGACTACAGACCCTGAGAATTATCGCCGCATTAGCCTGACGAGTCTGATATGTAAGGCTGTGGAGTGCATCATCATGGACCTAATTAACAAGGATTTAGGGAATCTCCAAACTCTAGATCCCACGCTATTTGGTTTTGTGAAAGGTATATCATGCCTGCTCAACCTGGTTGACTTCTTTGAGTCAGTCACCAGAGCTGTGGATGAGGGCAAGGCAGTTCATACAGCCTACCTCGATCTGTCCAAGTCCTTTGATACCATTCCCCACTCAAGAATTATTGATAAACATACCAAACTAGGCATCAACCCCTATATCACTAGGTGGGTTGCAAATTGGCTCACAGATAGAACCCACAATGTGAAAGTAGCGGACTCCAGTTCAGACTACCAACCAGTCACGAGTGGGGTCCCACAGGGATCAGTCCTGCATCCCTATCCTGTTTATCTACTTCTCAGAAGTCCAGGCCAACACAGAGGGAATCTGTCTGACCAAGTTTGCAGATCGTCTGCACAAGCTGAGAGCCATTATTAACTCCCCACTTGATGTAGACATCCTACAGAAAGGCCTTGCTGAAACTAGTGATTGGTGTGTCGAAACCATGGCCTTGAGCTTAATGCCAAAAAAAAATGCGTGGAGTCATTCCCTTTGGGAAGAACTCCTGTCCCATTAATTACCACATCGATGGGAGCCCACTGGTGTTATAAGAGATCTGTAAGGATGCAGACTGACAGCAACCTCTCCGTCAAACACCACATTGCCACTGTGGTCAGAAGTCCTTCTGTGTGGCACATCTCATTACCAAGGCTTTTGCATCCAAGAAGAAAGAGGTCATCATCTCTCTCTACTCTTCCCTCATTAGGCCAATCATAGAGTATGATGCCCCATTTGGCATGTACCTCACTAGACACATGCAACAGCTGGAGAGGCCACAAAAGTACCTCATAGAGAGGATCCTAGGCCTTAAACACATGTCCTACATGGACATACTCAAAAAACTCCAGCTATTCTGGCTCATATTGTCTACTAAGAGGTAATCTCTGCTTGACTTACAAAGCCATGTCTGACCCAGCTCTGTTAGAAATGCTACATCTAAAGAAATCCCAGTCCCTCTGCACCACATGCTCCAGAGGCCTCAACCTCATTATCACAATCAACAGAACATGCTGGATGGACAGGTTCATAACCCAGAGACTGTCCATGCTTTGGAATAGACTTCCCATACATGTCAAGCAGAGCACCTCACTGGCTCTCTTCAAGTGAAATCTTGAAGAGTGGATGAAAAATAGAAAGTTCACCCTGAGGATCACTCCACTGAATGTGTACTTGATAGAGGCACTGGGAACTAACGTCAGGCAGCACAATGCCAGGAGCAACGTCTGTGGAAGCTAAGCTTGTAAAGGCTCAGGGCAATTAGCCTAGTACACACCCTATATGAACCTATAATGGAGCATCTTCCCTTAAAACCTTGATCATTTTTCTGTCTTGTCCTACTTTAAAGTATAATTTTCCCACAGTGTCATTTTGGAGTGTCAGTGGCTTTATTTGCAAGTTCACTAACTTTCGAGATTTTCTTCATTAACTTGCTTTGACATGGAGGGTATAACGTCTTCTCCCAAAACACTGGTACTGTAGCCTCTTCTGTATCTTCCTCTGCAAAGGACATTTCTAAGCCTAGATCACTTTCTGCCTTACTTTCTACTACTATCATTCCAGGCTTCAGTGTGCTGTTTATGTTACAGTCCCTTACCTTAATAGAAGTGGATACCCTCTATATTACTTTTCTTCTCCTGTTGCTACCTATGCCAGAACAAAGTGTATTGTCAATTTGTTTTAGTTCTCAGATTTCTTGATGCTTACATTCATCTTAAAAGTTCTTTCTCTGCTTTATACTAGTGGAAATAAGATTAGAACTCTGCATTGTTCTGCTTATCTCACTCTGTTTGGAGGCTTATCATTGAAGCTTGTAGGTTACTGTGACTACTTTTTGTCTTAAAATGATACTGTTAAGGTTTCCAGTACTTTGTCATTGGGGCATGCTTCCGCTTTCTGTCTAACCACAACCAAAGTCAGACTTCTTTTATAATTTGTTTGCCAACTACCTTTTTCTGGTTTTGATTGTAAGACTGTGTATGAGGAACAGTGGTTTGCTGCTCCCCATTCTTATTCTGAATTGGTATAACGGTGTGCCACAATGAGTGCTTGGATTCTTCGTCCTCCACATTTCCACTGAGCTTTAAACTGGAAAGTCTTTCTAAAGTTGCATCATAAGTTTAACCAGGGGTTATAGCCACAATATGGAGTTTTCCCAGCACTGTCTGAATGTTTACATGTGTAAGTGGATGCTGTTTCCTGTCACCATGATTGTATATTGCCACCACTTTTTGTTGATTACTAATCTTATACATGCACGTTAGGGAAACTTGACTAGGAAAGCCATGCTTCTAGAATCTAGCAGATTTTGAACTTCCCTGCCTTCTAAAATACACTATACTCTTACTAGCTTCATTGTAGCACAGTAACACAGGCCTGACTTATCCTGGCTGTAGTTGTTTTGCAGTCAGAGGAACTAATTCATCTAAAGCTAGCTTTCCAGTTTCTGTGTTTGTAACAACATTTTCAGTGTTAAAGGCACAGAAGTTAACAGTGTTACCTTGCATATATTTATAATGAATAAGCACATCATTTGCAACTTTTTCTTTCACAGATATTACATTTATTACTTATAGTTTAATTCTTAGAAGCAGAAAATTAGTTTTTAAACATTTTATCCTTCCATTTAAGGTTATTATCTTACCAGAGTTCTTAGAATTACTTTTTAAAGTTATTTTAAGTCTGTCTACTGTTTAAAATTGTAAGAGTTTGTTTTGCTGTTACTGTCAAGATCAAACCAGAGCTTTAAAATAAAATATGCTTTGTTGGGCATTTGTGCACATAACTGGTTAACAATCTACAGTAAAATTCCAGGTACCTTGTACCACAGGAGATGTCCTTCAAGGATGCATCTGCAGTCCTTACAAATGGGGTTGTCCTGTCGTCAGGCAGCCCTTCGGTCGGCCGGATTCCAAAGTCTGGGTCTGGCTTCGGCTGGTGTCGCACTTCACCCGACGTCATTGCGGCAGTTCTTCGGGTATAAAGGCATCAGCCGACGCCATTTTCCTCAGTCTTTCTTGCCGCGTGGCGCCCGAAGCAGAAGCTGTTCGCAAGTGCCGGTCGGTCAGATCCAGAGATTACTACTACCGAATATTACCGAAGACTAAAAGCTAAGTACCCGTTGGGGACTCTTTCTTGCCTCAGCCGATGTCAGAGAAAGTGAATAACTGTTTATCTTGTGGGAAACAAATACTTCATAAAGATTTCCACTCCTACTGCATACATTGCTTAGGCCCAGACCACGACGTAGCACCTTGTCTAGCCTGTGCTTCTTTTAACCGAGACGCTTAGGCGTCGGTCCGGAGTTTCCTGAACAGATTGTCGGCTCCGATTTTGCCTATATTATGCCGTTGGATCCTTCGTCAACGCAAATTACCAAAAAATGCAAAGAAAAGGACCGACACTCGCGGTCCGTTAAGCAAACCGCGAGTGTCTCGGTTTCGGCCAAAACCGAGCAAGCGGTTCTTTCTTCAGCCGAAACCATGCCTTCTACCGAGGCCTCTTCTAACCTGGTAGAATCGGCTACTGAAATCCAACCTCCTGTTGCGGTTTCACAGGATTTATCGAACACCATTCCCTGGATATTTCAACCCCTGCACGTGGAGCTGCTGGGCCTCCTGCAGCAATGTCTAATAAGGCCTTTGCCAGGCTAAAGCAGCCAGCATCAAAAGCGGTGCCTGCCAAACCCCCCTCTCACAGGCCCAGCACCAGCTCCCATATGCTTTCTTTGGCTGAGGATCTCATCTCTTTAATTCGTGGATCCCAGTCTCATCCAGACAGGGCCTCTCTCCCTCCTCCAGAAAAGAGGCCTAGAGCAGAGCCCCCTGAGCCAGTATCCACAGATGATTCCTCTGATGACTCAGAACATACAGACCCTCCTGAGGCTCCTTATTCTCCTTCTGAAGACTCTGATGCTGAAGAGTCCATCCCTTCAGCCTCTCCGCCTGAGGAATTTTCCTTTGGGGAAACCTTGCATGCTATGAGGGAACAATTTCAATGGCAGGGTCAAGATTTCTCAGACTCAAGAAAAAGGCTTAGGACCTTTCTACATTTGCCACAACATAGGCCTTTAGCTATACCTCCAGTTCTTTCTGTTGTAGATGATGCATTTAATGATGCTTGCACTGCTCCTGATTCATTACCTCCGGCTCCTGCTAAGCCCGATAGGTTCTACAGGGTCCCGGACACTCATCACCATTTATACAGGGCTCCTTTTGCAGATCCAGAGACTATCTCCCAGGGCCCTAAAGCTGTAACAGCAACTTCTACTAAGAACCCCCTCCCCTCTGAAAGGGAATCCAGGTCCTTAGAGAGATGGGGTAAAAAAGTTTACACCTCTGCTACTTTGTCAGCTAGGGCTTTGAACTGCCAATTTCATATGATTCAATATCAAGAGTTTATGCTTGACCAGTTAACTAAAAAGCTGTCCTCTGAAGAATCTTTAGATAAAAAGTATGTTCAAGAAATGGTACATAACATACAGCAGGTTAGTAACCATTCTTTAAAATGTGGCTATGATGCACTGGAGGCTTCCTTTAGATCAGCCATGACTGGCACAGTTATCAGGAGGCATGCATGGTTGAAAGAACAGGCATTACCAGACCATGTCAAATCAAAGCTTTGGATGCACCCATGGACAAGGTCAATTTATTTGGTTCCCCTGCACAGCAGGTACTAAAAGATGGAAGAGAAGGCAAAATCTGTACAAACAGTGAAAGATTTCTTACAGGTTCAACCTCAGGTTTAGCAGGAACTGGCCCTCCAAGAATTGGTCCTTTCCGGACTCCTCTAAGACACAAAGAGGCAGGAATAGGCGTTCTAGAGGCAGAAACCAATCCAGGGTGCCTACAGGGGCGCCAGTGGCAAGGTAACAACCAGCGAGGCACGGATGCAACCACCACCACTACAACAACTCAATCACAGTGACTTGGCGGTGGCACCGCATACTAGGGAACAACTAGAAGCACCCTTAGGCGGAAAGCTAACCTTATTTTCAAAGAACTGGCATTGCATCACCAAAGAGAAAAATGGATTTTGCAAACTATAGACCAAGGTTACAGGTTCCATTTCCATACTCTACCAGGAAAGAGAGGAATGCCAAACCTACCACCTACTCAAAGGACAGAAGCTCTAAAGCAAATATCTCAATTATTAAGAATGAGAGCTGTGGAAAAGGTACCATCTATGGAGCAAGGAAAGGGATTTTACTCCAGACTCTTCCTGGTACCAAGAAAAAACAAATGGAGGCCTATTCTAGACCTGTCCGCTTTAAACACATTCCTCATTGCTCCAAAATTCAAAATGCTGACCCTACAGCAGCTTCTTCCCATGCTGGGCAAGGAGTCTTGGCTGGTAACTCTAGATCTCAAGGAGGCATACCTGCACGTCCCCATACGACCAATTTGCAGAAGATACTTCAGATTTCTTGCAGGATCAGAGCATTATCAATTCTCAGCATTGCCCTTTGGCTTATCTACTGCGCCCAGAGTGTTCACGAAATGCCAGGCATCAGTAATCGCTCATTGCAGACTTCAGGGGAATCAAATTTATCCCTACCTGGACGACTGCCTGATACAAGCGGACAACAAAAGCAAGCTAACAGAAGACTTACAAAGAGTCATTTACCTGCTGCAAGCCCTGGGATATACAGTCAATATAAAAAAGTCAAGGCTGATTCCATCCCAAAGAATAACTTTTCTGGGTGAAGAACTGGACACATCAAAACAAATGGCATTCCTAACTGCAGAAAAGAAAGAGCAACTACCTCTCTACTTCTTGGCATTAACAAAGCAGAACCATCTAACTGCAAGAAAAGTGCTACAAGCTCTAGGTTACATGGCATCCTGCATAATACTGGTCCCTCATGCCAGACTGCATATGAGAAAGCTACAGTGGTACCTAAAGAATTTGTGGTCCCAACACGAGCACAGCCTAGAAACCAAAATTCCAATAATCCCATGCCTGAAGCAAGAGTTCCTATGGTGGGCTCAGGCCTCTCAATCAAACACAGGATTGCCCTTCTGCAACAGTCAACCAAGACAAACCATCACGACAGATGCCTCAGACCTCGGTTGGGGGGCACACATGCTGGGAAAGTGCATTCAAGGCCTATGGACTCAAGACCAGCTACACCTGCACATAAATCTAAAGGAAATGATGGCAGTAAAATTGGCAATCCAGTCATTCAGACCTTTTCTCCAAGAAGGTCAGTTGATGATAAGGACAGACAACACCACAGTTATGTGGTACATCAACAAACAGTAGGCACACATTCATATCCTCTATGCCGGCTGGCACTGGACCTATGGGATGTGGCTCTGAGCTACAACATTCAGTTACAAGCAATTTTTGTACCGGGGAAGGAAAACATTCTAGCAGACATATTAAGCAGAACTACCACAGATGCCCACGAATGGATGCTGCATCCGGACATCTTCAAAGCCATCACAAGAAAATGGGATTACCACAAATAGACTTGTTTGCATCCCCACTCAATCACCAGCTAAAGAAATTCTGCACAAGGACGTACCACCCACTTGCTTGGAAGGTGGACTCCCTATCTTTCAGTTGGAAAAACCTGACAGCATACGCATTTCCACCACTTCCTTTGATGCACAAGGTGCTTCTGAAGATCAAAGAGGAATGTCCGAGGATCATTCTGATAGCTCCAGACTGGCCAAGACAACATTGGTATCCTTTGCTAAGGAGCATGTCTCGGGAGCAAATATGGACACTACCCCTGATCCCATTACTGTTAACACAGAACAACTACAACATCCTGCATCCAAACCTGAAAACTCTGCAGCTAACTGCCTGGAACTTTACATAACAGCAATTAACCCAAATTTATCCCAAAGGGTTAAAAACATAATCCTGGAGGCTCGTAGACCTTCAACAAGAAAGAATTATGCAGCAAAATGGAAAAGATATCTCATTTGGAGTACTGCAAAGGGGCAAGATGTGGCACTGGTGAACATAGCCAACATCCTGGAGTACTTGGCAGAGCTCTTCCATACAGGCCTGTCCTATTTTTCCATCAAGATACATGCATCAGCTATTTCAGCAGAATACAGCTTGGATCCTCCTGTCTTCTCTCATCCTCTGCTCAGACAGTTCCTGAGAGGAATTAAAAATGTGAAACCTCCCAGGAAACCTCCATTGCCAGCACGGGACTTGAACTTTGTGCTAGAAAAATTGACACTTCCCCCTTTCGAATCAGCAGCAACAGCAGAATTACAATACTTATCCTGGAAGACTGCTTTCCTGCTGGCAATAACTTCAGCAAGAAGGGTCTCTGAACTACAGGCATTAATGGCAGTGCAACCCTTCCTGATCTTCCATCAAGATAGAGTGTCCATGAGAACAAATCCTACATTTATGCCTAAGGTGGTATCCAGAGTCTCCTTAAATCAGGCTATCCACCTACCTACATTCTTCCCCAACCCACAGAACAGGGGAGAAAGACTCTTGCATACCTTGGATGTACATAGACAATTACGCTACTACCTGGACAGGACAAAAAACAATAGAAAAACTGACCAGCTTCTGGTAGCATATGCAACAGGAAAGGAAGGAAAACCAATTTCAAAACAGACAATCTCCAAATGGATAGGAAATTGCATTAGATTTTGTTACTCCTACCATGGAAAGAAAACTCCAGAGAACATCAGGCCTCACTCCACAAGGGCTACAGCCACTAACACAGCTTTCTTCACGAGGAGTGGCTACCAAGGACATTATAGAGGCTGCTACTTGGACCTCCGTGCATACATTTGCCAAGCATTACAATTTACCTCTATACTCTAGATCCCGAGCAGGTTTTGCCACTGCTGTTTTGCAAGGGATCCTAACTACACCATAATCTCTACTCTTTCCTCCTCCCTAGTTTAGCTATGGTATTCTACCCATTTGTAAGGACTGCAGATGCATCCTTGAAGGACATAGTACAGTTTTGTACCTACCATAAATGTAGATGTCCGATAGAATGCATCTGCAGTCGGGATTACCTCCTCCTTCCCTCTGAGGTACTCCTAGGTATTTGCCAACCTTCAGCTAGCTTGGGGGGTCTATTATGGTGTATTTGTTTGTATATATGTACATACATGCTTATTTTATGTGTTTGCTCTCTACTATTTGGAAACTTTGGCATTTATCCAAATTTAGCCATCCAAGAGGGCACCTGGCATCTGGGGCAAGAAACACTGAGGAAAATGGCGCCGGCTGATGCCTTTATACCCGAAGAACTGTACTTGATAGAGGCACTGGGAACTAACGCCAGGCAGCACAATGCCAGGGCACGTCTGTGGGCTAAGCTTGTAAAGGCTCCAGGGCAATTAGCCTAGTACACACCTATGAACCTATAATGGGAGCATCTTCCTTAAAACCTTGATCATTTTCTGTCTTGTCCTACTTTAAAGTATAATTTTCCCACAGTGTAATTTTGGAGTGTCAGTGGCTTTATTTGCAAGTTCACTAACTCGAGATTTTCTTCATTAACTTGCTTTGACATGGAGGGTATAACGTCTTCTCCCAAAACACTGGTACTGTAGCCTCTTCTGTATCTTCCTCTGCAAAGGACATTTCTAAGCCTAGATCACTTTCTGCCTTACTTTCTCTACTATCATTCCAGGCTTCCCGAGTGTGCTGTTTGTTACAGTCCCTTACCTTAATAGAAGTGGATGCCACTCTATATTACTTTTCTTCTCCTGTTGCTACCTATGCCAGAACAAAATGTATTGTCCATTTTTTTTAGTTCTCAGATTTCCTGATGCTTACATTCATCTTAAAAGTTCTTTCTCTGCTTTATACTAGTGGAAATAAGATTAGAACTCTGCATTGTTCTGCTTATCTCACTCTGTTTGGAGGCTTATCATTGAAGCTTGTAGGTTACTGTGACTACTTTTTGTCTTAAAATGATACTGTTAAGGTTTCCAGTACTTTGTCATTGGGGCATGCTTCCGCTTTCTGTCTAACCACAACCAGATTCAGACTTCTTTTATAATTTGTTTGCCAACTACCTTTTTCTGGTTTTGATTGTAAGACTCTGTATGAGGAACAGTGGTTTGCTGCTCCCCATTCTTATTCTGAATTGGTATAACGGTGTGCCACAATGAGTGCTTGGATTCTTCGTCCTCCACATTTCCACTGAGCTTTAAACTGGAAAGTCTTTCTAAAGTTGCATCATAAGTTTAACCAGGGGTTATAGCCACAAGATGGAGTTTTCCCAGCACTGTCTGAATGTTTACATGTGTAAGTGGATGCTGTTTCCTGTCACCATGATTGTATATTGCCACCACTTTTTGTTGATTACTAATCTTATACATGCACGTTAGGGAAACTTGACTAGGAAAGCCATGCTTCTAGAATCTAGCAGATTTTGAACTTCCCTGCCTTCTAAAATACACTATACTCTTCCTAGCTTCATTGTAGCACAGTAACACAGGCCTGACTTATCCTGGCTGTAGTTGTTTTGCAGTCCAGAGGAACTAATTCAGCTAAAGCTAGCTTTCCAGTTTCTGTGTTTGTAACAACATTTTCAGTGTTAAAGGCACAGAAGTTAACAGTGTTACCCCTTGCATATATTTATAATGAATAAGCACATCATTTGCAACTTTTTCTTTCACAGATATTACATTTATTACTTATAGTTTAATTCTTAGAAGCAGAAAATTAGTTTTTAAACATTTTATCCTTCCATTTAAGGTTATTATCTTACCAGAGTTCTTAGAATTACTTTTTAAAGTTATTTTAAGTCTGTCTACTGTTTAAAATTGTAAGAGTTTGTTTTGCTGTTACTGTCAAGATCAAACCAGAGCTTTAAAATAAAATATGCTTTGTTGGGCATTTGTGCACATAACTGGTTAACAATCTACAGTAAAATTCCAGGTACCTTGTACCACAGGAGTTTTACCAGCCCTTCCTGAAAGTTCTTCACATTTGTCAATCTATGCAGTCAGTCTGTTCCATGACCATGTACATTTTTCAGTGCCTCTCTTCTCAGCTCGGATGACAGGGTTCTTGCCCAGTCTGCTCTGCTCTGCTCTAGTTCTGTATGTTGGCATAGTGCTGAAATGTCATTTATTAAGATTCCAAGTCATCTTTCTTGGCTCTCTTCTTCAGAGGCAGCATAGTCTTAGTGTTGTCAGACCTGCTGACTTAAACATCTCCCTGTCCCTTCAATCCTTGTTTTTGAAAGAAGCACTCCAGATCTCATTGCCACCATTTGAGCAACATCTCTGCGCTTGAGTCTTAGCAAGCGTTTCTATTTCTGTTTAAGGTTGCCACCCTTCCCATTACAAGCAGGACAGTCACAGTTTGGCATTTTGTGTCCCGCTACTCACATTAACCATTAACTACGAGTGGGAAAGGAAAGTCAGCAAGCCATGATTCCCCAACCCCATCACCACTCATAGTTAATGCAGGCAAGATTTATTCTGAAGCCTGCAACTGAAGCTGAATGTTGTGAAAGCAGCTTAGTGTTTTTTTATTTTTCTCATTGTATTACTATCATTAAGACATTTTGAACATTATTGCTGTGCTGCCTGTTCTTCGTTAGGTCTGGCAGTCAGATACATGGTAGTGATTGGCTGGACCACAGTGTTGGTGGGTGGGTTTGCAGGCAGAGCACCAGCATCATTCTAACAAGTGATGTCAGGGTCAAGAAAATGGAATGGCCATTTCTGATTTAAAAGCATACTTCAAAAATGTACCTCATTATCAGGAACATCTTCATTCTGAGTCTTAACGTCCATGTTCTAGCAGTTCCACATTGAAAGGGTTTGTCACATACTCAGTGCTGTTTTTTTTTACTGATATCAATATTAAATAATACTGAATCATATAATTCATCAAAAAAAACCTCTAAGTATAAATTAACAAATTTTAACCACCTTGTCTGCTTCCTAATTTGTGATAAGTGGTGTGTCTGTGTGTCTGTGTGTGTGTGTGTGTGTGTGTGTGTGTGTGTGTGTGTGTGTGTGTGTGTGTGTGTGTGTGTGTGTGGACGTGCACGCTAGTGTTCCAAATTTTGCCTATTTGTTCCACATTTTGAGAGGTAATGTTCCACATTTTGAAGATGAAAGGTTGAGACCTAAGTTTTAAAGATCACCGCACACAATCAAAAATCAGGAACAAACGCAAAGAATAATGGTGGCAAAGACCCAAAGTCATGGGCAATTTAACTATTACTACAGTTCGCAGTGGAACAGCATTTTGTCTTTCATCAACATGCATTTGATAGTAATGCTAACTATTCACTGATTTACCAGAAAATCAAATATTTTGAAAGCGATTTCAAAAATATGTGGAAAATCAGGGACAGTAGGGAGGTATTGTGGTTTCTCGTTGTTGTTACTGTCAGCATAGCTGCACTGTTTGCTTCTGCCAGTGATCAGAAAAAGATGGGAATTAGAGGGGAACAAGAGATTTAGCTTTCCTGTAATTTATCCTTGCTGACCATCAATTTACAAGGATGAAAATTCATGGCAGTGGCTTGTTGTTAGTGAGAGAATAAGAAAGACAAAAGAAAGAGACAGAGTGGAAGACAGAGAAATAATAAAAAAGGGAGAGAGAAAGTACGAAAGAATGAGAGTGAGTAAGTATGAGAGCAAATCAGTATGAAAGTGGGAGAAAGAGAGAGACTGGAAAGACAGTATGGGAGAGAGAAGGACTAGAAAGACAGTATGAATAGAGTAAAAGTGAGAGACTGAGATGATAGGGGGCAGGAGAGAGTACAAGTGAGAGAGACTGAGATGATAGGGGGCAGGAGAGAGTACAAGTGAGAGAGACTGAGATGAGAGTGGGGAAAGGTTTGTGTGATAGGGATAAGAAAAGTAAGAACATGCTTTTTTTTATCAACATGCACTTTCCAAAGAGTAATGTCTTGCATTACTTGACTGACAAGTAGTCCTTGGTGATTTATTTAGTTAAAAACAGTAATAGGCTACGTTCTTCATGTTTCACTGTTGCAGTGATTACATTTGGGTAATCTGCTTGCAGGTTGCCCTCAGTCGGCCTGACTAACAAAGTCTTGGGTCCTGCGTCAGTTGCTGTCCCTTCTTTCATTGAAGTCAGGTCATCAGGGGTACAAAACATGCAGCCGACGTCATTACATCAGTCTTTCTTGCCGTGCAGTGCCCGAAGCAGAAGCAGTTCGCAAGTGCCGGTCGGCTGACTCCTGAAATTTTCGATGTTCATCGTGTTACACTGCTGCAGTCATTACACTTGGGTTATCGTGCCGTCAGGCGGTTCCCCAGTCGGCCTGAGTTCCAAAGTCTTGGTCCGGCATCGGTTGCTATCGCCTCCTCCCTGACGTCAGTGCGACAGGGGTATATAAGATGCAGCCGACGCCATTTTCTTCAGTCTTTCTTGCCGCGCGGTGCCCGAAGCAGAAGCAGTTCGCAAGTGCCAGTCGGCCGACTCCTGAGATTTTCACTCCGAATCCAGAACCGAAGTCATCTAAAAAAGCTAAGTACCCCGTTGGGGAAACTTTTTCTTGCCTCAGACCGATGTCAGTAAAAGTTAATAACTGTATTTCTTGTGGGAAGCAAATACCTCATAAGGACTTCCACTCCTATTGTATTCCATGCCTAGGCCCTGACCACGACGTCACTGGTTGTCGGTTTTGTGCTAGGTTTAACAAGCGCACTATTAAAAGCCGGTTTGATTTTGCCCGACATTATTTTGGCAGAAAATTCAATTACACCATGCCGTTGGAACTTCCGATGACCGCAATGCATAAAAAGCGCATCCGAGGCCCAAAACTGACGAGGCCTCTTCTAGGCCGGTCGCCGGTTTTCAGCGAAGCGCTTACGCAGCCCCTGACGACCGCTTCCACAGAACCGCCTCCGATTCCCATGTGGAGCAGGCTGGGCCTTCGGACGCACTCGGTTTTCAGCTTTCCGATCCTAACCCTACAGAGGGGACCGAAGTAGCTGAGCAGTCCACAGCTACAGAGGGTGTTTTCAGACCCACCCAGTTAACCATTAAACCCTCTGCTAAGTCTAAGCCCCCCTTAAAAGCAAAGAAACAAACACAACTCTCTCCAGGACAGGCTTCCATGCCTAATGCTAAAAATGGCCGAAGACTTAATCACCCTGATCAGGGGGGACCCATCCCCCTCCTGATAAAAGGCCCAGACAGGATGTAGACTATGAATCTTCCGAACAGGTGTCCATTTCCTCAGACTCTTCCTTGGACCTAGGATATTCTTTACCCCCTTATGAGGATTCTGATGCTGAGGAATTAATTCCGTCAGCCTCTCCGCCTGAGGACTACTCCTTTGGGGAGGCCTTACATACCATGAGGGAACATTTCCATTGGGAAGGCCAGGATTACTCAGAATCCAAGAAAAGACTCAGAGACTTCCTTTTATTGCCTCGACCCCTTGCTATCCCGCCAGTTTTAGATATTGTGGATGATGTGTAACTGAATCCAGCTTAAACCCTGACTCCTTACCCCCAGCCCCAGTTAAACCTGATAGATATTACATAGTCCGTGACGCTCACAAATTTCTGTACAAAAGCCCTGTTGCTGACCCTGAAACTATTTCTCAGGGACCTAAAGGGATTAAGACCTCATCAGCAAAAAACCCAGTTCCCTCTGACAGAGATTCCAGAGCATTAGACAGATGGGGAAAGAAGGTATATACGTCTGCAACTTTAGCAATGAACTTTACCTCCTTTTGAGCCAGCTAGCACAGCAGAATTAAAATGCATCTCTTGGAAAACTGCTCTGCTACTGGCAATAACATAAGCACAAAGAGTTTCAGAATTACAGGCACTGATGGCAGTTAGTTCTTGAAGATGCCCTGTCCTGGTGGAAGATGAGGAAAGGTTTAGGAGACATGATCTGCCTTTTACAAATCCAAACTGGGTAAGGTCCAGAGTTTGGAGATGTCTTTGTTTATGAGTTCCACGATGATACGTTCCATGGCCTTGCAGACCAGGCTCGTCAGGCTAATGGGGCCTTTCCTCATCTTCCACCAGGACAGGGCGTCTTTAAGAACTAACCCTACGTTTATACCAAAGGTGGTATCGGTGTGGCTCTAAACCAAACTATTCACTTGCCAACTTTTTATCCAAAACCACAGAACAAAGGAGAGAGACTACTACATTCTTTGAACATTCACAGGCAGTTACGCTTCTACTTGGACAAAACCAAAGCTTTCAGAAAATCTGAGCAATTATTGGTAGCATACGCTGCAGGAACACAGGGAAAAGCCATTTCAAAACAGACTATTTCAAAATGGATAGGACACTGCATACGTTTGTTACACCCACCATGGGAGACCTGCACCTAACAGCATACTCCACCAGGGCAACAGCCACTTCAGCTGCCTACCTCAGAGGAGTACCTACCAAGGATATTTTGG
This sequence comes from Protopterus annectens, assembly GCF_019279795.1. NCBI lineage: Eukaryota > Metazoa > Chordata > Ceratodontiformes > Protopteridae > Protopterus > Protopterus annectens. Next base: position 773,151,382 of record NC_056734.1, read on the forward strand.
AAGCAGCAACATGGAGTTCTGAACGAAAATGGCCGCCGGATAGACTGCTCCCTATTCACTGAGCTCCTCAATACTCTGATACTACCAGCAATTTTTAATAACTTTTAAGAGAATTTTTTCCACAGTTTTTTCTACAGAAAGTATCTCTGGTATATCTTCTTCATTCTGGGATTATTCATTTTTGGAAAATGTGCAACTTTTATATTATTTTACCTCAGACTATCTTTTGGCCTCAACAGTCTCTGGACACGTGCACTATAGAAGCTCCTATCTGGGTCAGTATTCCTGTTTTCACACCTCTTTTCTGGGCATGGCTGGCAACTCTGACTCCATGGAGACGCAGACAACCAAGGCCAAATTCTCCTCTATGCTTTCTCCAGAAAAGGACTCTGGCTCTAAAAGATTAAGAACCACCAAACAAGCTACTGAGAACATTAAAGTAAGTACTAAAGATAACAATGACTCCAATTTTCATTTAGATGATTTGAAAATGGCACTACAGCCCATTCAAAGTGCTATTCAGTCTTTTTCTGAACAATTTACTGACTTTGGTAAAACTCTAAGACAGATTAATGACAGAGTGGACATAATTGAAAATAAAAATCTGGATATGGAAATAAGAGCAGACTCCATAGAACGTGATTTAAAATCCAAAGATGTTCTCATTACAGAAATACAAGCCAAATTACTGGATTTAGAGGCAAGGAGTCGCAGGAATAATATAATAATTAGAGGATTACCGGAATCTTATGAAAACCAAAACTTAATTTCAGCGACTAAACAGATATTTGATGCATTACTTAACTTTGAGACTACTAACACCTTAATTGTTGAAAGAGCGCATAGAGCCCTGCGTGCCAGACAAGACTCTACTTTACCTCGGATTATTTATACAAGATTACTAAATTACCAGGACACTAAGAAGCAGCCAAGAGTAAGAAATATCTCATCTGGAATAAATATAAGCTGACTTTTTCACAGGATTTACCCCCACAAATAAAACTGAACAGACAAAAATTATCACCTTATTGTGCTGACCTAATCAAAAGGGGAATAAAATTTCGAATGAGGTATCCAAACACACTTTCTTTTAGTTATAATGACAGACGTTATATGGCTTCAGAACCTCAAGAAGCTAAGTATATCTTTTTGAAATTATTCAAAATTCTTCCTGACAGTCATACAAAAGTAATTCTCCTAACCATTGTAAGTACTTTGGAATTTAACTGGTGATTTTACATGACATTGTAAATATTCTTTAAATAACAGAAGTTATGACAAGCTTTACCACACGAATAAACACTCTGACTTTATAGTGTGTAATATCTGATGTTATGTGATCCTATCTCACCTACATTCTGTACTGATGGGTTCGGAGCCGATCCTCGGCTCCGACTCGGCACACTATACTATAGAGCAAAGTCTCTTATTGGCTGAGCTATTCTATATCCCAGGATGCACCACCACCAATTCCCCAGATCTCGTTTGCCGCTTTACAAGCAAAGACGTGGTCTCGAACTTGGCTGAGCTAAGTGCTTTCTTTCTAAGAATTTTCTGTCAGGAATTTTCTTAAATTTAACCCAAAAGCTGTTTTAACAGCTATCGCTGTGTATGATTGACTTTTACTGATATTTTTTTGTGGTAAATTTGTATTTCAGGGTAAGGTTTCCGTTTAAGTTAGAGGGGCCTTCCCCTCGCGCTTGAGTGAGCCTTCTTGTGTGAGTTTTGTGAGGTGGTCAAGTACCCGTTTTTAGTTAGAGGGTTCTTGGCCCTCCTGTTGTGTGATTTATTTGTTGGTTTTCTCTTGTTTAACTGTGGAGAGAAATTTTCGAAACCCATTGTACTGGGTTAGATACATTGCTATATATATATTTTTTCCCTGTGACTACTAACTGTTGTCAATTATGTCTAAAGAGCACAGACCCTCAGGGTTTAAAAATGTACCCGTTGCAATTACAAGATGTCCATAACAGACAATCACTCCCTATGCGTGTACTGTTTAGGCCCCAAACACCTTCAGAAGTCTTGTAGCGTGTGTCACGCTTTTTCCTCTCGAGTCCTCCAAGAGAGGAAAAACAAATTGATTCTAAAAGGGCTTATCAAACCTACTTTTGAAGAGGCCTTATCTTCCTCTTCTTCTCCCTCTAAGAAAAAGAAATCGTCGGCTCCGACCAGTCTGTCGGAGCCGACCACAAAGAAATCTCGGCATGCTTCTCCATCGGCTCCACGGACTTCGGAGCCAAGGGCGGAACGGTCTGCCTCGATGCCTCCAGCCTCGACTCCTCTGGCTTCAGAGCCGATGGCTGGAGCTCGAGAGTGGTCACCTTCATCGGCTCCACTGATTTCGGAGCCGATGAGAGTTGCCCGCTCAGACTCTTCCCCTTCGGCGCCGAAGTCCTCTTCGGCACTGAGGGAAATTACGATGGAGTCTCCTTCGGCACCGATTTTGATCGAGACAATTCGGAGCCGGTCCCCCAGTCCTTCGGAGCCGGTGGAGAAGTTTACTCGGACCCGTTCGATCTCCTCCCGGTCTTCCAAGATGTCGGATTCAGACATTGACAGGGTGCTCCAAAGGCTGTATGTTAAGTTGTCTATCTCGCCTTCATTCTTGCTGGATGGGTTCGGAGCCGACCTCGGCTCCGACTCGGCCACTCTAAAGCTCGAGAGTTGGTTCCACCGGCTCGAGGCTCCCCTTATATCCCACAATGCTAGGCGAGAGTTACCTCAGATCTCGTTTGCCGCTACAGCTTCGAGGTTGGTTTTCTACCGGTTCCTGGTAAGTTTTAGCTTTTTCTATAAAAAGTTACTCTTGTTTCCCCTCTTTTAGTTTAATTATTCCTAAATTAGTGTAGTTTATTAAACTCTATCCCCGAACCTTTTTTTCTTCCCGTTTCTTGTCAAAAGAACTTTTAGTTCTTCCCTTGGGCCTTTGGCCTCCCTTCCCTAGGGAGTGTTTGTGTAGTGTACTACTGTTTGTTGTACTTAATTTTACTATATTTTTAATATAGTTGTTATTTTGACAGGGTATAACTGGTGTGTTTGAGTGTGTGTTTGTGTTCACCAGTTAGGCTATGTCTAAAGAAGCAAAGGTCTCCGGATTCAAGAAGTGTGATGCGTGCTGTCAGAAAATGTCTCTGACAGGCGCTCACACTTTGTCTATTGTCTGGGGCCTTTGCACCTGCAGGACTCCTGTGCTGTCTGCCATGGCTTCAGCCCCAGGGTCCTGCAGGAAAGAAAAACAAGCTCATATTGAGAGGCTTGTTGAAGCCTGAGGATTCCCTGTCTGTCTCAACAGGGAAGCCCTCCAAGGCATCGAGGTCTTCGGCTCCGGCTTCTGAGCCGAGACCTCAGGTTGTTCAACCTTGCCTTTATCGGCTCCGGCTGGAGCCGATAAGACTCAGTCCACAGTTTCTGTGGCTCCTCGGCGGGCCGAGGTTATCGAGTACCGTGTCGGCTCCGACAAGATCTTGAGCCGACAACCAGAAAGAGGTCTAGGTCACCTTCGGGCTCCGTTCATTCGGCTCCAGGATCTCCTCTGCTGTCTGAACGGAGCCAAAGGTCTCATTCCTCTAGGTCATCGAGGTTGTCTGATCATGACCTTCAGAGGGTGGTGAGTCGACTACTCAAGTCTGAGGCACTGGCCCAGATGCTTCAGAGCCCGACTCATCAGTCGGTGCCTGTCCCGTCCATCAACTCCTTCCTCCTTGACTCTCTTGAGCTCGGAGCCGGGTCGTGTCGGAACCGAGACTGTGGTCACCTCGGAGCCGAGACAATTGTCTTCGGCTCCGTCGTCGGCTCCATTTTCTTCCATGGAGGAATCTCGGCGCCGGACTTCCCTCGTCGGCTCCGAGGGGGTGAGTGGCATCGGACCCTTGTCCGACCCCCCTCTCCCTCTCGGTGCTTGGTGAGTTCGGCTCCGACATCGCCCTCGGCGCCATCACTGTGGGTGCCGAGGGGGTCTTTAGCTCCTCGGAGCGGGGACCTCTGGCTCTGCCTGACAGGGGGGCTTTCGAGGTCATGCGGAGTGTGTTAGAGCCTGGCTCTACTCCACAGTCGGCTCCGTCAGCCCCTCCCTCTATGCTGCCTCAGGGTAAGTCGACTCACTCCCTCATCCCGGACCGCAGAGAGCCAACTCCTCAGGAGCCCCCTGTGGGGATTTCATCCTCTTCGAGGCCTCTCCTGATTTGGCAGAAGAGCCCCCTCGGAAGAGGAAGTGCAAGAGGAAGCACATTGACTCACCTGAGTCTATCACGTCCGACACAGATCTGGATGATTCTGAGGGTTCCGCCCGTTCCCCTTCTGAAGATGTCTCTTTGCAGACATTCTGGAGATCCTTAAACAGAGGGAAATTGGCCAGCCCTCAACCCTTCAGAGGGCGAATCTGTGTATCCTGCGGCGTCTGGCCCTCGTCCTTCCACCTCCTGGGTGTCCCCCTTCGACCCCCTCATGCAGGTGGTTGCTAAAAGGCATGGACGGCTCCTGATTCAGTGGACCCCACTCCCAGGAGACCCTCCAAATTCATCACAGCTCCAGCAGACAAGGAATTTTTATCAAAAGGAGTCTCTGTGGATGCTATGGTGGTAGCTGCCGCCACAAAGAAGGAACTGGCTGATCCTTCAGTGCCTGTCCATCCACCTAACAAGGAATCTAGGTCCATGGATAGTGCAGGAAGCGGATGTTCTCCTCAGCGACATTTACTATGCGTCGCTGAATTACCTGTGCCATTTCACTCGTCTTCAAAGGGACTTGATCAAAGAAGCGAGTGAAATGTAGACCCTACAGCTGCGGGTTTCAAGAAAAATGAACACGCAGCTGGCTATCCTAATTCTATTTCCAACTCCTCCATGCGCCTCTCTTATGCGGCCGATGGGCGAGCAGAGCCGCTGGAACAGGGTAGCCTTACGTAGGCACGCCTGGATGCGGCTATGCAATTTTGGAACCTTTCAAGGCGTCTTTCACAAACTCCCTTTTGATGGATCATCCCTTTTGGTCCACAAGTGAAAGAAACCCTGACTAGGTGCGAGACGGATGGCAAGACCCTTTCTGCCGTGAGTCCGTTTTCCACTCCTTCTAGGTCTTACCGCAAAGGCCAGAAGGGGGGGAAGATGTGGTTCCGTAAACAATCTCAAGGGACTTCGCCTGTCGCACAGAGTCGGTTCCCGCCAGAGGCAGAGGGGAACAACAATGGTGCCCTAGAGGCAGAGGGGTCCGCAGAACCAGGGCAATCGAGAAGTCTTCCGATAAGCCCTTTCAGCATCCCTGAGGTGTTGCCCGACTGCCCATCTTCGGAGGCAGTCGGGGGAAGATTGTCACTGTACCCAGAAGCCTGGCTATCCTTGACACAAGACAAATGGGTACAGTCCATCATTTCCGAAGGTTATTCTATTCCCTTTCTTCGTTCTCCAAGTCAGTCAAAAAAATCCCTTCCAGATGTTCCACCCGCTCAAAGGGATATAGCAGCTTTGGAAATTTCAAAACTGCTTGCAAAAAGAGCTATTCAGCCAGTGCCAGCAGACCAACTAGGATCCGGAATCTACTCAAGGTTCTTTTAGTTCCAAAGAAAACAGGGACTGGAGACCAATTTTGGATCTCAGTATCTTGAACAGATCGGTCAAGAAAACAAGATTTCGGATGGTCACGCTGCAATCCATTCTTCCCCTGTTGGGAAAAGGAAACTGGATGTGCTCTATAGACCTTCAGGACGCGTACTATCACATAAAAATGAACAGGCGCTCCAGAAGATTCCTCCGCTTCAGGCTGGGAACCAGTCATTTTCAATTCAGGGCCCTGCCCTTTGGTCTCACCACTGCCCCGGTGTTTACCAAATGCATGGCAGTGGTAGCTTCTCACCTGAGACGACAAGGATTCCAGGTGTTTCCATATTTGGACGACTGGCTCCTCACAGCTCCCACCAAGCATCTCCTTCTGATGGCCAGAGATTACACTTTTCGTCTGTCAAAACTGGGTATCTCAATAAATTGCGAAAAGTCTGTTTTGTCGCCTTGTCGTACTATTACCTACATAGGCGCAAATTTAGATACTGTAAACATGTCTGCAATTCTAACGAACCAAAGGATATCAGACATTCAAAATTGGTGTCACTTCTTCTCAACAACAACAGAGCCAAAGCCAGGTTAGTTCTAAAGGTGTTGGGAATCATGGCAGCGCCATACTTCTCCTCCCATTGGCCAGATACCACATGCGGATCCTTCAGTGGATGCTCTTTTCTCAATGGTCATACCAGGAACTTCCAATGTCTCACACCATTATGATGACGCAGCGTGCAAAAGCATCTCATGTGGTGGATGTCTTCCCCAGCTCCTGTTGGGGAGACCGTTTGTTCCACCTCCTCCGGTTGCTACTCTGACAATGGATGCCTCCTGATCGGGTGGGGGCATTATCAGGGCAGGACAGTCCAGGGCACATGGCAACCAAAGCGAATGCCACTTGCACATAAATGTTCTGGAGATGAGAGCAGTGCTTTTAGCGTTGCAAGCCCTTCAAGACTCTCTTCCCTTGGGAACGATTGCAATCCAGACAGACAATATGTCTGTAGTGTGGTACATCAACAAACAAGGCGGAACCAGATCATACCCCTGTGTCGAGAAGCACTCAGACTGTGGCAATGGGCGATTTCTTCTCAGCGTTTTCTGATAGCAACGCACATCCCGGAAGTCCAATCACATTGCGGACAAGTTGAGCAGAGCTATTCTCATGCCTCACGAGTGGTCTCTGAAAGACTCTGTAGTGAGAGAGATATTTCTCAAGTGGGGTCAGCCTTGCTGCGATCTTTTGCTACTCCCCAAAATAGCAAGTGCAGAGAATACTTCACTCTATTCCCTTTACCAGGCCAACCCAGCAGGGCGCTAGTCCAAGTTTGGCCCGGGGACTTCTGTATGCATTTCCTCCTTTCCCACTGATCTCTCAAGTAATACAGAAAGCTATCGCTCAGAAGGCCTCATTGATCCTCATTGCTCCTTACTGGCCTCGACAAGTGTGGTTCCCCTTTCTGCATCGATTTCTTTTGAGCGACCGTGGAATCTGGACCTAGTTCCAGATCTTTTGATCCATCAGTCGGGTCAGTTTCATCGCTCCCTCCCTCTCTGAACCTCACTGCTTGGTTCCTCCACTTCCAACCGTAGCCAGGCTTCCTCAATTATCTCACTCTGTTAGAGATATTTTGATAGCTTCCCATAAATCTTCCACTCGAAGATTTATTTGAGTAAGTGGAAACGATTTTCATATTGGGCACAAGGAAAGGACATAGATCCTTTCACCGCTTCCATCCAACTAGTCCTCGATTTTCTTGCTGAACTCTTCCATGCAGGTTCATCTCCATCTACTCTTAAGGTTCAATTGGCAGCTATTTCTAATTTTCATGTGGGTATTTCTGAATCCGCCCTAATGTCCCACAAACTCTGCAAAGCCTTTTTGAAAGGAGTTTTTCTGCTCAGACCTCCTGTAAGAAATCCTCCTTCTCCTTGGGACCTAAATTTAGTTCTTGCTTCTTTGATTCTTTCCCCTTTCGAACCTGCAGCTTCATGTTCCTTAAAGTTATTATCATGGAAAACTCTCTTTCTGGTGGCTATCACATCAGCTAGAAGAATTTCAGAACTTCAAGCACTCAGTTGTCGTTCTCCTTACCTTGTGTTCCATAAGGACAGAGTTTCCTTACGAACTAACCCATCCTTTTTGCCTAAGGTGGTTTCAACGTCAAATCTAAACCAGTGCATTGACCTCCCTGTCTTTTTCCCGGAGTATTCAAATAGGTCTGAACAAAAATTACACTGTCTGGATGTTCATCGTCAATTAAGGTACTACTTGGACAGGACGAAACAATTCAGAAAATCTGATCAGCTGTTTGTCTCCTATGCGGAAAGCAGAAAGGGACTTCCAGTTTCAAAGGTATCTTTATCCAGATGGCTAACATCTCTGATTACCCTTGTTTATGAGATTAGACACAAAAAACTGCCTAATAAGCCTAAAGCCCATTCCACCAGAGCCTTGGCTACTTCTCTAGCCTTCCAAGACAGACTGCCTATTGACACCATTTGTGCAGCGGCTACTTGGGCTACTCCTCACACTTTTATTTCCCATTATAAGTTGGATTTAGCTTCTAGGCATAGAGCTAATTTTGGTTCCACTGTTCTCAGGAGTCTGTTCCGTTAGGCCACCGGGACAAGGTGCTAGGGACGCGGTCCCATCCAGCAAGAATGAAGGCGAGATAGACAACTTAACATATAGAAGTTATGTTCTTACCATAACGTTCCATGTTAGTTGTCTTCTTCTCGCCTTCTTGCGTCCCACCCTCCTTCCCCCTGGCCTGGACAGACCTAGAGGAGTTGTGATCGTGACCTCTCTTTCTACCACCTCTTTCTTAGCTATATGCTATTAGGCATATTTCTTGTTCCGGATGTAGGTCACCTTTCTTCTTCCTGTTGTTAGAGGTGGACTCTGTTATAGTTGTTCTGTTTTATATTGTTACTATCATAAGCTGGGGTTAGCTTACAAACGAGATCTGAGGTAACTCTCGCCTAGCATTGTGGGATATAAGGGGAGCCTCGAGCCGGTGGAACCAACTCTCGAGCTTTAGAGTGGCCGAGTCGGAGCCGAGGTCGGCTCCGAACCCATCCAGCAAGAAGAAGGCGAGAAGAAGACAACTAACATGGAACGTTATGGTAAGAACATAACTTCTATTTCAGTCTCCAGTCTTCCAAAAGTTAGTTTCGGCTCCAGCCCAGTCGGCATCGGAGCCGATGGTCCACCCTTTAGCCTTGGTTCCTCCTCCAACAGCCTCGGCACCGTTGGAGGTGGTGCTGGTGGAGTCGATGGAGGTTTCCGGGTCGGCTCCGACCCTTACTCCTACCCCAACCTTCGGGTCGGAGTTCAGTACACGGACCTCTTCGGTCGGCCCCGGGGATGACGCTTCGGGACCGATGTTTTCGGTTCCGAGCCTCTCTCTCGGTGCGTCGGCTGCGGGAGTGCCGTCTGCTGTTATGGCGTTGGGGGTCGGACCTTCCCAGGATTCTGGGGGTCCGGCCTTTAGAGCCATGAGGAGTGCTTTGGCCAAATCTTTTTTGGCTATCTCCACCGTCTCCCCGGCACCTTCCCTAGGCATGGAGACTGGGTCCTTTGTAGTCCCCCTGTCTCAAGACAGTGGAGCCCTGGGGCCTGAGGTCACCCCTATTGGGGGTCCCCCTCTTCCTGGAGGTCCCTCTGAAGAGTCTTCGGAGGAACCCCCAAGAAAAGAACAGTGCAAGAGGAAGCACGTCGACTCCCCTGACGAGTCTCTCACCTCGGACACCGATCTTGATGATGCGGAAGGGTCCCCCAAGTTGTCCTCGGATGATGTCTCCTTTGCGGACATCCTGGATGTCCTCAAACAACGAGGCGGCTGGCAGACCAAACCCCCTTCCTCTGATGAGTCGGTGTTCCTCAAGGCCTTCGGGGCTCAGCCCTCCGCCTCCTGGGTGTCTCCGCCCTTCGATGAGCTCCTGGATTTGATCTCTCGAAGGGCATGGGAACATCCAGATTCTGTGGAACTGGTGCCTGCTCGCCCTAAGAAATTTTTGTCAGCGCCCCCGGAAAAGGAATTTCTCACTAAGGGTGTGGCTGTAGATGCTATGGTGGTGGCATCTGCTACCCAGAAAGATGTGGCAGAGGCTTCGACGTCCGTCCATCCTCCTAATAAGGAGTCTAGGAGCATGGACCGGTACGGGAAGCGCACCCTTACTTCAGCAGCCTTTACCTTAAGGTCTCTGAATTACCTGACGCACTTCACTAGACTTCAGAGGGACCTGATCAAGGAACTCTCAGATACCCTCTCTGGTAACCTACCTGAGCAGTTAGCCCAGACGGTTAGCTCTCAGTTGGCTACTCTATCGTCGATATCGAACTTGTCCATGAGGCTCATTTCGTATGCAGCCGAGGGGGCGAGTAGAGCGGCGGGTACGGTGTTGCTCTATGGAGACAAGCCTGGCTCCGCCTGTGTCATTTTGCGGAGGCCTTCAAGTCTTCCTTTGCCGACGCTCCCTTTGATGGGTCCTCTTTGTTTGGACCCAAGGTAAAGGACACCTTGACCCGCTGTGAACAAGAGGGTAAGACTTTGACTGCCGTAGGGGCACGGTTTTTCTCTCCCTTTCGGCCTTATCCCAAGGCTAAAAGAGGAGGGAAAATGTGGTTCCGTAAATCTCAGAAGAATTACCCCTCACAGCAGGACGATCCCCCTTCTAGAGGCAGAGGAGGGGGAAATTTTTCAGGAAGACGCCGTCCCAGAGGCGGCAGAGGCCCCCGCAACACTGGAGACCGTGAGTCCTTTCGTGGCTCTTCAACCTCTCAGCATCCCTGAAGGATTGCCCGACTGCGCAGCTCCGGAGCCAGTCAGGGGTCGTTTTTCGAGGCACCTAAAGGCCTGGGAGAGTATCACTCGGGACCGATGGGTGCTCCGAATCATCGCTGGAGGTTACGTCATCCCCTTTTCGCACCCCCCCCCATCCAGGAAAATCCCGGACCCGCCACCCAGTCAACGGGATATTGCAGCCATCGAAATTTCAAAGCTGCTTCAAAAAGGAGTCATCCAACCAGTCCCCGTAGACCAGACTGGATTAGGGACTTACTCAGAATTCTTTTTGGTGCCAAAAAAGACCGGGGACTTGAGGGCCATTTTGGATCTCAGCAACCTGAATCGATCAGTCAAGAAGTCCAAGTTCCGGATGGTCACCTTACAATCCATTCTCCCGCTACTGGAGAAAGGTGTTTGTATGTGCTCCATAGATCTCAAGGACGCCTGTTATCACATTCTGGTAGATCAGGCGTCCAGGAGACATCTGCGCTTCAGCCTGGGAGACAGTCATTTCCAGTTCTGCGCACTGCCCTTTGGTCTCACCACAGCCCCCAGGGTGTTCACCAAATGTTTGGCGGTGGTGACTGCTCACCTGAGGAGTCTAGGATTCCAGGTGTTTCCGTATCTAGATGACTGGCTCCTAGCTGCCACCTCCAGGCATCTACTATTACAGAACCTAGCAGCCACTATATCTCTAGGCACCTCCCTAGGAATCACCTTCAACTGGGCAAAGTCTGTGTTGCTGCCATCTCAGCATATACGGTTTATCGGGGTAGAGATAGACTCAAGGCAAATGCGGGTCTATCTTCCTACAGAGAGAATAGAAACATTACAATCTCAAGTCCGAGCGTTGCTCCTCAAACGCCGAGCCCCAGCAAGGATGGTCCTACAACTCTTGGGTTCCATGTCGGCTACCGTTCTCCTGGTCCCCTTAGCAAGATTACACATGAGGATTCTCCAGTGGCTCCTGTCGGTCCAGTGGTCGTATCAGGAACTTCCTCTCAGTCACCACATTATAATCATGGAGACGTGCAAACAGGACCTCCGTTGGTGGCTTATCTCCTCCAACCTGGATCAGGGGCGACCCTTCGTTCCTCCTCCTCCAGTGGCCACTTTGACTACGGACGCCTCCCAGACGGGGTGGGGGGGACATTACCTGGGCAGGTCAGTTCAAGGCAAGTGGCACCCTGACGAGAGTTCCCTACACATCAACATACTGGAAATGAGGGCGGTGCTTCTATCGCTTCAAGCACTACACAGCTACCTCCCCCAGGGTATGATTGCCGTTTAGTCCGACAACATGTCAGTAGTCTGGTACCTGAACAAGCAGGGAGGGACCAGATCCTACCCTCTTTGCAGAGAGGCCATGAAAGTATGGAATTGGGCTGTTGCAACCAACCGTTTCTTGGTAGCAACACACATTCCGGGGAGATCCAATGTGATAGCCGACAGACTGAGCAGTACCATTCTCTCCCTGCACGAGTGGTCTCTGAATGACAGAGTAGCATCTCAGATCTTCAGAAGATGGGGAACTCCTTGTTGCGACCTCTTTGCAACTCCCCTCAACACGAAATGTCTACAGTTCTTCTCTCTCACCCCGGTTCCGGGGGGGTTTCCCAAGGACGCCCTAGTCCAAACTTGGCCCACCGACTTACTGTACGCCTTTCCACCGGTTCCCCTTCTTCCCAGGGTGATCCAGAAAGCGATTCACTTGCAGTGCAAGATGATTTTAGTTGCCCCATACTGGCCTCGTCAAGTCTGGCTGCCATTCCTTCGGAAATACGCACTGGACGGTCCATGGTTCCTGGACCAGGTTCCAGATCTCTTGATCCACCAGTCGGGACAGCTTCACCAGTCCCTTCACTCACTGAGGTTAACAGCTTGGCTCCTCCACTTCCGACTATAGTCAGGAACCAGATTTTGGACTCAGAAGTTATACATATCTTGTCCTCGGCCCACAAGAATTCGACTAAGAAGATGTATAATAGTAAGTGGAAGAGATTCGCCATTTGGGCCCAACTCCGGGGATTAGATCCCATTACTACCCCGGTGGCTGACGTTTTGAAATTTTTAGCTTCCTTATTCAATCAAGGTTCTTCGGTCTCCACCATTAAGGTTCAATTAGCAACTATTTCTAATTTTCATGAAAGTATAGACCCACCTTTGATGAGCAATAAGTTGTGTAAAGCCTTCATGAAAGGTGCTGGGCTGCTACATCCTCCAGTTTCTCATCCTGCTCCACCATGGGATCTTAATTTCATATTAGGTGCTTTGACCTCTTCCCCCTTCGAACCGGCAGCAACTTCTGACTTGAAATTTCTTTCCTGGAAGACTGCCTTTTTGGTGGCAATTACATCAGCCAGAAGAGTTTCAGAACTTCAAGCCCTGTGTGTCAAATCGCCGTACCTGGTTTTTCACAAGGATAGAGTATCCCTTAGGCCTAATCCATCTTTTGTTCCCAAAGTTTGTTCTAGTTTTTGTCTTCAACAGTCTTTGGAACTTCCAGTTTTCGTCCCCAACTACTCAGACAGAGCAGAATATATCTTCCACTCATTGGATGTTCACAGACAATTGTGTTTCTACTTAGATAGGACGCACCAAACACGGAAAACAGATCAGCTGTTTGTGTCCTTTTCAGACAATAAATTGGGCAAAGCCGTCACGAAGGTCACTATTGCCAAGTGGATCAGAGACTGCATCTGTCATATTTATTTTCTTTCTAATAGAGAGCTTACAACCACTGTGAAAGCTCATTCTACAAGGGCTATGGCTACTTCAACAGCCTTTCATTCCAAGCTTGCCATTAGTGACATTTGTGCTGCGGCTACCTGGTCCTCTCCTCACACCTTTATTTCTCATTACAAATTGGATGTGGCATCTCGGGGGCGAGCTTCCTTCGGTTCCACAGTTCTCAGGAGTGTTTTCCAATGAGCCACCCAGGAATCAGGTGCTAGGGACGCTGTCCCATCAGTACAGAATGTAGGCGAGATAGGATCACATAACATCTTTTAGTTATGTACTTACCATAACTTTAGATATTTGGGATCCATCTCGCCTACATTCCTAATAACCCACCCTCCTTCCCCCTGCCTTGGAGATCAGAAGAGACCGGATGGTTTGAGTTCGACCGTTTCATCTTGAAACATCTGGCAATGTTATATCAGCAGTACATGTGTGTGTGCATGTGTGCGGACAAACAAGATCTGGGGAATTGGTGGTGATGCATCCTGGGATATAGAATAGCTCAGCCAATAAGAGACTTTGCTCTATAGTATAGCGTGCCGAGTCAGAGCCGAGGATTGGCTCCGAACCCATCAGTACAGAATGTAGGCGAGATGAATCCCAAACATCTAAAGTTATGGTAAGTACATAACTAAAAGTTTTTATTGGTTTATAGAGATGATAATATCTTAAACATCTTTATTCCAATATATGAAGGTGCCATAATTTTTGAGAAACTCCATTATAGTTTGTTTATGTGGATATATGTTTTTTTGTATGAAATATCACCCAAACAGAATGGAGGGAAAATCTTCTAGACTCTCGTGCTAAAGTAGCGCCACCAACTTGGTTAGAGTTCTGTTGTTTTGTTTTCTGTTCATAGTCTCAAATTATTTTCCCTCCTGTTTTGCCTGCATGATGACGTTATGATTCCCAAGGAAACTGTGACATGTTCGTCCTGTTGAAATCATCCTGAGTGCCGCTACGTTGTCTGCAACTTAACTGATTGCTTCTAAGGTGATCGGTAACTGTAATTTGAATCCCTGAATATTCCGATCACTAAATACAATGTCTTCCTGGTTTCGTACTGTTGTACCTGATGAAAACTGCTAAGACTCTGCGCCGTTGGCTCCCAACTGATTAATCCATCACGAAGTTTTGCAAGTAAGTTATTTTCTCGTGCTCAGGATGGCTATTCTGATTTATCCACTGCAAGAAGCTTGTTACGAGGTCAGGATGCTTCCCATGGACGTACGGAGGTTTTGCTGCCTCTGTGCCTGTGATGCAGGCTATTTATCAGCCTGACTGTAAATTAACTTCCCTTTACATGTTCCATTACCTCAGTATGTTGTGCATTGAGTCAAGCATTTATCTTTATACTGTTTTATATATTCTAGTTAGTGCTCTAGGCACATAATTTTAAATGTGTTTTCTGATCACTAAATACAATGACTTCCTGGTTTCGTACTGTTGTACCTGATGACAACCGCTAAGACTCTGCGCAGTTGACTGCAACTGATTAATTCATCACGAAGTTTTGCAAGTAAGTTATTTTCTCTCGCTCAGGATGGCTATTGTGATTTATCCACTGCAAGAAGCTTGTTACAAGGTCAGGAAGCCTTCCACGGACGTGCGGAGGCTTTGCTGCCTCTGTGCCTGTGAAGCAGGCTATTTATCTGCCTGACTCTGATTTAACTTCTCTTTACATATTACTTTACCTCAGTATGTCGTGCATTGAGTCAAGCATTCATGTTTATATTGTTTCATATATTCTAGTTAGCGCTCTAGGCGCATAATTTTAAATGTGTTTTATTTTATTATTATCTGTTTCACACTGAACCTGGGATAGTGATTAACTAACTAGGGGTCCGTTATTTGCTGTTGATCCATCATTATAAACAAATAATAAGTCTTTTATTCAAGTTTAGGAATTTATATGTCACTTGTACTATTTGAATTTATATTTTTTAGACATAGTTGCTAAGGGCTATATGATGCCTTTGTTATAAATTCTAATGTGTATGATTCAAACACCTGAATGATAAATGTATATATAATAGAATATAAGAACAACATGATACATAAAGAGGCTCTCATTTATTTTTATAATAACATGCTCTATATTTTATTAATTTTTGAATGGATTTTAGATGTCACGTGATGTCATTCTTACAGTAGGACGTTAGACTAGTTTGGTTAGTATTCTTACTATTTAGACACCACATTTACTAGAGCCTTACTAATTAATTTAATCTAAGTGAAGAAGATTAATTAGTGTTAACTGTTTAGATATATTATTAACATAAAAATATTACAATTTTATATTTAACTGACAATATTCCATTTCATTAAACTACATATATTTTTAAGGTTTATGACATACGTTTAACCTTTTTTCATATACATTTATGATTATCAGTGTTTATTGTTTTATTAACTATATTTATGTTCCACTATATCTCCTTACAAATTCATATCATAATGCTGTTTTAGCATGGTTTATTTACATTCATTACAATCATATTTACCTGTATAGGAGCTTGTGAATAATAAGATGAATAGGGAATGTGTATGCCGGGCATTTTGTGTTTTGATAGATATGCAAATATGTTTAGTTTTGATAACTTGTTTATAGTCCTTTTTAGGACTTTACATAATTTTCATTTTTTTATTTTGATGTTAAGGGTGACCATGTACTTACTTCTTTTGTATAGACTTTTTTGTCTTCCTTCTTTCGTTAGGTTAAGGTGGATAGGCACTGGGTTAGGGAAGAAGGAAGAAAATGAGATTACAATGAATCCTATACTGAAACTTATCCGTACTCAGAATAATCATTTTAACAAAATTAAGTTATGTTTGTTCCTTTCTTTCATCTTCTCTTTATTTATAAATTTATTTAGTTTATTCCATCAATATTAATGGACCTTAGATTGACGTATGGTTAATCTGTTAACAATAGATTCCTGGAATGTAAGAGGGATCCAAAATAAAGACAAGAAATCTTTATTGTTTCATTTAATCTATAAATCTCAAGCTCATATATGTTTTTTACAAGAAACACATATACCTAGAGATGATTGGTACAAGGATAAAAATAAAAATGGATCCAAAAATAATTGTCCTTGGGGATACCTCTAATTCCAGGGGTGGCTATTATAATTAAACAAAAATTTCAGGGATTATTATTGAAGAAAAATATGACAAGGAGGGTAGATGGTGCTACTTTACTTCTAATATATACAATCTTGATAAACCACTTTTGGTTCTAAATTTATATGGTCCTTGTAACCATCAGCATTTGTTTATTTTACAAATATATAATATCCTCTCTTATTACAAAGATCATTATGTTATAGTGGTAGGAGACTGGAATGCTGTAATTAACCCTGACATTGATCAAACTAGTTCTTCCTCTTCATATAATTACCAAGCATCTTCTGCTCTTGAAGATTTAATAATGGATTATAACCTTATAGACCCTTTACAATACATTAAATACTCAAAGAAAAAGATATATACACTTATTATTCAAAATGTTATCATTCTTGGTCAAGGTTAGATTTCTTTCTCTTATCTAATTCTCTTACACAATCAGTTTTGGATTTTATTATTGAGCCCAGATTTCTTTCGGATCATTCTAGAATTTTATTAAAATTGAATCTCGAGTTTAAATTTGCTTATGCATTCAAACGGAACTGTTGGACTTTGAATAACAACTTGCTCTCTAATAAAGAAGTTAGTAAACTGTGTATAGAAATAATTCAAGAGATAGAAAACAACTTAGACTCAACAGTTATTCCATATGATATTCAATGGGCAGCGTGTATGGCAAGGTTAAGGGGTATGTTTATTGGTAAGGCCTCATACCTTAAAAAATAATTCAATAATAAAGAAAGATTGTTAAAACTAAGAATTCAGTCTCTTGAGAATCAATATAGATTAAATTCTGATCCTGCTGTCTATAAACAAATTATAAATTCTCAAAAAGATCTGATTTTATTACATCAAAATAATATTTCAATACAGGAACAAAGATTATTAGTTACCTACTCTGAATGGGCTCAAGTACCTTCGAAAACCCTAGCTAGAATAATTAATAATAATTTTGATAGGCCCAAAATATAAGCCATACAATTCAAAAATAAATTATACAACACGGACAAGGAAATTATGCAACTCTTCACATTACTATATACTGATCTTTCTTCCAAATCTTCTAATTTATTAGTAAATTGTCATATAAACAGTTTTCTTAGTTCTATAACATTTCCTACTTTGAATGAAAATCAGCAAAGTATTCTTTCGGCCCCATTAAGTCTTCTTGAAATATCTCAATCAATTGATAGACTCAAACTTGGTAAGTCCCCAGGTCCTGATGGTTTTACTTCTGAATTCTTTAAATTATTTAAGTCAGTAATTGCACCCTTCCTTCTTAAAGTTTATAACTACATAAAAATAAATGACATTTCGGATATTTATTGGAACACCTCAAAAACTATTCTAATTTTAAAAAACAACAAAGATAAAACAGATCCTCATAATTATAGACCCATCTCATTAATTAATTTAGATATCAAGATTTTATCCTCTATTCTTGCCAACAGATTGAAGAAGGTTCTATCATCAATAATTTCCCCACAACAAGCAGGTTTTATGTCTCACAGACATGTATGGGATAACACTCTCTCTTTGGAATCCATTATTCATCTTACAAAAAATGACAACAACCCAATATATGCATTAATTCTTGATGCATCGAAGGCATTTGATAGAGTGAGTTGGGATTTCCTCTTTCAAACAATGTCCTGCTTTAATTTTCCCATCACATATATTAATTTTATCAAAACCCTTTACAAAGAATCCTTTACCAAATTGTATATTAACGGATCCACATCACATTCTATAAAGATTACTAGTGGCACGAGACAGGGATGCCCCTTATCTCCCTTTCTTTTTAATCTATACTTAGAACCATTACTTTTATACTTAGCACAAAACACATTTCATAGGATTCCTAGGATTTTAAACAATAATTTACTTTTCTCTGCTTTTGCTGATGATTTAGTTATATATTTTCAAACTCCTATTACAGATCTTAAAAAAAAATTAATTCCATTGAGAAATTTTCTCTAGCATTGGACTATCACATTAATTCCCAAAAGACTTATATATATATTCCCCATAAACCATCTGGCACATAAACCATATTTATTTCCAGTCTCCTATTTTCGTATTACTTTTGGGGTTAAATATCTGGGTATACATATAGATCATAATAATCTGTCTTCATTTCAAAATAATTCACTTAAAATATGGACATCGATAATGTTAGACATGCGTAGATGGGAACTTCTCAACTTATCACTTCTTTCCAAAGCTGCAATTATTAAAATGAATATTCTTCCCAAATTTCTTTATCAATTCAACTCTTCTGATCAAATCTTTCCTAAATCTTTTTTCGATAAAGTTAACAAAGAACTAGCTAAATTTTTGTGGTTCCCTAAAACAGTTAGGATTTCTTACTCTAAATTATCAACTTCTAAAGATAGGGGTGGTTTAGGTTTACCAAATTTGTATCTCTATTATTTAATTATTTTGGCTAGCAAACTACTGTCCATTTCTAAACTGAATATCATTCATTATAATCAATGTCCAATTTGGATGAAGTTATGGCATCAGTATATTTTATCCAAAAACATAAACCCTGTTGCCATTCCATTTATCTCCTTAGATATTTTGAATTCACTTAAAATCTCAAACTTTCTAAAACATAAGATCAAAGCATTTCAGGACTTATTAAAACTTATTAAATTTGATAATATTTTTCATCTAATACAACCACTTCATCTGAACCCTAACTTAAAGTTAGATAATGCACCATTTAATTTAACTAAATATCCCCTTATAAAGAATATGAATGTTTGGGATCTTTTGAAACACAAAGATTTGTCTTTGGCAAATCTTCGAACTACACTGAAAGTCAATTGTAAATATGCTATAATTCTGCGTCAGTTAAGAGATGTAATTATGGCTAATTGTGCTTATATAATCCCAAGGGAGCAAGATTTTAATAATATTGATTTGGTAATTAGAACATTATTATTACCTGAGAAAAGGTTATCAAAATCTTATAATTTGATAAACAAATTAATTCAAGACTCATTATGTCTCTTTTCTAACTTCTGGGACAAACATAATCCTCAATTAAATGAGAAACAAAAACTCTTGGCCATTAGAAATACTTTGGAACACTCCCCTTTCAAGAAATTGTTCTATACTCAGTTGATGATAAATAATAATGCTTATCATACTCCCTCCAAACTTAATACATTTGATGCAAATAACTCTCCTTCCTGCCCTTGTTGCTTCTCTCCTAATGCTGACCTCTTACATATTTTTTGGTATTGCCAATTCTCTCATAAACTTTGGACCTCCTTGAAAGTAAGGTTACAGAAAATGGGGTATCACAAGTCAACTCTTTCCTGGGAGACTGCAATTCTACACATACCTAAGATACATCTGTCTAAACCAGATACACATGTACTCATATTTATCTGTTCTCTTATAAAACTTTACATTTCCAGAAATTGGCTTGACCATACTAAATTGAATTGGAATGCCTTTAGAACAATGGCATACTTGTACGTTTCAGCACAAAAAACTATGTTGAAAAGTCCTAAAAAATGGCTTTAAATAATAAAGTTTTAGAAAAGGTCCTTTCTATTATTAATTATGAATATTAGATTATAAACTTTTATCTTTTGTACAGTGTGGGATTTATTTATTCTTCTACTTTATTTTCTCATATGATTGTGGTCTCATTCTATCATTTGCATCCTGGTTACCATTTGTATATATTGTATATAAAGTTTGTTTTTGATTTTTTTTTCACTTTCATGAGTTGAAATGTGCTTTTACAATGTTGTACAACTTAAATCAACTCCTAATTGACTATATATACAATGTTTGTTGATTGATGTCTTGTTATATTCCATAATTTAATAAAAAGATTTTTGAGAAAAAAAAAAAACATGGAGTTCTGTGCATACCTTCACCAAACATTACCATTTGCCTTTATACTCCAAATCCAGAGCTGGCTTCACCACTGCTGTACTGCAGTGCCTTATAGCCACCCCTAATGCCGTATAGATCCAGCCTCCCTACCTTAGCTTTGGAATTCCACCCAAGTGTAATGACTGCAGCAGTGTAACATGATGAACATAGTACAGTTTTGTACCTACCATAAATGTAGATGTTCGAGTGTAAACACTGCTGCAGTCCAGGTTACCCTCCCTCCTTCCCCTCTTACTTTTTAGTACTTACCTAGGTCATCTACCCTTTATTACCTATGGGGAGTATTTGGTGGTAACTAAAAATGGTTGTTTGCTTTTTCTTTTGTATATTTTACTAGCAATTTGAATTGCCTACCTATTTGGGGGCACCTGACATCTGGGACAAGAAAAACTGAAGAAAATGGCGTCTGCTGCATCTTATATACCCCTGTCGCACTGACATCAGGGAGGAGGTGACAGCAACCGATGCTGGACCAAGACTTTGGAACTCAGGCTGACTGGGGAACCGCCTGACGGCAGGATAACCCAAGTGTAATGACTGCAGCAGTGTTTACACTCTAACATCTACATTTATGGTAGGTACAAAACTGTACTTTTTCAAGTTTCAGAACCAAAGTCTTCAACTTAAAGCTAAGTACCCCGTTGGGGAAACGTTTTCTTGCTCCTTACCGATGTCAGTAAAAGTTATTAATTGCATTACTTGTGGAAAGCAAATACCTCATAAAGATTTTCATTTGTACTGTATTCCTTGCCTAGGCCCTGACCACGACGTACCTTGCTGTCAGTTTTGTGCTTTATTTAATCAGCGCACTATCTGTCGTTGGTATATTTTTCCCTCTAAATATTTCGGTTCTCGGTTTAATTATCCAAAAATGTCATCGGTTAGCCACCCGACTACCGGGATTCTGAAAAAATGCAAAGATAAAGACAGAGACAGGCCGCCGAGGTCCAAAACTGCCAATGACGCTTTTCCTAAGCCAGTCACCAGTTCGCCGGTACTCACTGAGGCACTTTCGCAGCCCCTGATACCCGCTACTTCTGATTTGCAGGCCTCTACTAGACCCATTCGGAGTCTGGTATGCCGCAACATACTTCAACTATGGAACCCACGGATGTTTCTACCTTGGATGGGTCCGGAGCCACTGTGCAGGCACCGGCTTCTGAAGGTGTATTCAGGCCTTTGGACTTGCTTATTAAATCAACGCCTCCTTCATTACTAAGGCCTAAAATCTCAATCCATGTCTAAAAAACTGAAGACCAGGCCACATGCTCAGGCCCCCTATGCCTAAAAAACAAATGATAAAAATGGTTGAAGATCTAATAACTCTAATCAGGGGTAGTCAACCCCCCCCCCCTACAAGAGGCCTAGGTCTGAGCTTGATTATGAATCTTCTGATAAGGTTGCTGCTTCTTCTGACTCTTCTGATGACCTGGATCTGTCCTTACCCACTTATGAGGATGCAGAAGCAGAGGATTCTATTCCCTCTGCTTCCCCTCCTGAGGATTCTTCTTTTGGGGAAACCTTACATACTTTAAGGGAGCATTTTCACTGGGAAAGCCAGGAATTTTTCTGATTCAAAAAAAGAGGCTTAGGGATTTCCTTCTTCTACCTCAGCATAGGCCCTTGGCTATACCTCCTGTACTAGACATTGTTGATGATGTTTTCTCAGAATTCACTTTGGCCCCTGATTCCCTGCCTGCTGCTCCTAGTAAACCTGACAGATACTACAGGGTTCCTGAGTCCCACAAGTTCCTTTTCAAAAATCCTGTTGCAGATCCAGAGACTATTTCTCAGGGGCCCAAGGGCATTAAGGCTTCTACTGCTAAAAATCCTACTTCTGATGGAGACTCCAGGGTGACCGATAGATGGGGTAAAAAGGTTTATACTTTAACAACTTTGGCGATCAGAGCTTTAAACTGCCAATTTCATATGTTAAAATATCAGCAACATGTCATTGGACTTCTTAAACAGAAAATGATGTTGATTCCTGACTGTGTGGAAAATAAAGATTTACAGGACTTAATGCATTCTGCTGCACAAGTTGGAAAACATACTTTGCAATGTGGTTTTGATTCTTTAGAGGCCTCTTGCAGGGCTGCTGTTACTGGGTCTGTGCTTAGAAGGCATGCTTGGCTAAAGGAGCAATCTTTGCCTGATCGTGTTAAAGCTAAATTGTTGGATGCTCCTTTAAATCAGGACCACCTGTTTGGCAACAAGGCTGAGGAAGGTCTTAAAAAGATGGAAGATTAAGCTAAATCTATACAAACTGCTAAATATTTTTTACAAGTGCAACCTCCTAGATTTAGTAGGCACTGGCCCTCTAAGAATTGGTCCTTTCCAGTCCCTTCCAGGTCTTCTCAAGCCAAACCCAGACACAGTAAAAAATCCAGGTTTCAGTCCCAGGGGACTCTCAGAACTAAGCAGTGGGGGGGGGCCTCCACTTCCAAATCTGGAAATAACAAGACACCCCCCCCCAATGGTAAACAGTCTCAGTGACTTCCTTTTAAAATTTCCGAGCACTTATCTTCTGACCACCCCTTTGGGGGAAAGATTGCTCTTCATGCAAAGAACTGGGAACTCATAACCCAAGACAAATGGGTTTTAAATATAGTGTCCCAGGGATACAGATTTCATTTTCACACGTTGCCAACACCAAATGGGTGGCCGGACCTGCCCCCAAATCACTGGGCAGAGGCTCAAAAACAAGTACTTTCCCTCTTAAGCATGGGGGCTATTCAACTGGTACCAGAAGAGGGAAAGGGACAAGGTTTCTACTCCAGACTTTTCCTGGTACCCAGAAAAGACAAATCATGGTATCCAATCCTGGACCTGTCTACTCTAAACACCTTTTTGGAGATTCCAAAATTCAAGATGCTGACTCTTCAATTACTTCCTATGCTAGGCAAAGATGCCTGGTTGGCAATACTAGATTTAAAAGAATCATACCTGCACATCCCAATCAGGGAATCTTGCAAAAGATACCTACGCTTCAAAGCAGGCTACATGCATTATCAATTCTCTCCACTGCCCTTTGGCTTGTCTACTGCACCCAGGGTATTCACAAAGTGCCTGGCTCCATTTATTGCATTTTGCAGACAAAGAAGTATTCAAATATACCCATACCTGGACGATTGTCTAATTGAGGCAGAAAGCCAGGGCATACTTTTGAATCATCTGGCATTTGTAAAAAGGGTTCTATCTTGTCTGGGGTACACCATAAACGAAAAGAAATTACAACTGGTACCGTGTCAACAAATTACATTCCTGAGAACAAGCTTGAATACAGCTTCCCAGATGGCTTACCTCACGCCAGAAAAGCAAATTCATTTGGTAACCTATTTCAAATAAGTGGCCACAAAAACCCTGCTATCTGCAAGACAAATACTGCAAGCCTTGGGGTTCATGGCCTCCTGCATTCTTCTAATTCCATATGCAAGACTGCATATGAGGAAACTGCAGTGGTATCTAAAAAGCCTATAGAGTCAGCATTCTCACAGCCTAGAAACAATGATTCCTATCATACCTTTTCTATGCCTAGAATTCCTTTGGTGGGCAGAGGCCTGCCACCAAAGCAAGGGACTACCGTTCACACTACCCCCTGATGCCCAAACCATAACAACAGATGCATCAGACTATGCATGGGGGGCTTACCTGGCAGGGAAGTGCATTCACGGCAAGTGAAACCCAAGTCAAATGCACCTACATATCAATCAAAAAGAAATGTTAGCTGTACAGAATGCTCTGACAGCCTTCAAGGTCTACATTCTTCCAGGACAGCTAATGGTAAAGATAGACAAAACCACGGTTATGTGGTACATATAAACAAGCAGGGGGGTACACATTCCTACCCCCTCTGCAGACTAGCCATGGCATTGTGAAACACAACCTTGAGCTACCAAGTGCACCTACAAGCTCAATTCCTGCCAGGAAAATTAAATACACTGGCAGACGGACTAAGCAGAAACCTCATGGACCCTCAAGTGGAAACTGGAACTAAGGATTTTCAACATGTTGACAAGCGAATGGGGGAGCCCAGACATAGACCTATTTTCCTCCCCCCAGAACTACAAGTTGGACAAGTTTTGCACAAGGACTCCCCACAAACAAGCCTGGAAAGTGGATGTTCTGTCCTTCAGCTGGAAAAAACCCTGCTGCCTCTGCTCTCCAAAGTTCTACTAAAAGTCAAACAGGACAAACTAAGGATGATTTTGATTGCTCCAGACTGGCCGCGCCAACACTGGTACCCCCTCCTGCGCAGTGTGTTGCAGTTATCTCCATGGCACCTGCCTCAGACCCCTTCCCTGCTGTCTCAGCAGGAGAACCAGATTCTGCACCCTCAGCTTCCAACATTAATCCTTGCAGCCTGGCTAATTACTTAAACTCACCCTTAGCATCCCTCAGCAAACATGTGATGGATGTCATCTTAGAGGCAAGGAGGCCTAGTACTAGAAAATCTTATGCTGAAAAATGGAAAAGATTCTGTGCCTGGAACCAATCTCAAGGGATGAGCACAGCAGCACCCAATTTACCTAAGATTTTGCAATATTTAATTGAGATGCTTCTCAAGGGCCTGTCTTTTTCCTCCATTAAAATCCACGCCTCAGCCATTTCAGCTCATTATAACACAGAACCTCCCCTCTTCTCTCATCCTCTGCTCAAGCAGTACCTCAGAGGGACCAAAAATTTGAGACCACCCAGGAGAGCTCCAACACCTGCCTGGGATCTTAACTTTGTATTGGAGAAGCTCACTCTACCTCCATTCGAGCCAGCTGCTACTGCAGACTTAAAATTTCTTTCTTGGAAAACAGCTTTCCTTTTAGCAGTCAATTCAGCTAGAAGGACATCTGAATTACAGGCCCTTATGGCAGTGGAACCTTTCATCATCTTTCATGCGGACAGGGTGTCCCTCAGAACCAATCCATCCTTCATGCCCAAGGTGGTATCCAGTGTGGCTCTTAATCAGTCCATTCATTTGCCAACCTTCTTTCCCAATCCACAGAACAAAGGGGAACGGATTTTACATTCCTTGGATGTGCACAGACAACTTAGATTTTACTTGGACAGGACTAAACGTCAAAGAAAATCTGAACAACTGCTGGTAGCATTTGCTGCAGGAGCAGAGGGGAATGCTATTTCAAAACAAACAATTTCTAAATGGATAAGCCACTGCACTCATTTTTGCTATAAGCACCATGATAAACCTATCCCCCAGGGAATCGGATCTCATTCCACCAGGGCTGCATCTACTTCTGCAGCCTTTCTCAGAGGTGTTCCTACCAGGGACATCCTAGAAGCTGCTACCTGGAATTCTGTATATACTTTCACCAAGCATTATCATTTGCCAAGTTTTTCTAAATCCAGAGCTGGCTTTGCCACTGCTGTCTTGCAGGGCTTTATAACTGGCCTTAATGCTATATAAACTCTTCCTCCCAACCATAGCTTTGGGAATCTTCCCAAATGTAATGACTGCAACAGTGAAACATGAAGAACATAGTACAGTTGTGTACACTTACCATAAATGTAGATGTTCGAATGCATTCACTGTTGCAGTCCTGGTTACCCTCCCTCCAGCTCCCTAACTTCTTCTGGCTATACCTGTACTTTCCTTTACTATCCGTAAAAGCCTTTTTGGTGTATTTGCTTTTTGTTGGAGGTATACCTTTGTGTTTTTATGTTTATTTTCTCCCCATTAGGGGGCACGTGACATCTGGGGCAAGAAAAACTGATGTAATGACATTGGTTGTATGTTTTGTACCCCTGACAACCTGACATCATGGAAGAAGGGACAGCAACCAATGCAGGACCCAAGACTTTGTTAGGCTGACTGAGGGCAACCTGCAAGCAGATTACCCAAATGTAATGACTGCAACAGTGAATATACTCTAACATCTACATTTATGGTAAGTGTACACAACTGTACTTTTATATCAATGTGCATTTATTAAAAACAGTAAGTACAAAAATCTTATTATCTGTCATTATTGGCGTTCCTGACCAATACAAGACATCTTTCTCTTTCTTTTTTATTCTTTGTTCATTTGCTATGACTTGTATTCTCCCAGGAAACTGTTAGTATCCTGAATGTTGTAAGCACATTTTATTTCTTCCTTGAAAGAATTTCCTTCCTTAATCATGATTTTTGTTGAGACCATCATTGTCAGAAGGTTGGAAAAAGCTCTAAAATGCACCAAAGAGCATGTGTAACCCCTTATGTTCTGGGGACCTGGTGGCCCCCAGAACTCTGGAGTAATTCACTTATTTCTTCCAGTTATTACAGTAAGTTGTAGCCACACCCACTTTGACATCATACATATGGCCACACCCCCTTTGTCCAGCTTTGGGCATCTGAAAAGATGGCATCCTTGTTTTCATTCTGGCAAATCAGTGTATCCTTTAAAAGTTGGCACAAACTGGGAACTGTAACTTCCAGGACTTTATCTCTAAATTTTCTTTATCTTCCTTATTGACCAGTAATTTTACCCATCCTTATCAAAAAAAAAAAATCTCTATTCTAACACTTTTCTCCACCTTATTGTAGTGTATTCTTATTGGAGTTCAGTGTGATCATTTCTTTATTTGAGGGGTTTTGCAACAAGGCCTAGTGTTTTTGTTTAACTGCTATTCATGCTGTGGAAATTTTCATTGTCTGCTAGTAATTACTTGGACTGTGTTTTTAGATGAGGTCTACCAGAAACTTACAAAAAGAGATTAAGGCCTTGGGTTTTTAAAAGTGTAAGGAATGTGGATATAACCCCGCCCCAAGACCCCAGTGACATGTGCATGCTGTGCCTTGGAGTTGGGCATTTAGATGCTGATTGCACCATATGTAAGAACTGTAGCTCAAGATCATTAGCGGACATGCCCAGTAAGTTGCTTTTAAAAGGGAGTTTAAAGTAGGTTTCAAAAATGAGAGGGCTGTGATTGAGGACAAGCAGCCTCTGAAGCCAGTTTGCCCAGAGAAGAAAGAAAAGAACTCAGATGATTGAGGTGACATTTTTGGAAAATTGTCACCTGCTAAGGTTCTTAGGGCATCCATTTTTCCTTCTTGTCCAGGACCGTAACCCTGTCTTGGTCCTCTACTCCTACTAGACAGGAGTCTGTGGGTAATATTGACACAGCTTTGAAGACAAAAGTTGCAATTTCTTCCTTGCGCATAAGCTTTCAAGATTTTTTGGCTCACCCAGTGTCAACAGTGTTTCTCATTCATAGGCTAGTATTTACCTATAAGTAATATATCAGTTTGCAGATTGTTACAACCTAGCCAATAACCAGAAGTCAGAATTAAACCCTGTATCTTGCATCTGTGAGGTAAAGACCTTGACCATTATTTCAGCCCTTTATTTCATTCTTGAAGTAAATTTTGGAGCTTGACTCTGTTAGACTGGAAGCAGATGATGACCTTAAAGGCACAACTTACAGTATGGTTTCATCTCCCCCCACTCCATGCCTAGCACAACCAGAGAAGAAACCCTAACCTGTCTTAGTGCTTTTCCTCCTCCAGGCCCTGTTTCATTTCCTGTAGTGTTGGAACTGCTATTTCAATCTGTACCATTGCCAACTTATACCTTGACTTCCAAGATGGCTGGACATTGAGTAACAGCTTAATTCTAGCTCTTCCAGGGTGAAAACAGAAACCTAGTAGAGAAAGCTAGAAGACCTACATTTCTGGGTAAATTTCAGTAACTGGATAAGTAAGTGCATTGCCTGGATGCCAAAAAAAAAAGAAATACAGAAGACCTAAAGGAAAATCAGGTACAAAAGATTAAACACTGACTGGGAATGTATTGTAGACGTTCAGCAAAAAGCAGTGCGAGCTACTGACATGACTTCCAGTAACCTAGAGGAAAGTATAAGGCAACTGCACACAGACCTGATTAAAACAAAACACTGATGGAGTATATCAACTCAAACAATAAAAGGCTGAAAAAATGGAAGAAGCCTTAAGCATATATTTGGGTGAGGTGATAAAACTGGGGCTTAGAGGTCAAAGTGAGGAGGAGGCTGTCTGAGTGCGAGACTGCACAAGAGATGTTTCAAGGAATGGTAGAATTAGAAGACAGAGCATGTAGGGAAAGCCTGAGATTTTCTGCTGTACCAGAGAAGCTGGAGGGAACAGACTGTATTGATTTTCTGTGGTCTTAGTTGGGCAGCTGAACTGGTGTTCCACAGCGGGGGTTGTTAATTGAAGGTGCACATCATGTGTATGATCCGGACCTGGCTATGCAAAAGCAGCCTAGACCTTTAATAGTGAAGGTGGAGTTTTACCAGCAGAAAGAGTTGATTCTGACAAAACTGTAGCAGAAGATCAAAGTACTAGGGTGGCGCAGTGGTGCAGCGGTTAATGCTGTCGCCTCACAGCAAGAGGTTCTCTGGTTCGATTCTCGGCCGGGGTGCCTTCTGTACAGAGTTTGCATGTTCTCCCTGCGTTCGCATGGGTTTCCTCCGGGTACTCTGGTTTCCTACTAGAAGTGTGAGACAGAGTGTTTGTGGAGAACAATTACTCTCTCTTAACCAGGCAGAAGAGGAGTAAATTTATTCCATTATTCACGGAATGTTGAGATTCAAGCTACAGTACCCAGCTATCTTCAAAATATTTTTTCCTTGGAGGAACAAAATAATTTTTTGAATAATTTCACTCTTAAGGAGGAAATACAAAGGTTTGTCCAACAAAGGGTGAGCTGTGAAACGGGAGGCAATTCTGCTTCTTGTTCTGGTAGTAAAGACCACAGAAAGACTGTATCAGTGAAACCCTGTCTAGTGTTTCAACGGAAAATGCTTGAGAGAAGGAAAAAAGCATAAGAGTTGACTAGAAGAATCGAGAGTACGTTGAAAATGAAGCAGAGACAGGATTTGGGAAATGGAGATGAATAGGAATAAAATCAGTAACTTGAAAAAAGCAATACTTGTATTCATGAAACATGACAGAACAAGAAAATCTGGAAATGGTGGACTTTTTTGGGCTTTGTTAAACGTGTAGGGTACTCTAAAGCATATGCCATACTTAATGTCATTGATATTTGGAAAAATACTTTGGGCGGGGTTATCTGTCAGTAAAACAATTTTTTTTCTTAATGGTACTATTTTTAAAGTGCACTATTTTCTTTGCATGCTATAAAGTAAAGTTTTCTCAGTTATTTTTAAGAGTAATTGAGATACTAATATAAATAGGTGCTCTTGTGGGTTTTTTGTTTTTCCTTGTTCAATTTTAAGAAATGTAGGCACTGCAATGTAAAGAAAAAAATTGGTTAAAAAAGCATGACAAAGAAAAATTAATGTGCCTTTTCTCATTCTTGCATGGGGGAGCAGTTGGGTTAAGGCCCTTAACATAATTCAGTATCAAATTTTAAGAGAAAGCAGGTAAAATAATGAAAGAATATTGAATATTATAAGGCTTTTTTTCTAGTAAACAAATGTATGCTTTGCAATTTTGTGTCTGGTTCTCTTGTCTGTAGGTGACAATCTAATAAAGAGAAATCGCTTGGCAAATGTGTTTTCTCAGCCAAAAGAGCTATAAAGAGAAAAAGACAACGCCAGACAGCACTTAGCAGAAGCCCAGGCTGTGCCATGTGTCTTAGCATGGTTAGCCTTTCTTTTAGGTTATCTCATGTCTGTGTGTGTGTGTGTGTGTGTGTGTGTGTGTGTGTGTGTGTGTGTGTGTGTGTGTCCGTCAGTTTGGAACATCTGTTCATATTAGGAGGGTAAACGTCAATATTTGAAAATGTACATAGTTTTGTGTGTTAATATGTTTTAGGGGGTAGTAGAGTTTTGTTTGTTTGTTTTTTATTTTTTTATTTTTTTATTTTTTTTGAGGGTTTTCAGTAAAACAAAGTGTCCTGTAAGATGTGACATAGGCTCAAATGGAGATGATAAAGAAACAACTGTATAAAAGATTAACCTGACAGGCAGTGTTTGCATGTAAGACAAAAGCTGGAACTACGCATTTAATAAAAAAGCTGTTATACATAAAAGGTGTGAATAATTTCTTTTCAAGAAAACAATGCTTTCTGTAATGTCTTTAAACATCACTATGAACTATATTTAAAAGTAATGTAGAGTGCAAATAGCTATGTTACAGTAGATGCCCTTGGAAAGAACTGAATATGTGAATTTGGTAAAGGTTGTCAATATGGTTATTCAGCAAAATACTTGGGGCATAGGAAAAGAGGAGTACTTGTATTGCAAGAGGAGCTCCAATAGTGATAGAAGCTAAAAATAAAGATGATAATGGTAGACTTGCAGCACTAAGGGCTACTGGTAAGGGAAGAGGATTATAGGTTCATAGGTTGATACTAGGCTATCTGCCCTAGGGCATTTGTAGGACTATCCAGAGTGTGTTTGGCTTTCGCCACCCTTTTAGATTAGTAGACTGTGCCTCTGTATAGTAGGTCACAGAAGATGGCCCTTTTAAGGTAGTTTACTGTACCTTTGTCTAGCAGGGACACAGAAGAGATCCCAGGGGTAAACTTACGATCTCCCATTCACTCGTCAAGATTTCTCTTGAAGAGGGTCAGTGAGGGGCTCTGCCTAACATGGATTGGGATTTTGTTCCAGAGTGAGGGGAGCCTCTGGGATATGAATCTGTCCCTCCAGCATGTCCTATTTATTTCTGTGCTGAGGTTTAAGTCCCTGGAGCGTGTAGCTCTAAGGAATTTGGATTTCCTGGGTTGGACATGGCTTTATAAGTCAGGCACAGATCGCCTCTGAGTTGGCGGTAAGCAATTGAGTAGAGCTGGAGTTTCTTTAGCCGAACTGCATAGGGCATCTGTTTGAGTCCCTTGATCCTCATGGTGAGGTACTTTTGGGGTCTTTCCAGTTGCTGCAGGTGTCTGTTAAGGTACATCCCAAATGGGGCATTGTATTCAGTTATGGGCCTGATGAGTAGAGGGGCACAATGACCTCTCTTGATCTAGATGTGAACCCTTTTGTGATAAGGTGGGCTATATAGAAGGTCTTTCTAACCACTTTGGCAACGTGATTGTCAAAGGAGAGATTACTATCTACTTGGGTCCCCAAGTCCCTAATTACTTCTTCCGTACTTGGATTACCACCTATGTGGTAATTTGTGGGCACTTTGTTTTTCCCAAAGGGGATGACTATGCACTTTTTAGCATTTAGCTTTAGGCCATGGCTCTGGCACCAGTTATCCTTCTCTATGAGACCCTTTTGGAGGATGCTTGTGTCAGCCGGAGAGTCGATTATGGCAGCCAGTTTGCAGTCATCTGCGAACTTGGTTGGCCATAGTCCTCCCGTGTTAGCCTGTACCTCAGAGAAATATATACCGAACAAGAGAGGTCCCAGGACTGAGCCTTGTGGGATGCCACTTGTAACTGGTTTAGAGTCTGACATGGCACCTGCAATTCTGACCATGTGGGTTTTATCCCTGAGCCAGTTTGCAACCCATCTTGTGACATATAGGGGTTGATGTTTAAGCTGGTGAGCTTATTTATGATGCCCTAGTGGGATATTGTGTTGAAGGCTTTTGCGAGGTCTAGGTAGGCTGTGTGGATTACCTTCCCTTGATCTATGGCCTTGGTAACTGTTTCAAAGAAGTCGACCGGGTTCAAGAGGCAAGATCTGCCCTTAACAAAGCCGAATTGGGTAGGATCCAATGTCTGGAGGTTCCCAATGTCTTTGTTTATAAGTTCCATGATGATGTGCTCCATAGCTTTGCAGACCAGGCTAGTCAGGCTTATAGGGCGATAGTTTCCGGGGTCCATTATGGCGCCAACTTTGTGGAGCGGGACCACTGTTGCTGCACGCCATTCCTTGGGTACATATCCTGTAGTAAGGCTGAGATTGAACAGTGACTTTATGTGAGGGTTCAGTTCTTCTTGGAGCTCGTGTAAGACGCAGCCCGGGACACCGGTCCCATTGATGCTGTGTTTTTTGCTTTGGAAAGGGCAGCTCTCACCTGTGCATCTGTGATGTCATGGAGGCTACACTCTGGATAGGCATTTGCTCTTTTGTGGGGGGGGGGAGGGGGGTTTGCACTGAACCTGTCTGCCAGGATGTTGGCAATGTCTGTGGGTTCAGTGTATTTTTGGTCATTTTGCACTAACTCAGAGCATATCTGGGAGTTGCCACCCAGGTTCCTGACATAACTAAAGAAGGCCTTGTGATTATCTTTAGTGTCTTGCACAATTTTTCTTTCGAAGCTGGCCTTAGATGACTTTATGAGGGATCGTAGTTTCTTGCTAGTACTGATCAGAGATGCCTTCCCCTTTTGGGATTTTGCTCTATCATGTAGTAGCTTCCTCCTTCCATTGTTTAGCTTATTTATGGCCGGGGTCCACCAGACCAGTTTCTTGCCTTTGGAGGAGTGAGTCTTGGTTTTATTTGGGATAGCACGATCCATGTATTCCTGTAGGTGTCCATAGAATGTGTTTGTAAAGGATTCTGCGGTTTGGGCCATATTTTCCACTGGCCCGGGGGCTTTGAAGGATTCCACCTCGGTTTTAAGAAGTGTGAAGTTTGCTTTTGAGTTCTTCACCGTGGTTTCCTTGGCTGGGGGTTGGGGACGGGATATGGATGTCCAGTGAGATTAATTTATGGTCTGACCTTACCAATGAGGGGTATAACTCTGGTGCGGCACATAGAGTCCCCATGTTGGTGATGTCCAGGTCCAATATGTTTTCCCCTCTTGTGGGAGTGGTGACCAGTTGTTCCATAGCATCTGAGTTTATAAATTCTAGGAACCGTTGGGCGAGGGTGTTTGGGCTTGAGTAGTTTTCCCAGTCAGTGTTTGGGTAGTTGAAGTCACCCAATATAATGGTGTTTGGAGAGACCTTCATATTCTCCAGTGTTCTCAGGAAAGCCGAGTGGGGTTCCTGAGTTTGGGAGGGTGGTCTGTAGCAGGCT
This sequence comes from Protopterus annectens, assembly GCF_019279795.1. Classification (NCBI taxonomy): domain Eukaryota; kingdom Metazoa; phylum Chordata; order Ceratodontiformes; family Protopteridae; genus Protopterus; species Protopterus annectens. The sequence continues at coordinate 773,184,377 of NC_056734.1, forward strand.
ACAAACTGAAAGGCAGTTTTGCCCACTTTTAATTGCACATGGATGGTCTCCGATGCTTCGTGCAGTGCCACTATCCTGGAGGTGTGGGTATCTTTGATGAATATGGATACTCCCCCTCCTTTTGTGGTTCGGACCGAGTTTTGGGGCCGAAAAGCATGGTATGAGGTATAAACTGGTAGTGCTGGGGTGCTCTCGGGAGCCTTGAACCAGGTTTCTGTTACTGCACAGATATCAATATTCTTCATACTGAGGAGAGCCTCGAGTGCGTGCATCCTGAGGTTTAGACTTCTGGCATTGAGCAGCATTACCCTTAGTTTTTTTTCCTTGTGTTGTCTATGGAGGTGGGTTTGTCTTTTGAGCCTTGCCTTAAAAAGGCACTATGGTGGTGGCAAGAGCCTTAGCCAGTATTCGAAAGCCCAGGGGTGACAGGTGCAAGCTGTCCCTAGCGAAGCAACGTGGCTTGTCGAGCATGTCATCCCAGGCTGACAGACACTGATCCCCTTTAAATGACACCAATACTTTAGCCAGTTGTTAAAATTGATAATTTTGTCTTTATACTGTGGCATCATTCTTGGTGAGGGCAAGATGCTACTCAAGGTCAGGGTCATACCGGCCTGGGCTACATGATCAGAGAGCTCCTCTATGTCTCTTTTCATGTATTCTGGGGATGTACGTCTCAGGTCATTCACACCAGCATGGACAATGACGGAGTCATATTTGTACTTGCTTTTGAGTGGCCTGACTGCTTGTGTTATGTGGCGGATCCTGGCACCCGACAGACAGCTTACAGTGACCTTCTCCTTGTTCAGTCTGGTGAGTGGGATGTCAGTGTGTCTGACAAGTCACCTATTACAAGTGTATTAGGCATGTTGTTTAGCCTTAAGGGCTGTGACTGTGTGGCACACTGACTTTGTGAACTATGTGATACATGGGTATTGTTGTGGGGTAGGGGTTGCTTGGATGTCTGCTTTGGAGGTCTCTGCTGCTTAGGCAGATTTTTATTTAGAGCCTTCGAGTATGTTTTTGTGTTTATGTGTTCGGTTTGCTGATGCGATAGGTCTCTGTGAGACTGGATTTATGGTGCGTGTGGTTCCCTTCTCCTCCTGACTGACTGTGCCAGTACTGGGTTGAGAGAGCTCAGCCTCCAGTTTGGCTATATAGTTGCATCTCTCACATATATTTGAGCTTGTTGGGAGGAGGAGAGGGTGGTCTCTGTACATAAGGCAGTTGTAACATTGCCTCAAGATTCCCAGATTTACCAGCTGGACTGGAGATTAAACCTGAAACTGACTTTTGGACATGCCAGAATAGTATAAGGAACTACTTTTTGACTGATCAGAAAGGACCAATAGGGAGCCAAGTACTTAAAAGGAGTATAAGAGGGTGTAGTGCTTTAGTTTATTAGTGTTTACTTATAAGAGCAAGTGCAGGGCTTTAGAATGAAAATAAGAGTGCTTACTTTGAGATATAGATCAGTTCTAAGGGAAAAAGTGAAGAGCAGACTTTGTGGAGCCGGGAATAGTTTAAACCTGTTTAAGTGGCGCTGCAAATTGCGCAAAACTGCACACATGTGGATTTTAAAGCAGGGAAACTTAGATAGGAATTGACCCAAAACAGGCAATAAGCTATTAGTTTCAGGGCTCAGACCACTCCTCCAGGGACAGATAGGCTGCTCAAAGCTCCCCACTCTCACTGGTGAACAGAGAAGCTTCCTCCTATCCAAGTAAGGATATAGGCAACACAGGAAACTATACCACAGTCAGGAATTCAGCAAAGCCTGAAATCTGGACTAATCTAGTTCAGCAAAGGCGGGAAAAGAGAATATTTTTTTTTTGCTTTTTTTTTTTTTTCAGAAAACAGCAAACACACAGAAAACACTTTAAATGCTATAAACAGGCTAGTGCACTTTAGTGTGTAGCTTACAACAGTTATACAATACAAAAACGACTTAAAATGATATGTAACGAGTGCAAAACTGTAAAAAGCAGGAATATTGGCATGTATTTGTATTCCATTGAAAACTGCTATAATGGAGCTTAAAATTCTGGGAGATGTTATCAGCTTTCAGCAAGGAATATTATTTGTAGGTGGAAACTGGAATTTGAGCAACACTGAAGATGTGTCTGGGGGTCCAGAATGGAAAATATAACAAGGGAGAATAGATGTTTGAAGAAATGTATGAAATATTTGGTATAGAAAATGTGAATTTAGTACTAGGAGTTTAAAGTGAATTTACAAATTATTCCCAAAGATACAAAACTGAGCTAGGTAGACAGAAGTTACATTTCACAGGAACATGTGCTTTTAATTTAAAGTCTTGATGCACACCAAATAACTATTTTAGATCATGTGCCACTAATTAAAATAAAAACACATGTTAATTAAATAAAAATGAGACACTGGCACTTCTCCACCTACCTGTTGAGAGAGGAATTTAAGGAATGGTAGTAGAAATTATGGTACTTGCGTATTATCGCAACCACATTTGTGACGTCCTACAATTCCTAATGTTTTCACTCCTTTAAAACATTTGTTCTCATTTACATGTCAATGAACAACAGGATAGTTTTTTTACATATGTTTATTTCAGGAAAAATAAAACAACTGTCCCTGTATTTGTGGGAATGAAGATGCTTATTTACATGTTGTTATCGCAACCTGCTTGCATGCAAGTCACCCTGTATATATTAGCATGAAATATGGAGCCATTCTTTCTGCTATTGGAAAGTGATGTGGAACAGCTGCTTTAACATCAGATTTATACTCAGTTTTCCCGTGGAGAACGATTTCCGTGTTCACAAAGAGAAAATGATCCCGAAGTTTGGAGCATGGTCCACCTATGAAAAATACAGCAATGTGATATTCATTGTCACCGTCCATTACAGCATTACATCAAGTGTTCAGAAAGTAGTACTTTGAACTCGTAAGTAGGAGAAAAAGCCTAAGAAGGACAACAAAGAAGTGAAACACAGGATGGCAGTTTCCATGTATCACTGTGGTTGAGTTGTGCGGCCGTGACTCATCAGCGTTGGCAGCTGCTGACAGCAAATGTTTGTAGGCTCTGTGTTTTTAAAAATGCAAATGATGCAAACTGTTGTCCGCTTGTAGTTGTTTGACAACTCCTGCTTGCATTTCTTATTCCTGTCTGTTTCACAACCACTGTCCTACAATACTAATTTTGAGTTTAGACAACCCTTTCTACTTACAAATAAAGTACTTTCGTGAAAACATTAGGAATTGTAGGGCACTGCAAAATGGTTGCAATAATACGTAAGTACCGTAATCATTCAGGGGCATTTAGTGAAGATAGAAATTTCATCTGAAAAATGTAGCTAGGGAGTGGGGTAAAGTTAAAGTGAAGTTTAAAAATTGGGTAGAAATAAAAAGGAGATATGGTTAAGTGTTAAGAATTGATGTTATGTGATCCTATCTCGCCTACATTCTGACTGATGGGTTCGGAGCCGATCCCTCGGCTCGACTCTACATCTTATGCCAAAAAGTCTCTTATTGGCTGAGCTCACTATATCCCAGGATGCACCACTACCAGTCCCCAGATCTCGTTTGCCGCTTCCCTGGTCTCGAGCTGGCTGGGCTGAGTAGTTTTATTAACTAACTTTTCTGTCAGTTTTTGCTGTTTTGGTCACAAAAGCTGTTTTAACGCTATCCGCTCTTTTGTGTAAATTTGGATTGTGAAAACTGTTGTGTGTGATTGGGTTGACCCTCCATCCAGGGCCTTCCTGGACTGTCAACCTTTTAAAACTTTAGTCAAAGTTACTAGAATAGAGTTCCCTGTCATTTACAGGAAGTGTTTGCGTTAAGCTATAACTGTAAGCTTAGGTTTATCATCAGTAAATCTATAGTTGTTTACTTTCCTGTTACTAGAATTGTTTAACATCATGTCTCAAACCCCTAGGCCAAAATGTTGAATGTGGTTTCAAAATGTCTATCACAGGCGATCATTCGCTCTGTGTATATTGTCTAGGGGCAAAGCACTTGCAGGAGTCATGTTTCCTCAAGGGTCCTCCAGGAGAGGAAAAATAAATTGATTCTTTAATTAAACCTTCCTTTGAAGAAGCCTTGGCATCCTCTCCTGCTCCGGCCGCTTGGTTCCGACCAGTCCGTCGGATCCGACTGCCAAGAGACTTAGGCAGGCCTCTCCAGACTTCTGCCGAGGGGCCCGGAGACTGCCTCGCGACTCCTCTGGCTTGAGCCGATGGCTGGGGCATCGAGGCGGGTCACTGTCGGCTCCGCTGCTCTCGGAGCCGACAAGGGTTGCCCGCTCAGACACTTCCTCCTCGGCGTCTACCTCCGATACTCATCGAGTCGCCTCCGGTCCCCTAGCCCTTTGGGGCCGATGGACCGTTCTGTTTCCTCTCGGTCTTGAGAATGTCAGATTCTGATATAGACAGGGTGCTCCAAAGACTGTTCCAGTCCCCAGTCTTCCAAAAATTTGTTTGTTCCGACCCAGTTGGCTTGAGCCGATGACCTTGCTCCACCCATTGCCATTCCTCCTCCGACTGCGGAGATCTCAGGGTCGGCTCCGACCTTACTGGTCCGAGTTTGATACCATGGACTTCTTGGCTGGACCGGGGTGATGTTTGGGACCTAGGACTTCCGCGGACACTCCCAGGATTCTGGGGTCCGGCTTTCAGGGCCATGAGGAGTGCCCCAAGTCCTCTTTACTGGCACCTTCCTGGGCGTGGAGACTGGGTCTTTGGCAGTTCTCCTGAGGGTTCTTGAGTTGTCTTCAGAGGAACCCCAAGGAAGAGATCGTGCAAGAGGAAGCACGTGGACTCCCCGAGTCTATTACATCGGACACTGATATGGATGATGCAGAGGGTCCCCCTCGGATGATGTCTCATTTGCAGACATCTTAGAGATCCTCAAACAACGCGGCTGGATATCCAAACCCCCTCTGTCAGTGCTCCTCAAGGCCTTTGGAGCTCAGCCCTCCGCCTCCTGGGTGTCTCCGCCCTTGAGCTTCTGGATTTAGTTTGTCGGAACATCCAGATACCGTGGAACCAGTCCCTTCTCGTCCAAATAAATTTTTGTCTGCTCTTTACCAGGCTTCAGAGGGATCTGGTCAAGGAGTTGTCAGATTCCTGAGCAGCTAGCCCAGTCGGTTAGCTCTCAGTTGGCTCATTTCCTATGCGGCCCGGGGCGCGGAGCAGCGGCGAGCACAGGCGTGGCTCTCGTGACAAGCCTGGCTCCGCTTGTGTCGGAGGCCTTCAAGTCTTCCTTCGCCGGCTGCCTTTGATGGGTCCTCATTGTTTGGACCAACTTTATCTGCCCGTAGGTGCCCCTATTCCACTCCTTTTCGCCTTACCCCAAGGCTAAAGGAGGGGAAAATGTGGTTCCGCAAAATCTGAGTTTTTCTCCCAACAGCAGGAAGATTCAGAGGCAGAGGACGGGGGAAATTTTTCGGGAGGTCCCAGAGGCGGCAGAGGGCCCGCAATTCTGGAGACCGCGAGTCCTTCTTTTGGCTCTTCAGGATTGCCCGGCTGTGCTGCCAAGCACCTAAAAGCCTGGGAGTCAATCACTCAGGACAGATGGGTGCAGGTTACACCATGAAATAGCAGGCTGCTAGAAAAGGAGTCATCTGACTGCCACCACCAGGCATCTATTAATGGACAACCTCAAAGCCACCATCTCCTGGGTGTTTCCCTGGGATTACATTCAATTAGCCCCAGCCAGGATGGTTCTGCTCTTGTCAACTCAATGGTCCTTTCAGGATCTTCCCTCAATCATCACATCATGATTGACAGATGCCTCCCAGATAGTGGTTTGGTATCTGAACAAACGAGATGGGGGCCTTGGTGCTGCGACCTATTTGCAACTCCACAAAACACCAAGTGCCAAAGGTTCTTCTCCTTGATCCCACATCAGGAAGTACCAGCCATGGATGCTCTAGCACAACCTTGGCCAACAGGGCTACTTTATGCCTTTCCTCCCATTCCACTTCTTCCCAAAGTTATTCAAAAGCTTCTCAACTGGGGTCTTCAATGATTCTGATTGCCCCATACTAACCCACCACTAACAAATTGTACCTCAGTAAGTGGAAGAGGTTTGCTATCCTCCTTTGATGAGCAGCAGACTATGCAAAAAGTTCATTAAAGATCTTGATTTGGTGCTTGGCGCGTTAACATCTCCCTTTTCGAACACGCTGCTACATTTGGAAAAGCGGCATTGTAAGTCAGACCAGTTGTTTGTGTCCTTCTCAGATAATAAATTGGGAGCTCGCTATATCGGAAATTGTGCTAACTGCTCTATCCAACCGCACGAGACTTAAGCTCTTTGGCATAAGCCAGTCCGGGCGAGGAGGGATCCTCGACCCATCAGTCAGATCAGAAAGCGGGGGATGGATGTTAAGAAGGACTGACAGATGTTGAAGTATTGCAGAATAGGCGGAATCCCACAGAACAAAAGGAGGAGCAACTGCAGAATGCTAAACAGAAAGTAAGGGATTAGCAACACGTATTCCAGGGAAATCCAGCATGATAGCAGGCAAAATTGAGCAGGGCCAGTCTTCTGCCTCACAAGTGGTCTCTTAACAGGAAAGTGGCAGAAATTATTTTATGCAGATAGGGCCAGCTTTGCTGTGATCTTTTTCCTTCTCCCCTAAACAATAAATGTAGCAGCTTCTTTGCCCTAATCCCTCCTCAGCGGGAGTCATCGAGGGATGCTCTACTTTAATTGACCTCCCAGTCTGCTTTATGTTTACCCTCCAGTTCCTCTGATTCTGAAATTCCTGCAGAAAAGCCACCAGGTTGAAGAGCAAAGTCATCCTCATTGCACCTTATTTTCTTTGTCAGATTTGGTTCCCCATTCTGTAGATTCATCTTGTTTGCCAACCTTGGATACTGGATCCGATTCCAGATCTCCTGTCACATCTGGCAGACATTGTTAATCCGGATATCTCAAACCTCAAGCTATCAGCTTGGTTTTTCCAATTCCATTAATAAACAGACAACCGTTGCTGCCTTCAGCCGTTTGTCATTCACTGTTATCTTCCCATAAACCTTCAGCAAGAAAACATCATAGAAGTAAATGGAAAAGGTTTGTTTACTGGGCATAACAAAAACATATCGACCCTTTTTTCAGCTCTTATATGTAACATACTGGAATTTTTAGCTTCAGGCTTGAGAGATTTTTTGGTTACCACAAGCTTTAATAATGGCAGAATCAGTCCCGAGATTTTATCCGAACCCAACAGATGAGGAAGAATGAAAGTGGTCAACACAGATGGAGCATAACTTTTTTTGTTGTTTTCTGAAGTTTGGCTTTTCGAAAAGTAGATTATGGTCTTGATCATATGAAATTCTGTGTTTTGAAAAGTTGAGCTTCTGAATGATATATATGTACGTGTATATGTGTAGATATATATATATATCTGTACATCATTTTGTCGATCGCACTTCGTGCAATTTACATTTGTGTGCCGTTTTGCGCAACAAAAAAAAAAAAAATGCCACAATGTCAAACCTTACAACAGTGAATGCAATACAGCATTCGTGTTGTAAGGTTCAACATTGTGATGCAAATCACACTATAGTGGGGATCAGGAAATGTACCCTTTCCCTCACTTAGTGCGATCCCAGCATTTGTATATTTAAGTAGCAGGGGACGTGGGGGGCACAGCCCCCACATGGGGGGTACGGGAGGGCTTGCCCCCTGCAAACACGTTTTTTTACTGTGCAAGTCACAGTAATACTGTTCCCGGAAGTGTGGTGAATGTTCGAATTATGTAGAATTCGAACATTCACCACTTTGGAGTTCGACTTTGTTTGTGTTCAACATTTTAAATTTCGCGTTTTTGTTTCGAATTAGTAGCAATTTGGCAAAATAATAGTAAACATATATATATGTAGTATGTATATGTAATATATACGTGTGTTTGTGTGTGTATATATATATATATATATATATATATATATATATATATATATATATAGATAGATAAAATATTCTTTTATCGTATTGCTGTTTAGAAAAGTTGTTTGCATCAATATTATTGCATTATATTGTGTTTTTACACATCCATGTATTTTGGTGTATTCTGCTGTGGTCATAAACCTCCATTATTCCAGTATATTGTGAACATTTTGTGCTTGCTTAAACTCTGCAAATATGTTATGTTTTTATACACTGAGCCTGAAATAGGTTCTCTGTGATCACCGTCTACCCCTGTTAACAAATCTAAATAAATATTATTCAGCTGTAAATGGTGATTTGATATACTTAAAAGGAAACTAATTCAGTAGTATATTTGCAAGAACTCCCATAAAAATGAGACATGGTCTGTTAGGTCTTCTAGACTTTGTGGACATAGAGAAATGAATGCTTTCTACCTGTACAACCAAAATATATGCAGTTGAAATTGCTTTAACAACTGAGGTACAGTATAAAGACCAGAGAAAGTCAGATGTTATGCATGTGTGTAACTTCACTAATTTATTACAGACGTACTAGAATTTATTTAAAATGCTAGCCTTTAAAATGTATGCAGCATATTTTATATTTTGCCTAGGCATTTTGTGTTCATATTTTTACACTAAAAAATACATTAATATAACTAGCTTTATGCACCTAGGGAGAACTGTTTGTTTTTCAGGGCTAGTGCAACTCTCACCTTTCTGTACAAGTAGATTACATGTCAACAAGCATGTTATATTTGAAATAATAGTGCTTCTTTTGTCAGTATGCTTATTGTAGCTATAACCAATCTCAAAACGTTCCTGAAGCACCATATATCTGGCATACATCAGCGGGCATGCATCTGTAAGATCATCAGACTATCGTGCCACCAGTCCAAACATTGGGTCTTCACTCCCATTGGTCTGAGCACTGTGTTGTCATTGCCACTACCACTGCCTAAACTGACTTAGATAAGTACCCTGCTGAGGAACCTTTTTTTTTTCTTGCATTTTTGACTTGCTTGCTTCATGTCAGCTAAGATGGGAACTGTGACTGTGGAAGACAGATCCCTTATAAAGACTCTACACTCCCATTGTCTCTTGTTTAAGAGTTGAGCAGTGTCACAGGAACTGTAAAATCTGCCAGTCATTCCTCCCAGAAACTCTCAGAACCAGAATTTTACTTATTTAGAGACCCAACATCTGAAGTGCCTTGTTCAAAGTAAGATGGCAGAAGCCTTAGATATTCCACTCGCACCCAAAAAGAAGTAGAAAAAAACTAGAGCATGAATCTTCTGCTGACCAGTCTGATTCAGATGTTCCCACTTGTATGCAGCAGTAATCCATGAAACATCAGACTCCTACTACCATGACCCTGCTGTAGGTCAGTATGGTATCTGCTACCCACACGTCCAACAAGACTGAGCCTACCATGATGGCAAAGAGTGAAGATCCTAGGGTGAGCACCTCCAAGAGACTGGAAGGCATACCTCAACTTTTAGTTAAGGAAGAGGTACTGGGCACTTTGAGGTCCATCAGAGTTCTGAGTCATTGTTTTGTTCGGGCAGACTTTCCACCAAAGAAAAATTAAACAAAAAAAAAAAGGTTCTCCCACAATGACATATCAGGAGAAGAAATGGCTTGATTTTTCACAAGGCCAGTTTGTCTTTGAAGCCTTCTCCTTCCATGTCCACTCTTGCCCGTGCCCCCCCCCCCCCCCAAGCGGCAGAATGAATCGTCTTCTGAGGAGGAGGAGGAGGAGGAATCTGATTCAGATAAGGATTCTTTAGCATACTACACTCAGATTCATTCCACTGGACAGCTTGCATCAGACGATGAAGACACCTTATCCTTTGACTAACACTCCCCCCCATTAGAAATTTCCTTTGGAGAGGCTAATGCAATATCTTGAATGGCAGACCTGCCATGTCACTGAAGTATAGAAAATTTACAATGATTTAAGTGAGGTAGGGGCTTCAAAACTCACCTGTTGCCCAGTCTTGGAAGCCTTTTTGGATGCCTTTGTATCCACTTCTGCTTGCCCAGATTCACAGTCTCCAGCACCCAAAAAGCTGATTTTACAAAGTCCCTGAGGATATGAAATTTCTGTGCAAAAACCCTGTAACAGACCATTCAGTTTTCTCAGTGTCCACTAATAAACCCACTAAGCGTCTACCGGCACATAATTTGTTGGCATCAGATAGGCGCAGTAGGGCCATGGATAGGTATGGCAAAAAGGTCTGTACCTCTGCCACCTTGGCTTTCAGGGCCCTAAATTATCAAACACAGATGACAAAATTTCCTTTTGCCCAGTCTAGTGAATTTGAATAAAACACTGGCTAATTTAGAGGATTCCAGGCATAAGACACAGGCTATGTCCATGGTTAATCTGTCTCCCAGGTAGCCACACATTCCATTAAATGCAGCTATGATACTGAAGATACTTCCAGGAATGCAGCCACTAGTTCTGTTATCTGTAGATTTTCTTGGTTTGTCCTTTAGTCCCTCAGTATGTAAAGGCTAAGCTGGTGGATTGGCCCCTTCATAGGGACCTTTTGTTTAGCCCCACTGCAGGAGAAGGGGAAAATAATGCAGGATTTTAACAGATTTTTTTTTGCATCAGTCCCTGGATATTCAAAGGAATCCTTCCAAGTCCATCTTCCTGAGGGTCAGAACCTGGAAGATTGCTTTTTTCCAGATAAAGCAGCTTCTGTCTGACTGCCTACTCCCTTGTCTATCTTCAGTCCACAAACTTCCTTGTACAAAAGACTGTCTCTCTCAGCTTAAGAATTAATCACTACAAACAGACGTGTCTTGTCTGTCATCTAACACTGACAAAAAAATGTCTTGGATGGAACACTTCTCTTTGAGGGGAATCCTCCTTCCCCTCCAAACCAGGCTTGCCTTATCCAGCAACTTTTCTCTAAGAGCACTATAGAACCACTCCTATCCCTAGGTCTAGGCAAAGTTTTTTTTTATTAAATACTCTTCTTAGTTCCCTGGAAGGAGAATACTTGGAGGCCTATACTGGACTTGTCCTACTCAACACCTTTCTTGAAGGCAGGTCCATGGAAGACCTAACAAATGGATGTTGAGCAGAGAGGTGGTCTTGGACATAGTCCACAGATGGGTATTCAAACAGATCTCTTCCTCCTGCCAGAACAGATAACTCAAGCTGTTCTGCTTGAAGACTCCTTTGTCTCCCAGGCCTGGAGGGCACATGCCATGTCCTTCAGCTGGAGGGGGGGGGTCCTTTATTCCATCCTGCCTAATCCCAAAGATTCTTCTCAAGATCCAAAGGGGCAAACTAGAAATCTTGCCATTGACTCCCTTCTAGCCCAGACAGCATTGTTTCCCCCCTTCACCTAGCTGGGAGACATCACTACAAGTTGCTCCATAAAGTGGACTTGCCACAGAAAAAGGGGTGTCTAAATCCACCTCTACCTGCAAGTGCTCAACCTGACTCTCTGGGCGATAGAATCTTAATCCCTTTCAGACACCAATTTGCAGAAATGTGCTTGGTTTCAATAAATTATTTGTCTCCATCCCACTGTTAGAGCTGTGGTCTTTTGGACAGGTCTCTACATCAGGAATTGCTTATGTTGTTGCTTTCTCCGTTGGTGTTCTTTTGACAAATCTGTCCTGCTAGGATTGGAAGACAACTCCCCATCTCGAACCCATCCTCCCTTAGCTTTGGGAATTGCCCGTCAGTGATCCAAGGAAGGACATAGTACAGTTGTGGAAGAATTTACTATAACATTAGGTGTCCTACTGGTCACCTAAGCAATATTGCATCTCACCCTCCTTCCCACTTCTGCTTTTTGTGACCCCTTTATACCTTGTGGACTAAGGGGAGAGCAGTTCTACTCCTCTTCTCTTAGCTGGGTCTTGTATTCTATTGCTTGATATACTGTGGCTGCTCTTGGGGTCTCCTGGCTCTAGATAGTATGAGGATCTTGCACCTGTACATCCGCTTATGCATCCCTACTCTCATGGGCTGAAGTCTTGTCCCAGGCATTTAATTCATCAGGAAGGTTTTTGCTTTGGTTCTCTGGATGGACATCAGATTACCTTGGGAAGGATGTCCATTTAATATTGGAATACTGCAGCAGTGATCAGTAGGACCTGTACTGTTACAGTATGTGCTTATACAGCTGTACTTTATTACCTGTTTTTGAGCAGTAAAAGCAAAGCCACATAAACAGTTCAGTTCTACAGATCATACCAGTGTTTATTGCAAGAGATGGAAACTTTCCTCCCAGTTAGGACACCCTGATGAATTAGCCAGTAACTATACATTGATTTGTGCTTAGTGCATCTCAGTGGGGGAGGTGTATACTTAGTACCATTGTTTTAGATTTTATGGCAGGCATTACAGCTTGATTTTTGTCCAGCCTTCATACCATGACACAGATGACTACATATTTTTCTAAGTCCTAGCAAGACCTGGCTAGTAGTGTTAAGGAGGAGTGTATGTTGCTTGAAATGGGAGCATAGCAGGTAGTAATGAAGAGACAGTGCTAGTCATAGAGATCAAGAACTTACATTGAGACTGGTGTGAAGTACACTGAGAGAGGCTGTAGGCTAAGAACTGCTTACTAGATCCACAGACTGGGGCATAGTGAACTGGTATCTGGCTGTAGTTTCTTTCCGGGAGTACTTTCTCTTATTTGCAGGATTTTTCTGACTAGGTAGCATGGGTATAGTCAGTCATGATCAAGTTAAACTTTCAAGTAGTTTACAGAAATGCTGTGACTTGCAGTGCCCAAGATATCTAGAGCTGTTTACATTAACATTTGCATATAAATCTGTATGTGTATCCCTTTGCAGACAGGAATACTGCCATAAAATGTTTTTGTGATTGCAGGTGTAAACTGCTAAAGTGAAGTTTACATTTCTGAAGTATGTAGGTGGCAGCATTTGGATCATTTAATGTTAAGTGAATGGTGAGCACTTAGAGGTTTGAGTACAAAATAGACATTTCTGACTTCTACTCGTCTGCCAGCCAGAAAACATTTATCATGTTTTAGCTCATCCTTTCAGGACCTTACCTCGTGCGAGTTCTGCAGTCCAGCCTGCTGTAAAAGAGTTTAGGCAGCAACCTAGTGTCTTGTTTAAGTAAAAGAAATAAAATTTGAGACAACTTTGCATTCAACTCTGTTTGCCTTGTAAGCAGAATACTGGTTTTCAAGGACTGTACTACCTTTATGATCAGTAACAATGACCACAAGGTAGAAGATGCTTGTGTAGAAGGATTTAAGTGAGACCAATGAGAAACTGCCTTTGTCTGGCACCATTGGCCCCAATTGTTTTTGCACATCTGTTGCTTTAGAGATTTCTAACTCCTTGTACTTGGATGTGTTTTAAGATCTGATTTGTACAGAGGATTGCATTTATGCAGGTAATGTGAAAAAAAAATGCTTACATCAATGGAGTAGATTTGTAGTGGTGTGTTTTAGACTAGATGTTTGCCTGCAATTTCTGTTGAATATGTAGTAGTTTTTACCAAGAATGGTCACAATCCAATCATTTTCCGTCACTATTCTGAGAGAAGTACATCATTAGTTACTTTAGAAATGGTTACAAATTTTGTATCAAGATAATGAGTATGCAGTTTGCATGCTGGTGCATAGCCATGTAACTTTGAGCCTGCATTTCTGTAGTTGATAGCAGATAATGAAAGTGTTTACCTTTTAACTCTATTTACTTAATAATCAAAACTTTTGAAATGCATCCATCATTTTGTAGAGCTCTTAGCTGTTCAGTAAACAAGCAGATGTGTAAGTTTTGACAAGAGTTTCTTTTCTTGCTTAAGAGTGAAGGTTTTCACCAAATCAGATGGAAGGGTTTGCATCCATCCAAAATCAGTGAATGTGGATGAATCTGACTTCACATACAGTTGGCTGATTTATCATCTGAAGATGAAAACTAGTAGTGTGAGTATCCACCGCAACATACAAATTTACTGAACATTTTTCTTTTCGTATTTGGAAGTCTTTATAACAGATTGCTTGCAATGAGTACTATTTCTTATTGCAGTTTTGAAACCATTTCCTTTACCGTTGTAAATCTTTTCTACGATATTAAAAAAGCCATAAATTCATAGTCTGTATTTTTAATGCATGTCATTCAAACTCTAGAGTTTTTCACGGAGGACTTCTAAGTGCATGTCCAGTGCTTTACACAGTAAAAAAGAACCCACTTTTCACCATTAAGTAACTAGTTGTATGTGAAGTATCATTTCGCTTATTTTTTTCCTTTTTTCTCAAAAGTGTCAGCCCCCTCTTCCATAAAGGCAGTTCATATTTCCTAATAGCTCAGAGTTACAAGACGATATGAGTCCTGCAGTTGCAAGAAATGAATTTTGCTTTGAAAATTTAAGCAGTAAGTTAAAAAGTTGTTAAACTTTTCCAGCATTTTTGCAGGAGGGCATGCCAACTGAAAGGGTTGTGACACCCCTATTATTCCCTTGCTTTTACTATAAATACTGTCTGTATACTATCTTTGTTGTTGTACCTTTAAACTAGAGAGAAAACTATGTTGACTTGAGATACTTCATGGTAATAGTCATTCCAAGGATCAGTAATATTATAAGGTACCCATTTTCATCATCCATCCATCTGCAACCCCTTTTTCACATTTTTTACACAGTCAAATAAGCTTTCCTTCGAAAAAAAAATGTTTTTATTTTTGTCAACATGTAACCTCTTTAGGCTGATGCTGCTATGCCAAAACATCTAGAAAGCATGAAGTCTGCATCTCTTGTGTTGTGCCAAAACATGACATCACATTGTGACCTCTCCGACATTTTATGTAATTAAATGTTTATGTAGATCACTGTCGCAGTCGCCACTTCAGGGAACTCTTCTGTGGGCTGAGGTCTGACTTCAGATCTGGGTACCTTTCCCCCCATGGTCAGATGTCACATTAACTCAGACATTTTCATGTCCCTGGTACATAACTGGCATCTTCCCTTAATGTCTTCAGTTGTTTCTTGACATATTTCTGAATGCTTGCAGAAGACGTCTTAAGTTTGTTGGTTCAGATCCATGAAAAAAGAATAGGGCAGGTAAAGATCCCACTGGGATCCCTACTCTCTAATATTTTCTACAGTTTGTGTTGTGGTTTATTAGAGGTTCTGTTAAATTTTGGAGGTCTTAATAGCCATGTCTAAATTATAGGTCATGTCCACTCCTAAAAAAGATACTAGGTGTGCTTTTATAGACTTCAGAATTTTCATTGTAAATGCATTCATTGCCTAGGTGTAATGCACAAACATGGTAAATGTTAGGCTTAAATCCCTGATAGATTTAATACCCACAAGGCAAGGTGCAAGGCCCTTCAGGCATACCTGATCAAGAAGAATCTGGCAACCATCTTAAGTAAATCCTCAGTGTCTGTAGAGTTGCAGAAATCTTGTGATGTGTACATCCACTTCAGAAGGAAAATACTGAAGTGAAAGCCCTAAGGAGATGTGGGAATCAGACCATACTCCTGGGGATCCTAGTATGAGATGGGTCAGCTCCACAGCGTTACTCAAGCAGTCCACTGTCCAATTGATCTGCATTAGCTAAGGCTTCTGGTGAAGCCTCTTTAGAAGTTACCATGTTGTAAGCCTGAAACTTGTCCCACCAGACTGAAGACTCACCAAGACAGCAGACAGTAGACATTAAATTGTTTCCTTGTGCCTTTTCTCA
Source organism: Protopterus annectens (assembly GCF_019279795.1). NCBI lineage: Eukaryota > Metazoa > Chordata > Ceratodontiformes > Protopteridae > Protopterus > Protopterus annectens. The sequence continues at coordinate 773,199,987 of NC_056734.1, forward strand.
GAATTAGTTCCTACTTCTTTGTTTGTTACTTTTGTACTTTCCCTATGATTGCATGCAACAGCATCATCTTGTATCGGGATGGATTTGTATGTAGTCTTTGGAGACTAGAAGGATGCCAGATAATGTTTTTTCTTAAGAACAGCAGTCTGTATTCCTTCCTTAAAATGTGAAGCAACCATTTGTTTTGAGTGATCTCCTCCCAATGTTTTACAACAAGGTCTAAGTGACCCCTGTTCTTTTTGTGGGAACTAGTTGAGCAAGAGGGTATTGGTGGTGGTAGTAGATTGGGGTGGGATTCGGTGATGAGATGAGAAATAAACATGGATAAGTTGTAGCTTACCTTTCCCTGTCTGTGCCTCATCCTTGGAAGGTCCTCAAGTTTTCCCTATTGACCCGTTTTCCGTCTTTTCTTTTAGCAGCATTTTTATCCTTCTGGTGCGTTCCTTTTGTCTTGTATCTGTAGAAGGGTCAGCTTTTTGTATTGTAATTTCTGCTATATTTTGTAGTGAGAGTGCAATAACTGTTTTACAAAACTGCATTGTATTCCCTTTTTCCTCCAGTCTTTTAGATAACTGTTCTGATGAGGGTCCAAAGAGAAGCTCCTTCTATAGTGGGGTAGTAAGGAGCTTTGCTTTAACCTGGTATATTGAGGGTCAGTGTCCTCAATCAGACATTGCTTCCTCAAGAATAACCACATAACTGCTGCCCTGCAGGACACACCTACTGCATCACAGCAACATTTTTGGAGTGCTTGGTCACCTGAGGAATAAGGTTTAAATAGGAGTAGCATTTTTTCTTTTAGGTCATTGTGCCCTATCCCTTTCAGGGTTTTCCTGTAGGTGGGACAACAGCAGCATAGCTTGGTATTTCATGTGAGATTGGCAGTTAACAGCCCTGAAGTCCAGGGTAGCAGAGGTGTAAATTTTGTTCCCTAATCTGTCAAAAGTCTTGCTCTACTTGTTATCAGGATGTGCGTTCTAGGTTGAAGAGAGAGTTAATTTGCTGGAACATGGACACCACCGCTGGGTCTACGGTAGTTTAAAGGCATTTGAAGCAATTGGCAACCATATGAAAGTGTTTGGGTTCCTTGGGAGTGGGAGGTGGGGGATATGAATCTGTCTGGAAGGATGCGTTTGCAGAGTCCATCCTCCAAGGCCTCAATAACAGGGCAGATGCAGTCAAGGTTCAGAAATGCCCAGTGTTACCACTGCTTTACTGAACATATTCAAACGTAAATTTTCATGGATATTCCAAGGCTATTTAGTCTTATGACAGTTCACACCTTACCATCAACCTCACTCTGGCTGCACCTCTTTTCTTCAGGACCACCATACCTGTCAATCCTAGAAAAAAAATGTGCATACCCATTCAGTCTTTTAAATTGTTTAAAGGAAGATAGTGAATCACAGTGTTTTGCACATAAGGCAAGGTTACTCGAGTAGCTTGGAAGGTGCTGAATTATAAACCTGTCCCTCCATCATGTTTTATTTACCTGTTGGTGAAGATTTAGGTTCTTGGTTCAAGTTCAGATGGTATTGTTGGAGTAATAAAGATATGGGTAGTCCAATACAACTTGGTCTGTTGGGACACAATAAGTGAGACAGAAATCTTCACTCAGAAACCTTTAAGACACTGAATAAAGGGATAACGTTTCCAGCCTCTCTTGATTGGTTAGGGCACTTTGTTCTTTTTGGTGTTTTTTTTGGGGTTTTTTTTTCTAATTTTTCTAATTGTCTGCTATTTTAAGTGAGATACAGCCCAAGGGTATTATACTCCACAAATGGTCCGATCAGTGCTGAGTATATGGGAGTGGTTATCTCTCTAAACTTTGACTGTAATCTTTTTGCAGTTAGCTTTGCTAAATAAAAAGATTTCCTGACAGTATTTGTCCCATAATTGCTCAAAAGAGGGGGAATTAACAAATCAAGTTCATAGGTCCATAATTTTATTTTGAAGTGGTGTCTAGTCTGTAGAATATGATGAGGAAAGGGTTTGTCTGCCAAGTGATCTACACTTTTTAGGATTTATGTTGAGCCCATTTTTCATGCACCAAGTTTGCCAGAGAGACTTCATGCTGGAGGGTTTGGGTATCAGAGGGTGACTTAACAACCCTCAGTTTGTAGTCATCAGCAAACTGTTTGCTATAGGTATTGGGTCTTTGCATGGAGATTTGAGAAGTTAAGATTATTGTCTTACACTCTTATGAGACTACTGCAATTGGCACTGTGTGGGTTCTGTGTTTCCACCAGTCTGGTGTCCATATTACCATATATGGGTTGATGTTAGATTCTGTATGATGTTTGATTGGTGACTCTGCTGTAACCTCATCTTTTGCCCTGGATCCGTCTAGTGTAGCACCTACAGCCACTATGGACTGGTTGGTTAGCCACATCCTTTGCAGATGTTGGTGTCCCCTCAGTGGGCAAGGGACAGTCACTCTTGTCCATCTTGGGAATGGGAACAGGGCAGACTTCCCTGTTTTGTCAGAATATTGTACCCATCCCTGGGGAAGTTGTTGCAATTAATAACACTGTCGGTCCCATTTTTCTTGTCAAAAAGAAATGGAAAACTGCGCATGTATCTACTCCTCCTCAAATGTCCTTAGACAGGAGTAGTTTACTGGGTCTGGCTCAAGGTTTAATTCAGCCTATTAGTCCTTCTTGTACAGTAGATGTCCTTCTTTATCACTGTTACAATATTATTTACAATAAGGATCCCCTGCCAAGGGCAGTCCGATGTCCGTCCAGTATACCAAAGCCTTTTGGTTGTAAAGGGTACACCATACGTCACATGTATGCTCCCCATACATGGTGTAGGGCATAAAGGTAATGTCCAAATGTACCATCATCAGAACTTCTTTGTTGCCAGTCAGAACGCCATCTTTGATCATTGGTCTGAACACTCGCTTGTTTGTTGGTCCTACCGCTTTCAGATAACAGCCACATTGGCGGTTTTGATTTTATTTATCTTCCGTTTGCCTTGTAATCTGGTTGTTGGGTTTCATGTCATCCGGAAAGGGGAAATGCCAGTGTGGGAGACAGATTCCCCATAACGACCATCACAAGTAGTGTTTTTTCAGTTATGCACTTCACACCATACATTTTGCAAGATTTGTCAGTCCTTTGTCCCTAAGACATTGAGGTGTCATCTTTTTTCCCCTAGTACTTTATCTTGTAAACCAATGACTTAAACTGTTGGCCAAAGATACCATGGAGGATCTTTCTGGCCCAAGGACCAGCTATCTCTGAAGAAAAAGGCCAAGAAAGTTGGGTCTGATTCTTCTGCTGTACCTCTTCAAAGGTTTTGCAGACATTACCTCAGATTTACAGGGGAACCACGGCTGGTCAGTACTGAAGAGCCTAGGGGTGTTCCTCAAATTTTAGTTGGGGGAAGAAGTCCCGATGACTAATATTGAGTGCTGTCAGAGGTCTGAACCGCCAAATTTTTTTAGGCTGGCATCCCACTAAGAAAGCATCAGAAATTTCTCCTGCTCAAAGATCCTCAGAGTGAATGGCAGAACTTCACTCGAGGCTTGTTTAATGCCTTTATGCCTCTCAAGCCTCCACAGGGTGTCTCTGTTCCTGCTCCTCCCTGGTCTTCTACCCCTCTTAAGAGGCCTAGGGAGCAGGATTCTTCTGAGAAGGATGCTGCTTATTCTGGAGTCCATAGCTTATTCCTCCTAGTTCCTTTTCCACTTGACTATGGTTCTGAGGAAGAAGAATCTATCAGTCATGACTCTCCTTTTGATTTCATGTGGACATACTGTTTCTAGAATGTTGGATTTTTTTTTAAATGGGATTGCGCTCAAGTGTCTGTTTCTAAAAAGAGGTACTGTGACCTTTTGCCACTAGAGTCTCCTAGACCCTCAGCTCTTCCTCCAGTTCTTGCTGCCTTCCTGGATGCTTTTTCTACTGGTTCTTCCCCTTGCTCCCAAAACACCTGATAGATTTTATAAAGAGACCGAGGACTGCAAGTTTCTGTGTGTATGTCCCTCTGCTGAGCCCTCTGTGGTGTCTGTGGCTTCAGAAAAGCCTTCCGGTAAATTTCTGACATCTGATAAGGATAGCAGAACTATGGAGAGATTGGGTATACTTCTGCTATTTTGACATTTAGAGCTGTTAAGTATCAGACACATATAACTACATATATGCTTTGGCTCTTCTCTCTCAAGTCTGTCAGGCTGTTTCTGATATTCCTGATTCTGAGGGGAAGACCTCTGCGTCTTGCCTTGCTTGCGATCTCCTCCAAAGTGGTCCACCATTCCATTAGATGCAGTTATGATGTGGCTGATGCTTCATCTAGGTCTGCTGATTTTGGTTCTGTTTTGAGGGATTATTCTTGGCTTAGACTTCAGCCTTCACCTGATGATATCAAAACTGAACTGGTGGATGCTCTTTTGAACAATAAGTATTTGTTTGCTGCTACTGCAGAGTTAGTTTAAGTCCCTCCAAGAAAAAGGCAATGCCTTGCAGGAACCGAACAATATTTTTGTTACCTGTATGCCCAAGTTTCAGAGGAGTTATCCTAATAAACCTGCATTTGTAGACAGTCTTGCCCTTCTCTCAAAGGTAAGAAGGGTGGCATAAGGTCTCTCCCTGCTAATGCTACCCAAACACATTCTACTGAGAAGCCTCCTTTTCCTGACAAACCAGGTGCTGTCTGACTGTCCTGTTCTTAGTCACAGTCCTCTTTCTCTGCATCTTTCCCTGTCCCTTCCTACTTGGGTAAAGGTTACCCAAAATTTCCTGGGTTCCTTCCATAAGTTGCCATGGTTATTTCATGGTTTGGAAACCTCTTTGGACATTCCTCAGCCTCCTTACGGAACAACTGCCCTTGAGGTGCTTTAGGGCCTGCTGGGAACAGTTCAAGAAGTTCCATCTCCTTAGAGGAGGAAGGGGATCTCCAGAGAATGTTCTTGGTCCCCAGGAAAGAAGACATCTGGAGGACCTATACTGGATCTTTCTCAGCTAAACACCTTTTTAAAGGTCTGCTCCTTTCGGATGCTTTCCCTGCAATCCCTGTTTCCTTTGCTGCTACTTAAGGCTTTTCTGGTTTCCCTTGATCTCAAGGATGCTTCTCTACACACTCCTATTCATCCATTTTTCAAGAAATGTTTATGTTTTTCTGTTGCTTCCTGGCATTTTCAGTTCTTTGCTTTGTCCTTTGGCCTCTCTACTGCCCCAAGAGTCTTCACCAAATTCCTCACATCTGCGATTGCTTTCTGCAGGCTAAAGGGGATACAGGTCTTTTTCCTAACTGGACAACCTTATTCAGGCCTCCTCTCGATATCTTGTGTCAGCATCTGTACTTTACAATTTCTTCCTTACAAAGCCTGGGGTTTGCTGTAAATTTCCAGAAGTCATTCTTGACTCCTCCTCAGGTTCATGCTTTTCTGGGTTGCAGGATCCAGACTCATCAAATGTTTGTATCTCTGCCTCCTTCCAAGGCCTTAACTCTCATGCTTTCTTTCAATCCCTTCTTCCTCTGGCTTTAATCACAGCCAGAGAATTTATGAGGGCTCTGGTTACATGGCTTCCACCATTCCCATGCTCCCTCCAGCCCAGCTGTACATGAGGAAGCCTCAGTTCCTTGTAAAGTTAGTTTGTCTTCCACATTCTCATCCTTTAGAATTTCTAATCCCTCTGTTTCCATGCCTCAGGCTGGAACTTCTGTGGTGGATTCATCCATTGTCCCTCAACCCATGGCTTCCTTTTCAGCATTCAGTCCCCTCTCAGGAACTTTTCACAAATGCATTGGACATGGGTTAGGGGGCCTGCTTCAGCCTTCTGAAGATACAGGGCCTTTGGTCTTTCTGACAAAAGAAAGATCACATCACTGTCAAAGATGAGAGCTCTTCTGTTGGCTCTTAAGGCTTTTCATTCTCTCTTCTGAGGCCCATCAAGGTTCTTGCAGACAATACCACAGTGATGTGGTATGTCAGCAAGTAAGGGGGGGGCAAGGTCTCATCTCCTATGCATGTTAGCCCTTTAGGTTTGGGAGCTGGCTATTCAGTATCAGGTGACACTTCAGGCAGTTTACACTCTGTCAGATCAGAACACAGTGGCAGATTCTCTGAGCAGGTCTGTAACACAGTCCCAAGAGTGCATGCTTCACAGGGATGTGTTTCTCGACATTGTCCACCAGCGGGGTACTCTTCCAGTAGATCTGTTTGATTACAATATGAACAGACAACTTCCTCTGTTTTGTGCCAGAGTCCAGTGTCCTCCTGCCTGGAAGGGTGGGTGCCCTCTCTTCTCTTGGGAGAGGATGTTTCTTTATGCCTTTTCCCCCCTTCCTCTCATTCAAAAAGTCCTGTTCAAGATAAAACGGGATGCTCCCAAAATCTTGCTGATGCCTCCCTTTTGGCCCAGACAGCATTGGTTCCCCCCTCTTTTGCATCTTGCCAAGGACAATCATCACGTTATCTCACAAGGTGGACCTACTCACACAAGACAAGGGACTTTCATCCACCCACACCTGTCCACTCTTCAGTTGACATTGTGGGTGATAGGGTTTTGATACCCTACAGACACCTTTTTTTTCTGAGGACTTGCTTCAGGTCCTGCAGGAAGCCCACTATTAGGAAATCCTACTTATTTGAATGGAAGAGGTTTTCTGTTTGTTGTTTCTCGTGACCTGCATCCACTTACTCTGGGTGTTCCTTTGATTCTCTTATTTGTGTGAATTGCTCAATGCTGTGTTGGCATATTTTTCTGTTAAGGCCCACCTATCCGCTATCTCTGCTTGTCTGCCTTTGACTCCCCCTTTAGCCTCTTAATTTGAGGCCAGACAGTTTCTTTAAGGTGTCCTTCATTCCTGGAACCTTAAGTTTATTTTAGAAAAATTAATTCAGTGTCCTTTTGAGCCTGCTACTTCAACTGCCTTGCAGCATTGTTCCTGGAAGACTGTTCTTTTGGCCCTTGTCTGTGCTGCAAGCCCTTATGGCTGTTAACTCCTTTCTTAATTTTCCATAAGGACAGGGTGTCCTTTTTACTAATCCTTTTATGCCCAAGGTGGTTAATGACTGTGCTCTTAATCAGTCTGTTCATTTGCCCACTTTTTTTTTCCCTTTTCTAGTCTGATAGTGAGAAGATTTTGCATGTCTTGGATATTATTTAGATAAGACTAAAAAACAACTAAGTTATCATTTAGATAAGACTAAAGCTTTTTGTAAACTGAACAGCTTTTTATTTCTTTTCATCCTAGGTCTTTGGGGTTGGCTGTTTCTAAGCAAACCACATCCTCTTGGATTTCTAAAGCCATTTCTTTTTGCTGTTTTCATGGGAAGAGCTTTCCTCCTATTAAGTATCATTCTGCAAGGGCTTTGGCTTCTTCTGGTGCTTTTTTTTCAAGGATGTGGATACTAATTATATTCTTGAGACAGCTACCTGGATTTCTGTGCATACTTTTCCAAGCACCATACGTTGGGTGTGATCTCTAGGGCCAGAGCTGGCTTTGCCAGGGCCATACTCCATGGCTTCCTAGAGGGCTCTTTTGTCCCTTCCTCCTCCCAGTCTTCTTCCTGAGCTACTGTACTCTCTATTGTAAGGAATATTGCAACAGTGATATGGAAGGACATAGTACAGTTGTGTAAAATCTTAGCATAACAGTAGATGCCCTTCTCTTCACTGTTGCAGTATTCTCTCCTCCCTCCTCCCCCTGCTCCTTTTTTCTTCTAGATGTGCTTGTTACCTACTTTTATCCTTGGATTGTTGTTCCTTCTTCTTTCGGCTTTTCCTGATTAGGGGTTGCCACAGCGGATCACCTGTTTCCATTTCTTCCTGTCCTCTGCATCTTGCTGTCACACCAACCACCTACATGTTCTCTCTAACCGCATCCATAAACCTTATATTAGGCCTTCCTCTTCCTCTTAACTGGCAGCTTCGTCCTTAGCATCCTTTTCCCAATATACCCAGCATCCCTCCTCAGCACATGTTCAAACCAATGCAATCTCGCCTCTCTGGCTTTGTCTCCAAACTGTCCAACCTGGGCTGACCCTCTAATATACTTATGAGTAATCCTGTCTACCCTCTTCACACCCAGTGCTAATCTTAACATCTTTAACTCTGCCACATCCAGCTCTGACTCCTGCCTTTTTGTCAATGCCACTGTCTCCAACCCATATAACATAGCTGGTCTCACTACCCTTTTGTAGACCTTCCCTTTCACTCTTACTGGTACTCTGCTGTCCCCAATCACTCCTGACACTCCACCCTGACTGTACTCTCTTCTTCACCTCTCTTCCACACTCGCCATTACTCTGAATTGTTGATCCCAAGTATTTAAACTCATCCACCTTTGCCAACTCTACTCCCTGCATCCTCACCATTCCTCTATCCTCCCTTTTATTCACACACATATATTCCATCTTAGTCTGGCTGACCTTCATTCCTCTCCTCTCTAGAGCATATCTCCACCTCTCCAGGGTCTCCTCAACTTGTTCCCTACTCTCACTACATATCACAATGTCAAGGGACTCCTGTCTGGTCTTGTCTGTCAACCTGTCCATCACCAGTGCAAATAAGAAAGGGCTCAGAGCTGATCCTTGATGTAATCCCACCTCCACCTTAAACGCATCTGTCACTCCCACTGCAGATCTCACTGCTGTCACACTACCCTTGTGCATATCCTGTGCCACTCTTACATACTTATCTGCCACTCCCGACTTCCTAATACAATACCACAACTCCTCTCTAGGCGCCCTGTCATATGCTTTCTCTAAGTCCACAACGACACAATACTGGGGCTTTTTCAGTTCTGAGAAGGGTACATCCAGATGTCGTTTTTATGCCCTACGCCAAGCAGAGGCAGCATGTGTGTGACATACAGTGTACCCTTTACAGTCAAAAGGCTTTGGTTTCCTGGCCGGACATCAGGCTGCCCATGGCAAGGGATCTCTGTTGTAAAGAGTATTGCAACAGTGAAGAGAAGGACATCTGCTGTTATGGTAAGATTTTACACAACTGTATCTTTCTGGTTAAAGAAAGAGGGCTACAGCCTTTCCTGAAAAGATTAAAAATTCTGAATCTGGACAAGAGTATGAAGGGGCACGGACACAGGTTTTTCTCCTCAGATATCTGATTTAGAAGTGGACTAGAGCTCATTTTGGACTCACCCTGTTAGAGGTTCCTTTTTTGTGACTGTTTATAGAATGTGCCCATGTTTTTAGTGGGGGAACACAGATGACTCTCAGTCCCTCAGAGAATACTATAGCTGTTTCAGAAAGAATTTCAAGTACCTGCACCCATTCCTCCAGTTCTGACAACTTTGAAGGATGTGTGTCTTAGGGCCTGCAATTTTCCTGACAGCTAGATACCCCTAAAAAGTCAAGCAGGATGTATGAAGTTCCTCGGTGTTAAGTTTTTATACACTTTTCGCAAAACTGAACCAGCAGCTGTAGATTTAGTTAATCCCTCTGCTGCTAAACTCTTAGCTGATTCCAGTTGAGAAGATTATGTACTTCAGCAACTTTGATTTTTTTCAGGATTTTGAATTGTCACACTCTCATGTTAAGGTTTGTTCTCACTAATTATTTTATCTGCAGATTCTTCTGAGGAAAAGTCTGCTTTAAATTTAATTTCTTCTGTTTCCGTCACTACTCATTGTATACAGTGCATGTATGACTGTTGATATTTCTTCCAGGGGCTATGAGCAGTACTGCTTTTTTGAAGAGGTTTACATGGCTGCGTGCTCAGAACTTTCCAGGTGATAAAAATGAGATTTTAAATTCTCCTTTGGACAGAGATTTAGTTTCTCTCCCTTCTGCTTCAAAGTTGACCAAAAAAGTGTGATGAATAGGTAAGTTGATACAGGGAATCAAGATTTTTCAGCCTTCATTTTCCAAATTTTTTGAGGGATTTTCTTAACTCTTCATCCAATTTTGGTAAGCAACAAAATACAGACTTAACAAAGTACAGGTAAACAAATATTTATGAAAAAGTGAGGAGGAGGTTCCAAGAAAAATCCTGGATCTGGACTCTCCCAAAACTGACAGTCCAATAAGTCAGAATCGCTATTTAAGAGACTGTCCTCCCACACTGGCAGCCCCTTTTTTTCTTCCAGAAAGTCTGAAACTGCACTTTATTTTTATTTATTTATTTTTTTGCAACAGATATTTTCAGACAAATGGGTTCTGAAGATCATTCATCAAGATTACAGATTGCAGTGGGAATAACTTCTTTCCAGGAGATAATTCCTTGTCCTCCAGACCAAGCTCTGTTTCTTCATTTCTTCATCACATGCTGTCCCAGGGTTTGATAGAACCAGTTTCCCCTTACCAAGTGGGAAAGGGGTTTTATTCAAGGATATTTTTATAGTGCAAAAGAAATAAAATGCTTGGAGACCAGTTCTGGATCTTTTTCCTAGACCTGTTTCTGATGGTGCCAAATTTCAGAATGTCACTTCACAACCTTCTATCTCTTCTTACTCCCTCAAGTTTCCTTGTAACATTAAATTTAAAAGATGCTTATTTTCATTCATATTTGGCCAGACTTCAGGCATTTCTTAAGATTTTGTGCGTCTGGTTTAAGTTACGAGTTTTCTGTCTTGCCGTTTGGACTGTCCACTGCAACAAGTGTGTTTGCAAAATGTCTAGCTGCAGTTTTAGCTCATTGCAGGCTAGAGGGTATCCACATTTTTTTTTCAAATGTAGACTGCTTGCTTATCTTTCCAGTGTCTCTCTAAAAGTGCCAGAAGTCTCTGTCTCAGGTGAGAGGTCTCTTGCACAAGCTGGGATTCCAAAAGAACATTCAAAAGTCTTGCGTAACTGGCAGGTTTGTATTTCTTGGATGTCGACGAGACATTGCAGTTCAAAGAGCTTTTCTGCCACATCAAAATATAGAACTATATCTAGATTTGTTCCTAAGGTCTTCCACTCAAACTTCTGTCACAGCAAGGGAATGCTTCAGGATTTTGGGTCGCATGACACCTGTGATTCTCATGTGGAGTTTTGCCAGGGATATCATGAGAATCATAGATGTTATGAGTCCCAAAATCAGGAGTACTAGCCATGTTAGCTTGGAGTATAGCATCACAGCACAGTCTCTCACAGTACATGCATCCTACATTCCATCAGAGCAAATTTGTGTGGCACACAAGTTGAGCAGGACAAGGGCAAACCCTCATGAATGAAAATTAAATCAGGGGGTCTTCCAAGATTTAGGAAGTTCCTGCCTCCTTTCTGAACAATCAGCTGTCAAGATTCTACTCCAGGAGTTGATGCAAAAAGGCCTGGAAGACCAATGCTTTTTCTTTTCCTTGGACAAGAATGTTCTTGTATGATTTTCCACCCTTTCCACTAATATCTAGGGTGCTTCTGAAGATTTATAAGGAATCCTCCAAAATCATTGTGGTGACTCCTTCATGGTTCTTCCTTCTTTCGAAAATGGCCAGGGTCAATTACCACAAGCTTCTTCACAGACTGGATGTACTCTCACAAAAACTGGTGCATTTGATGCACACCATCATCAATCAACTTCAGTTGATGCTAGGGTCCGAATTCCCTTTTGGGAACCTTTTCACTGAGGATGTGCAGGAGGTACAAATGTAGGCAAGAAAGCCTGCTACTAGAAAATAATATATTAGCATATGGAAAAGGTGTTCTAGTTGATGCCAATAACATAACCAGCACCCATTCAGTGTTATTTGCTGTCTGGTTTTACAATATTTCTGAGTTGTTATTATATGGCCTTTCTTACTCCTCTGTCAAGGTTTATTTATTGGCCATTTCAGCATGTCTGCGCATAGATCCTCCTCTTTCATTGCATTCTTGTGTCAAAAGGTTTTTGAAAGTGGGTTTTACATGAGACTTCCAAGAAAACCAGTGACCACTCCTTGGGATGGGGTTTTAATTTTGTGTTAGGAATGCTAACATATACACCATTTGAACCAGCTAACCTGGCTAACTTGAGGTTCTTAACATGAAGGCAGTATTCTGATTGTTCTGACTTCTGCAAGAAGGGTATCAGAGTTGCAAGCTCTTATGGTGAGTCCGTCCTGTCTTAGTTTCCTCAGGGACAGGGTTTCTGTAAAATATAAAGCCAAGCCCCTGGTAGAGTGCCCTTGACCCTGCCTGGAATAGTCCTGTTATGGTGAGCATAACAGAAGATAATAGCATTAGACAACCATTTGAAAATGGTCTGTTTTGACACAAGTTGTCTTTTCTTACCTTCACAAGAAATAAACAATTGATTTGAAGATCTTCTGTCAAGATAGTTTGAGTTGTCTGTAAACAAGACCATCCCCAGGAACACAATATTGTGTGAAGGAGTCAAGAAAGACACATTTTCTCTTGGAATTCCAGCTTGTGCACCCAAGAGAGAAATTCCTGACACTTTGAAAATGACTTTGCAAAGACAAGCAAGTTGTCTAAATATGGAAAAATGTTGATACCCTGTAGCCTGAAATCTGTTGTAACAGGAGCAAGACACTTTCTGAACACACTTGGTGCAGTCAAAAGTCCAAATGGTAAGACAGAAATGATGTGATCCAGACACACAACCTTAAGAAACATCTGAAGCCTGGATGAAAAGGGATGTGATAAGCATCTTTTAAATTTAAAAAAAAGTAAAATTCACCAGGTAGCTCAGACAAGATCCACAATCTTTAGCATAAAAACTTTTTATTTGCTTTCGTCAAAAAGACTTCCTCAGAACAAGTACTCAGTGCAATCAAACCACTTTTTTATAACACTGAGACATTAACAAATTAATCAATTAAGAAACAACCAATAAAATTTAAGACTTTTAATACTCATTTAAAAAAAAAACTTAGTTTATTTTCTTTTTCCTGCTCTTAAAGGTGTATATATTGCACACAATAGTGATCACAACTTTAATCTTTGCCCTTTTAAAAACATTGTCTTAAAGAAAAATTATATAAGTAATGCTTTATGCAGACATAAAGTGAATTGTTCTGAAAATAAAAAATGTTATTTGCTGTTCTGGAACAAATTCCCAAAGATTTAAGGGGTGGTGATTATAGAAATAAAGTAGAGCAAAGAGAATGTGGTAGTTAAAATTGAAAGCAGATACATTTCAGGGTTAAATGACTCTATAAATATAAAGTGTTTTTAAAAGGGCAATGATTAAAGTTGTGACCTGGCAAGGCTGTCACCCTTTATAGCCCTGACGACCTGACGTCAGCCACGGTCTCTCAACAGCTGACGCAGGAGGGAAATCCTTTACTCTGGTATTCAGGCCGGCCGAGGGCTACCCAGCAGGGATAACCCACAAGTGATGACTGCAACGGTGAATACACTCGAACATCTACATTTATGGTAAGTGTACACAACTGTACTTTTTCTGCTTGTGCTATGTATAAGAGCCTTAACTGTGTTGCTCTAAAATACCTCCTCAAATTGGGTAGTCCTCGTCCACCGTGTTCTATTGGTAGAATCAGCTTATCCCACTTGACCCTTGCTGTCTTTCCTTCCCAGATAAAATCCTTCAACTCTTTTTTAATTGTTATCCACAACTTCTCCAGTTGATAAAAGTATGCCTGATCTGTGTACAAGACTAAAGGGACTAAAAACATTTTAATGGGTTGTATCTTAGTATTCCTATCCATATAAGAAAACTTCCAGTTTCTAAATTTTTGTATCATCATCTGTTTAGTATCTTCCCACATATCCTTAGCTGCCACCACAGATTAGTTACTAATCCATACTCCTAAATACTTCATTTTATCATGTCCCCATAAATATGGATATTGTTGGAAAAATGAGGGTGTGGGTATATAATTTACCGCTATTGTCTTTGTTTTAGCTTCATTAATTTTGTATCCCGAGAAGATTTGAAACTGTCTTAAAATGTTCCACAACACTGTAACGTCTTTCTGGTTTTGTCATGTGTAAAATATCATCTGCAAATAGAGCCAGCTTTTCCTGACTACCTTACCAATTATTGAATTTCTGAGCCCCTTATTTTGTGTGCCAATGGTTCTAAATATAATACAAACAACAAAGGGGAAAGTGGACAAGAGGACCCCACCCACTTTAATTTGTGCCTCCTATCCCTCACATATTCTTCTGATCAACCTTATAAATGTATCAGGGAAAGCTTCCTTTGCCCTGCTCATGAAGTCCCAGTCTACTCTATCAAATACGTTTTCTGCATCAAGACCCACCAATAAAAGTTGTACTTTCTTACATTCTGCTTCTGTCTAGATCATCAGTGTTCTGTTAATATTGTCAAACGTTTGCCTCCCCTCCACAAAGCCACACTGATCCAGATCTATCAATTTTGGTATCACTTTTGCCATTTTTTTTTTAGCCATTATAGACATAAACACTTTATAATCATGGTTTAGTATTGGAAGGGACCTGTATGAAGCTGGATCCAATGGACATTTACCCTCTTTGTGTATTACCGTTAACACCGCCTTCTTCCAGGATGCTGGTACTTCTCCTCATCTTAAAATACTATTAAACAAAACCTTCCAGATCTTTATCTGTTGAGCTGAAGTAGTTAACTTCATTTTATCTGCAACCTGTGGGTATTCAGATCCATATTGGATCTTAGCCAGCAAGTTTTTTTCTAGTATCTGCTCCGAGCTCCTCCCCTACCCATAATGCACTACCATCTCCTACCTTACAAACTGAAGAAAACTAATAACAAACTGCTTCGAAACCACAAAGAAGCCAGCAAATACCTCCGTCCAACAAATTGAAGGTAAAATGTGCAAACATTATTCAGAACTGAAGTGCGGATTATTACATACACTTTTCGTCGGAGCTCCTGCCCCAACTTCCTCAACAAAAACACTAACCAACAGTTTAATTACGTTATATATATCAATTACTCCAATTATCCTATTAATTCAAATTTTTTAAATTTTTAAAGTGACCATATCCTTCATAAATAAATTCAATCATAAAATACTATTATCCATATATATCAAAAATTTGAAAATAATAATAATAATTTGAAAAAAATAATATATATAATTGATATGTAATTGATGTAAAAATAATGTATGAGCTATACATTTTCCCAAAATTATATCTATACATATATACATGTACATACATAGTGAATGGTACCTATGATACAAGTATAACATATATATATATATATATATATATATATATATATATATATATATATGTATATATATATATATATATATATATATATGTATGTATGTATGAATTCAACATTACTAATAC